>NC_060140.1:43798983-44164584 GCF_021461385.2 Schistocerca piceifrons | reverse complement strand
GTCATAGAACGCATAGTATCTCATAGCGGCGCAATTTCCGTGTTAATTCGTCAATGTGAGGGAGCGAGGGATGCAGTAAAGAAGGAGTAGTCCATCGGAAGGGAGACACTCGCCTCCCAAAAGAAAATCCTGTATATTCCATAGAAACGTTACTCGGTTTAGAAGGAGAAGACATAAAACCCATAGTATTTCATAGCGATGCAATTTCAGTTTTAATTCGACAAAGCGAGGGAGCGAGGGATGCAGTAAAGAAGGAATACTTCATCGCATAGCAGATACTCGCCTCCCAAAAGAAAATCCTGTCGTTTCCATAGAAACGTTACTCGATTTAGAAGGAGAAGTCATAGAACGCATAGTATCTCATAGCGGCGCAATTTCCGTGTTAATTCGTCAATGTGAGGGAGCGAGGGATGCTGTAAAGAAGGAGTAGTCCATCGGAAGGGAGACACTCGCCTCCCAAAAGAAAATCCTGTATTTTCCATAGAAACGTTACTCGGTTTAGAAGGAGAAGACATAAAACCCATAGTATTTCATAGCGATGCAATTTCAGTTTTAATTCGACAAAGCGAGGGAGCGAGGGATGCAGTAAAGAAGGAATACTTCATCGCATAGCAGATACTCGCCTCCCAAAAGAAAATCCTGTATTTTCCATAGAAACGGTACTCGGTTTAGAAGGAGAAGACATAAAACCCATAGTATTTCATAGCGATGCAATTTAAGTTTTAATTCGACAAAGCGAGGGAGCGAGGGATGCAGTAAAGAAGGAATACTTCATCGCATAGCAGATACTCGACTCCCAAAAGAAAATCCTGTCGTTTCCATAGAAACATTACTCGATTTAGAAGGAGAAGTCATAGAACGCATAGTATCTCATAGCGGCGCAATTTCCGTGTTAATTCGTCAATGTGAGTGAGCGAGGGATGCAGTAAAGAAGGAGTAGTCCATCGGAAGGGAGACACTCGCCTCCCAAAAGAAAATCCTGTATTTTCCATAGAAACGTTACTCGCTTTAGAAGGAGAAGACATAAAACCCATAGTATTTCATAGCGATGCAATTTCAGTTTTAATTCGACAAAGCGAGGGAGCGAGGGATGCAGTAAAGAAGGAATACTTCATCGCATAGCAGATACTCGCCTCCCAAAAGAAAATCCAGTATTTTCCATAGAAACGTTACTCGGTTTAGAAGGAGAAGACATAAAACCCATAGTATTTCATAGCGATGCAATTTCAGTTTTAATTCGACAAAGCGAGGGAGCGAGGGATGCAGTAAAGAAGGAATACTTCATCGCATTGCAGATACTCGCCTCCCAAAAGAAAATCCTGTATTTTCCATAGAAACGTTACTCGGTTTAGAAGGAGAAGACATAAAACCCATAGTATTTCATAGCGATGCAATTTCAGTTTTAATTCGACAAAGCGAGGGAGCGAGGGATGCAGTAAGGAAGGAATACTTCATCGCATAGCAGATACTCGCCTCCCAAAAGAAAATCCTGTCGTTTCCATAGAAACGTTACTCGATTTAGAAGGAGAAGTCATAGAACGCATAGTATCTCATAGCGGCGCAATTTCCGTGTTAATTCGTCAATGTGAGGGAGCGAGGGATGCAGTAAAGAAGGAGTAGTCCATCGGAAGGGAGACACTCGCGTCCCAAAAGCAAATCCTGTATTTTCCATAGAAACGTTACTCGGTTTAGAAGGAGAAGACATAAAACCCATAGTATTTCATAGCAATGCAATTTCAGTTTTAATTCGACAAAGCGAGGGAGCGAGGGATGCAGTAAAGAAGGAATACTTCATCGCATAGCAGATACTCGCCTCCCAAAAGGAAATCCTGTATTTTCCATAGAAACGTTACTCGGTTTAGAAGGAGAAGGCATAAAACCCACAGTATTTCACAGCGATGCAATTTCAGTTTTCATTCGACAAAGCGAGGGAGCGAGGGATGCAGTAAAGAAGGAATACTTCATCGCATAGCAGATACTCGCTTCCCAAAAGAAAATCCTGTCGTTTCCATAGAAACGTTACTCGATTTAGAAGGAGAAGTCATAGAACGCATAGTATCTCATAGCGGCGCGATTTCCGTGTTAATTCGTCAATGTGAAGGAGCGAGGGATGCAGTAAAGAAGGAGTAGTCCATCGGAAGGGAGACACTCGTCTCCCAAAAGCAAATCCTGTATTTTCCATAGAAACGTTACTCGGTTTAGAAGGAGAAGACATAAAACCCATAGTATTTCATAGCGATGCAATTTCAGTTTTAATTCGACATAGCGAGGGAGCGAGGGATGCAGTAAAGAAGGAATACTTCATCGCATAGCAGATACTCGCCTCCCAAAAGGAAATCCTGTATTTTCCATAGAAACGTTACTCGGTTTAGAAGGAGAAGGCATAAAACCCACAGTATTTCACAGCGATGCAATTTCAGTTTTCATTCGACAAAGCGAGGGAGCGAGGGATGCAGTAAAGAAGGAATACTTCATCGCATAGCAGATACTCGCCTCCCAAAAGAAAATCCTGTCGTTTCCATAGAAACGTTACTCGATTTAGAAGGAGAAGTCATAGAACGCATAGTATCTCATAGCGGCGCAATTTCCGTGTTAATTCGTCAATATGAAGGAGCGAGGGATGCAGTATAGAAGGAGTAGTCCATCGGAAGGGAGACACTCGTCTCCCAATAGAAAATCCTGTATTTTCCATAGAAACGTTACTCGGTTTAGAAGGAGAAGACATAAAACCCATAGTATTTCATAGCGATGCAATTTCAGTTTTAATTCGACAAAGCGATGGAGCGAGGGATGCAGTAAAGAAGGAATACTTCATCGCATAGCAGATACTCGCCTCCCAAAAGAAAATCCTGTATTTTCCATAGAAACGTTACTCGGTTTAGAAGGAGAAGGCATAAAGCCCATAGTATTTCATAGCGATGCAATTTCAGTTTTAATTCGACAAAGCGAGGGAGCGAGGGATGCAGTAAAGAAGGAATACTTCATCGCATAGCAGATACTCGCCTCCCAAAAGAAAATCCTGTAGTTTCCATAGAAACGTTACTCGGTTTAGAAGGAGAAGACATAAAACCCATAGTATTTCATAGCGATGCAATTTCAGTTTTAATTCGTCAATGTGAGGGAGCGAGGGATGCTGTAAAGAAGGAGTAGTCCATCGGAAGGGAGACACTCGCCTCCCAAATGAAAATCCTGTATTTTCCATAGAAACGTTACTCGGTTTAGAAGGAGAAGACATAAAACCCATAGTATTTCATAGCGATGCAATTTCAGTTTTAATTCGACAAAGCGAGGGAGCGAGGGATGCAGTAAAGAAGGAATACTTCATCGCATAGCAGATACTCGACTCCCAAAAGAAAATCCTGTCGTTTCCATAGAAACATTACTCGATTTAGAAGGAGAAGTCATAGAACGCATAGTATCTCATAGCGGCGCAATTTCCGTGTTAATTCGTCAATGTGAGGGAGCGAGGGATGCAGTAAAGAAGGAATACTTCATCGCATAGCAGATACTCGCCTCCCAAAAGGAAATCCTGTATTTTCCATAGAAACGTTACTCGGTTTAGAAGGAGAAGACATAAAACCCACAGTATTTCATAGCGATGCAATTTCAGGTTTTATTCGACAAAGCGAGGGAGCGAGGGATGCAGTAAAGAAGGAATACTTCATCGCATAGCAGATACTCGCTTCCCAAAAGAAAATCCTGTCGTTTCCATAGAAACGTTACTCGATTTAGAAGGAGAAGTCATAGAACGCATAGTATCTCATAGCGGCGCGATTTCCGTGTTAATTCGTCAATGTGAAGGAGCGAGGGATGCAGTAAAGAAGGAGTAGTCCATCGGAAGGGAGACACTCGTCTCCCAAAAGAAAATCCTGTATTTTCCATAGAAACGTTACTCGGTTTAGAAGGAGAAGACATAAAACCCATAGTATTTCATAGCGATGCAATTTCAGTTTTAATTCGACATAGCGAGGGAGCGAGGGATGCAGTAATGAAGGAATACTTCATCGCATAGCAGATACTCGCCTCCCAAAAGAAAATACTGTCGTTTCCATAGAAACGTTAGTCGGTTTAGAAGGAGAAGACATAAAACCCATAGTATTTCATAGCGATGCAATTTCAGTTTTAATTCGACAAAGCGAGGGAGCGAGGGATGCAGTAAAGAAGGAATACTTCATCGCATAGCAGATACTCGCCTCCCAAAAGAAAATCCTGTCGTTTCCATAGAAACGTTACTCGATTTAGAAGGAGAAGTCATAGAACGCATAGTATCTCATAGCGGCGCAATTTCCGTGTTAATTCGTCAATATGAAGGAGCGAGGGATGCAGTAAAGAAGGAGTAGTCCATCGGAAGGGAGACACTCGTCTCCCAATAGAAAATCCTGTATTTTCCATAGAAACGTTACTCGGTTTAGAAGGAAAAGACATAAAACCCATAGTATTTCATAGCGATGCAATTTCAGTTTTAATTCGACAAAGCGAGGGAGCGAGGGATGCAGTGAAGAAGGAATACTTCATCGCATAGCAGATACTCGGCTCCCAAAAGAAAATCCTGTATTTTCCATAGAAACGTTACTCGGTTTAGAAGGAGAAGACATAAAACCCATAGTATTTCATAGCGATGCAATTTCAGTTTTAAATCGACAAAGCGAGGGAGCGAGGAATGCAGTAAAGAAGGAATACTTCATCGCATATCAGATACTCGACTCCCAAAAGAAAATCCTGTCGTTTCCATAGAAACGTTACTCGATTTAGAAGGAGAAGTCATAGAACGCATAGTATCTCATAGCGGCGCAATTTCCGTGTTAATTCGTCAATGTGAGCGAGCGAGGGATGCAGTAAAGAAGGAGTAGTCCATCGGAAGGGAGACACTCGCCTCCCAAAAGAAAATCCTGTATTTTCCATAGAAACGTTACTCGCTTTAGAAGGAGAAGACATAAAACCCATAGTATTTCATAGCGATGCAATTTCAGTTTTAATTCGACAAAGCGAGGGAGCGAGGGATGCAGTAAAGAAGGAATACTTCATCGCATAGCAGATACTCGCCTCCCAAAAGAAAATCCTGTATTTTCCATAGAAACGTTACTCGGTTTAGAAGGAGTAGACATAAAACCCATAGTATTTCATAGCGATGCAATTTCAGTTTTAATTCGACAAAGCGAGGGAGCGAGGGATGCAGTAAAGAAGGAATACTTCATCGCATAGCAGATACTCGCCTCCCAAAGGAAAATCCTGTATTTTCCATAGAAACGTTACTCGGTTTAGAAGGAGAAGACATAAAACCCATAGTATTTCATAGCGATGGAATTTCAGTTTTAATTCGACAAAGCGAGGGAGCGAGGGATGCAGTAAAGAAGGAATACTTCATCGCATAGCAGATACTCGCCTCCCAAAAGAAAATCCTGTCGTTTCCATAGAATCGTTACTCGATTTAGAAGGAGAAGTCATAGAACGCATAGTATCTCATAGCGTCGCAATTTCTGTGTTAATTCGTCAATGTGAGGGAGCGAGGGATGCAGTAAAGAAGGAGTAGTCCATCGGAAGGGAGATACTCGCCTCCCAAAAGAAAATCCTGTATTTTCCATAGAAACGTTACTCGGTTTAGAAGGAGAAGACATAAAACCCATAGTATTTCATAGCGATGCAATTTCAGTTTTAATTCGACAAAGCGAGGGAGCGAGGGATGCAGTAAAGAAGGAATACTTCATCGCATAGCAGATATTCGCCTCCCAAAAGAAAATCCTGTATTTTCCATTGAAACGTTACTCGGTTTAGAAGGAGAAGACATAAAACCCATAGTATTTCATAGCGATGCAATTTCAGTTTTAATTCGACAAAGCGAGGGAGCGAGGGATGCAGTAAAGAAGGAATACTTCATCGCATAGCAGATATTCGCCTCCCAAAAGAAAATCCTGTATTTTCCATAGAAACGTTACTCGGTTTAGAAGGAAAAGACATAAAACCCATAGTATTTCATAGCGATCCAATTTCAGTTTTAATTCGACAAAGCGAGGGAGCGAGGGATGCAGTAAAGATGGAATACTTCATCGCATAGCAGATACTCGTCTCCCAAAAGAAAATCCTGTATTTTCCATAGAAACGTTACTCGGTTTAGAAGGAGAAGACATAAAACCCATAGTATTTCATAGCGATGCAATTTCAGTTTTAATTCGACAAAGCGAGGGAGCGAGGGATGCAGTAAAGAAGGAATACTTCATCGCATATCAGATACTCGACTCCCAAAAGAAAATCCTGTCGTTTCCATAGAAACGTTACTCGATTTAGAAGGAGAAGTCATAGAACGCATAGTATCTCATAGCGGCGCAATTTCCGTGTTAATTCGTCAATGTGAGCGAGCGAGGGATGCAGTAAAGAAGGAGTAGTCCATCGGAAGGGAGACACTCGCCTCCCAAAAGAAAATCCTGTATTTTCCATAGAAACGTTACTCGCTTTAGAAGGAGAAGACATAAAACCCATAGTATTTCATAGCGATGCAATTTCAGTTTTAATTCGACAAAGCGAGGGAGCGAGGGATGCAGTAAAGAAGGAATACTTCATCGCATAGCAGATACTCGCCTCCCAAAAGAAAATCCTGTATTTTCCATAGAAACGTTACTCGGTTTAAAAGGAGTAGACATAAAACCCATAGTATTTCATAGCGATGCAATTTCAGTTTTAATTCGACAAAGCGAGGGAGCGAGGGATGCAGTAAAGAAGGAATACTTCATCGCATAGCAGATACTCGCCTCCCAAAGGAAAATCCTGCATTTTCCATAGAAACGTTACTCAATTTAGAAGGAGAAGACATAAAACCCATAGTATTTCATAGCGATGCAATTTCAGTTTTAATTCGACAAAGCGAGGGAGCGAGGGATGCAGTAAAGAAGGAATACTTCATCGCATAGCAGATACTCGCCTCCCAAAAGAAAATCCTGTCGTTTCCATAGAAACGTTACTCGATTTAGAAGGAGAAGTCATAGAACGCATAGTATCTCATAGCGGCGCAATTTCCGAGTTAATTCGTCAATGTGAGCGAGCGAGGGATGCAGTAAAGAAGGAGTAGTCCATCGGAAGGGAGACACTCGTCTCCCAAAAGAAAATCCTGTATTTTCCATAGAAACGTTACTCGGTTTAGAAGGAGAAGACATAAAACCCATTGTATTTCATAGCGATGCAATTTCAGTTTTAATTCGACAAAGCGAGGGAGCGAGGGATGCAGTAAAGAAGGAATACTTCATCGCATAGCAGATACTCGCCTCCCAAAAGAAAATCCTGTATTTTCCATAGAAACGTTACTCGGTTTAGAAGGAGAAGACATAAAACCCATAGTATTTCATAGCGATGCAATTTCAGTTTTAATTCGACAAAGCGAGGGAGCGAGGGATGCAGTAAAGAAGGAATACTTCATCGCATAGCAGATAGTCGACTCCCAAAAGAAAATCCTGTCGTTTCCATAGAAACATTACTCGATTTAGAAGGAGAAGTCATAGAACGCATAGTATCTCATAGCGGCGCAATTTCCGTGTTAATTCGTCAATGTGAGGGAGCGAGGGATGCAGTAAAGAAGGAATACTTCATCGCATAGCAGATACTCGCCTCCCAAAAGGAAATCCTGTATTTTCCATAGAAACGTTACTCGGTTTAGAAGGAGAAGACATAAAACCCACAGTATTTCATAGCGATACAATTTCAGGTTTTATTCGACAAAGCGAGGGAGCGAGGGATGCAGTAAAGAAGGAATACTTCATCGCATAGCAGATACTCGCTTCCCAAAAGAAAATCCTGTCGTTTCCATAGAAACGTTACTCGATTTAGAAGGAGAAGTCATAGAACGCATAGTATCTCATAGCGGCGCAATTTCCGTGTTAATTCGACAAAGCGAGGGAGCGAGGGATGCAGTAAAGAAGGAATACTTCATCGCATAGCAGATACTCGCCTCCCAAAAGAAAATCCTGTCGTTTCCATAGAAACGTTACTCGATTTAGAAGGAGAAGTCATAGAACGCATAGTATCTCATAGCGGCGCAATTTCCGTGTTAATTCGTCAATATGAAGGAGCGAGGGATGCAGTAAAGAAGGAGTAGTCCATCGGAAGGGAGACACTCGTCTCCCAATAGAAAATCCTGTATTTTCCATAGAAACGTTACTCGGTTTAGAAGGAAAAGACATAAAACCCATAGTATTTCATAGCGATGCAATTTCAGTTTTAATTCGACAAAGCGAGGGAGCGAGGGATGCAGTGAAGAAGGAATACTTCATCGCATAGCAGATACTCGGCTCCCAAAAGAAAATCCTGTATTTTCCATAGAAACGTTACTCGGTTTAGAAGGAGAAGACATAAAACCCATAGTATTTCATAGCGATGCAATTTCAGTTTTAATTCGACAAAGCGAGGGAGCGAGGAATGCAGTAAAGAAGGAATACTTCATCGCATATCAGATACTCGACTCCCAAAAGAAAATCCTGTCGTTTCCATAGAAACGTGACTCGATTTAGAAGGAGAAGTCATAGAACGCATAGTATCTCATAGCGGCGCAATTTCCGTGTTAATTCGTCAATGTGAGCGAGCGAGGGATGCAGTAAAGAAAGAGTAGTCCATCGGAAGGGAGACACTCGCCTCCCAAAAGAAAATCCTGTATTTTCCATAGAAACGTTACTCGCTTTAGAAGGAGAAGACATAAAACCCATAGTATTTCATAGCGATGCAATTTCAGTTTTAATTCGACAAAGCGAGGGAGCGAGGGATGCAGTAAAGAAGGAATACTTCATCGCATAGCAGATACTCGCCTCCCAAAAGAAAATCCTGTATTTTCCATAGAAACGTTACTCGGTTTAGAAGGAGTAGACATAAAACCCATAGTATTTCATAGCGATGCAATTTCAGTTTTAATTCGACAAAGCGAGGGAGCGAGGGATGCAGTAAAGAAGGAATACTTCATCGCATAGCAGATACTCGCCTCCCAAAGGAAAATCCTGTATTTTCCATAGAAACGTTACTCGGTTTAGAAGGAGAAGACATAAAACCCATAGTATTTCATAGCGATGGAATTTCAGTTTTAATTCGTCAAAGCGAGGGAGCGAGGGATGCAGTAAAGAAGGAATACTTCATCGCATAGCAGATACTCGCCTCCCAAAAGAAAATCCTGTCGTTTCCATAGAAACGTTACTCGATTTAGAAGGAGAAGTCATAGAACGCATAGTATCTCATAGCGTCGCAATTTCCGTGTTAATTCGTCAATGTTAGGGAGCGAGGGATGCAGTAAAGAAGGAGTAGTCCATCGGAAGGGAGATACTCGCCTCCCAAAAGAAAATCCTGTATTTTCCATAGAAACGTTACTCGGTTTAGAAGGAGAAGACATAAAACCCATAGTATTTCATAGCGATGCAATTTCAGTTTTAATTCGACAAAGCGAGGGAGCGAGGGATGCAGTAAAGAAGGAATACTTCATCGCATAGCAGATATTCGCCTCCCAAAAGAAAATCCTGTATTTTCCATTGAAACGTTACTCGGTTTAGAAGGAGAAGACATAAAACCCATAGTATTTCATAGCGATGCAATTTCAGTTTTAATTCGACAAAGCGAGGGAGCGAGGGATGCAGTAAAGAAGGAATACTTCATCGCATAGCAGATATTCGCCTCCCAAAAGAAAATCCTGTATTTTCCATAGAAACGTTACTCGGTTTAGAAGGAAAAGACATAAAACCCATAGTATTTCATAGCGATCCAATTTCAGTTTTAATTCGACAAAGCGAGGGAGCGAGGGATGCAGTAAAGATGGAATACTTCATCGCATAGCAGATACTCGGCTCCCAAAAGAAAATCCTGTATTTTCCATAGAAACGTTACTCGGTTTAGAAGGAGAAGACATAAAACCCATAGTATTTCATAGCGATGCAATTTCAGTTTTAATTCGACAAAGCGAGGGAGCGAGGGATGCAGTAAAGAAGGAATACTTCATCGCATATCAGATACTCGACTCCCAAAAGAAAATCCTGTCGTTTCCATAGAAACGTTACTCGATTTAGAAGGAGAAGTCATAGAACGCATAGTATCTCATAGCGGCGCAATTTCCGTGTTAATTCGCCAATGTGAGCGAGCGAGGGATGCAGTAAAGAAGGAGTAGTCCATCGGAAGGGAGACACTCGCCTCCCAAAAGAAAATCCTGTATTTTCCATCGAAACGTTACTCGCTTTAGAAGGAGAAGACATAAAACCCATAGTATTTCATAGCGATGCAATTTCAGTTTTAATTCGACAAAGCGAGGGAGCGAGGGATGCAGTAAAGAAGGAATACTTCATCGCATAGCAGATACTCGCCTCCCAAAAGAAAATCCTGTATTTTCCATAGAAACGTTACTCGGTTTAAAAGGAGTAGACATAAAACCCATAGTATTTCATAGCGATGCAATTTCAGTTTTAATTCGACAAAGCGAGGGAGCGAGGGATGCAGTAAAGAAGGAATACTTCATCGCATAGCAGATACTCGCCTCCCAAAAGAAAATCCTGTATTTTCCATAGAAACGTTACTCGGTTTAGAAGGAGAAGACATAAAACCCATAGTATTTCATAGCGATGCAATTTCAGTTTTAATTCGACAAAGCGAGGGAGCGAGGGATGCAGTAAAGAAGGAATACTTCATCGCATAGCAGATACTCGCCTCCCAAAAGAAAATCCTGTCGTTTCCATAGTAATGTTACTCGGTTTAGAAGGAGAAGACATAAAACCCATAGTATTTCATAGCGATGCAATTTCAGTTTTAATTCGACAAAGCGAGGGAGCGAGGGATGCAGTAAAGAAGGAATACTTCATCGCATAGCAGATACTCGCCTCCCAAAAGAAAACCCTGTCGTTTCCATAGAAACGTTACTCGATTTAGAAGGAGAAGTCATAGAACGCATAGTATCTCATAGCGGCGCAATTTCCGTGTTAATTCGTCAATGTGAGGGAGCGAGGGATGCAGTAAAGAAGGAGCAGTCCATCGGAAGGGAGACACTCGCGTCCCAAAAGAAAATCCTGTATTTTGCATAGAAACGTTACTCGGTTTAGAAGGAGAAGACATAAAACCCATAGTACTTCATAGCGATGCAATTTCAGTTTTAATTCGACAAAGCGAGGGAGCGAGGGATGCAGTAAAGAAGGAATACTTCATCGCATAGCAGATACTCGCCTCCCAAAAGAAAATCCTGTCGTTTCCATAGAAACGTTACTCGGTTTAGAAGGAGAAGACATTTAACCCATAGTATTTCATAGCGATGCAATTTCAGTTTTAATTCGACAAACCGAGGGAGCGAGGGATGCAGTAAAGAAGGAATACTTCATCGCATAGGAGATACTCGCCTCCCAAAAGAAAATCCTGTCGTTTCCATAGAAACGTTACTCGATTTAGAAGGAGAAGTCATAGAACGCATAGTATCTCATAGCGGAGCAATTTCCGTGTTAATTCGTCAATGTGAAGGAGCGAGGGATGCAGTAAAGAAGGAGTAGTCCATCGGAAGGGAGACACTCGTCTCCCAAAAGAAAATCCTGTATTTTCCATAGAAACGTTACTCGGTTTAGAAGGAGAAGACATAAAACCCATAGTATTTCATAGCGATGCAATTTCAGTTTTAATTCGACAAAGCGAGGGAGCGAGGGATGCAGTAAAGAAGGAATACTTCATCGCATAGCAGATACTCGCCTCCCAAAAGAAAATACTGTCGTTTCCATAGAAACGTTACTCGATTTAGAAGGAGAAGTCATAGAACGCATAGTATCTCACAGCGGCGCAATTTCCGTGTTAATTCGTCAATGTGAAGGAGCGAGGGATGCAGTAAAGAAGGAGTAGTCCATCGGAAGGGAGACACTCGTCTCCCAAAAGAAAATCCTGTATTTTCCATAGAAACGTTACTCGGTTTAGAAGGAGAAGACATAAAACCCATAGTATTTCATAGCGATGCGATTTCAGTTTTAATTCGACAAAGCGGGGGAGCGAGGGATGCAGTAAAGAAGGAATACTTCATCGCATAGCAGATACTCGGCTCCCAAAAGAAAATCCTGTATTTTCCATAGAAACGTTACTCGGTTTAGAAGGAGAAGACATAAAACCCATAGTATTTCATAGCGATGCAATTTCAGTTTTAATTCGACAAAGCGAGGGAGCGAGGAATGCAGTAAAGAAGGAATACTTCATCGCATATCAGATACTCGACTCCCAAAAGAAAATCCTGTCGTTTCCATAGAAACGTTACTCGATTTAGAAGGAGAAGTCATAGAACGCATAGTATCTCATAGCGGCGCAATTTCCGTGTTAATTCGTCAATGTGTGCGAGCGAGGGATGCAGTAAAGAAGGAGTAGTCCATCGGAAGGGAGACACTCGCCTCCCAAAAGAAAATCCTGTATTTTCCATAGAAACGTTACTCGCTTTAGAAGGAGAAGACATAAAACCCATAGTATTTCATAGCGATGCAATTTCAGTTTTAATTCGACAAAGCGAGGGAGCGAGGGATGCAGTAAAGAAGGAATACTTCATCGCATAGCAGATACTCGCCTCCCAAAAGAAAATCCTGTATTTTCCATAGAAACGTTACTCGGTTTAGAAGGAGAAGACATAAAACCCATAGTATTTCATAGCGATGCAATTTCAGTTTTAATTCGACAAAGCGAGGGAGCGAGGGATGCAGTAAAGAAGGAATACTTCATCGCATAGCAGATACTCGCCTCCCAAAAGAAAATCCTGTATTTTCCATAGAAACGTTACTCGGTTTAGAAGGAGAAGGCATAAAACCCATAGTATTTCATAGCGATGCAATTTCAGTTTTAATTCGACAAAGCGAGGGAGCGAGGGATGCAGTAAAGAAGGAATACTTCATCGCATAGCAGATACTCGCCTCCCAAAAGAAAATCCTGTATTTTCCATTGAAACGTTACTCGGTTTAGAAGGAGAAGACATAAAACCCATAGTATTTCATAGCGATGCAATTTCAGTTTTAATTCGACAAAGCGAGGGAGCGAGGGATGCAGTAAAGAAGGAATACTTCATCGCATAGCAGATATTCGCCTCCCAAAAGAAAATCCTGTATTTTCCATAGAAACGTTACTCGGTTTAGAGGGAAAAGACATAAAACCCATAGTACTTCATAGCGATCCAATTTCAGTTTTAATTCGACAAAGCGAGGGAGCGAGGGATGCAGTAAAAATGGAATACTTCATCGCATAGCAGATACTCGGCTCCCAAAAGAAAATCCTGTATTTTCCATAGAAACGTTACTCGGTTTAGAAGGAGAAGACATAAAACCCATAGTATTTCATAGCGATGCAATTTCAGTTTTAATTCGACAAAGCGAGGGAGCGAGGGATGCAGTAAAGAAGGAATACTTCATCGCATATCAGATACTCGACTCCCAAAAGAAAATCCTGTCGTTTCCATAGAAACGTTACTCGATTTAGAAGGAGAAGTCATAGAACGCATAGTATCTCATAGCGGCGCAATTTCCGTGTTAATTCGTCAATGTGAGCGAGCGAGGGATGCAGTAAAGAAGGAGTAGTCCATCGGAAGGGAGACACTCGCCTCCCAAAAGAAAA
Organism: Schistocerca piceifrons; assembly: GCF_021461385.2. Classification (NCBI taxonomy): domain Eukaryota; kingdom Metazoa; phylum Arthropoda; class Insecta; order Orthoptera; family Acrididae; genus Schistocerca; species Schistocerca piceifrons. The sequence goes on along the minus strand of NC_060140.1, from coordinate 44,151,027 downwards.
TCCTGTATTTTCCATAGAAACGTTACTCGCTTTAGAAGGAGAAGACATAAAACCCATAGTATTTCATAGCGATGCAATTTCAGTTTTAATTCGACAAAGCGAGGGAGCGAGGGATGCAGTAAAGAAGGAATACTTCATCGCATAGCAGATACTCGCCTCCCAAAAGAAAATCCTGTCGTTTCCATAGAAATGTTACTCGGTTTAGAAGGAGAAGACATAAAACCCATAGTATTTCATAGCGATGCAATTTCAGTTTTAATTCGACAAAGCGAGGGAGCGAGGGATGCAGTAAAGAAGGAATACTTCATCGCATAGCAGATACTCGCCTCCCAAAAGAAAACCCTGTCGTTTCCATAGAAACGTTACTCGATTTAGAAGGAGAAGTCATAGAACGCATAGTATCTCATAGCGGCGCAATTTCCGTGTTAATTCGTCAATGTGAGGGAGCGAGGGATGCAGTAAAGAAGGAGCAGTCCATCGGAAGGGAGACACTCGCGTCCCAAAAGAAAATCCTGTATTTTGCATAGAAACGTTACTCGGTTTAGAAGGAGAAGACATAAAACCCATAGTATTTCATAGCGATGCAATTTCAGTTTTAATTCGACAAAGCGAGGGAGCGAGGGATGCAGTAAAGAAGGAATACTTCATCGCATAGCAGATACTCGCCTCCCAAAAGAAAATCCTGTCGTTTCCATAGAAACGTTACTCGGTTTAGAAGGAGAAGACATTTAACCCATAGTATTTCATAGCGATGCAATTTCAGTTTTAATTCGACAAACCGAGGGAGCGAGGGATGCAGTAAAGAAGGAATACTTCATCGCATAGCAGATACTCGCCTCCCAAAAGACAATCAAGTCGTTTCCATAGAAACGTTACTCGATTTAGAAGGAGAAGTCATAGAACGCATAGTATCTCATAGCGGCGCAATTTCCGTGTTAATTCGTCAATGTGAATTAGCGAGGGATGCAGTAAAGAAGGAGTAGTCCATCGGAAGGGAGACACTCGTCTCCCAAAAGAAAATCCTGTATTTTCCATAGAAACGTTACTCGGTTTAGAAGGAGAAGACATAAAACCCATAGTATTTCATAGCGATGCAATTTCAGTTTTAATTCGACAAAGCGAGGGAGCGAGGGATGCAGTAAAGAAGGAATACTTCATCGCATAGCAGATACTCGCCTCCCAAAAGAAAATACTGTCGTTTCCATAGAAACGTTACTCGATTTAGAAGGAGAAGTCATAGAACGCATAGTATCTCACAGCGGCGCAATTTCCGTGTTAATTCGTCAATGTGAAGGAGCGAGGGATGCAGTAAAGGAGGAGTAGTCCATCGGAAGGGAGACACTCGTCTCCCAAAAGAAAATCCTGTATTTTCCATAGAAACGTTACTCGGTTTAGAAGGAGAAGACATAAAACCCATAGTATTTCATAGCGATGCAATTTCAGTTTTAATTCGACAAAGCGAGGGAGCGAGGGATGCAGTAAAGAAGGAATACTTCATCGCATAGCAGATACTCGCCTCCCAAAAGAAAATCTTGTATTTTCCATAGAAACGTTACTCGGTTTAGAAGGAGAAGACATAAAACCCATAGTATTTCATAGCGATGCAATTTCAGTTTTAATTCGACAAAGCGAGGGAGCGAGGGATGCAGTAAAGAAGGAATACTTCATCGCATAGCAGATACTCGCCTCCCAAAAGAAAATCCTGTCGTTTCCATAGAAACGTTACTCGATTTAGAAGGAGAAGTCATAGAACGCATAGTATCTCACAGCGGCGCAATTTCCGTGTTAATTCGTCAATGTGAAGGAGCGAGGGATGCAGTAAAGAAGGAGTAGTCTATCGGAAGGGAGACACTCGTCTCCCAAAAGAAAATCCTGAATTTTCCATAGAAACGTTACTCGGTTTAGAAGGAGAAGACATAAAACCCATAGTATTTCATAGCGATGCAATTTCAGTTTTAATTCGACAAAGCGAGGGAGCAGGGATGCAGTAAAGAAGGAATACTTCATCGCATAGCAGATACTCGCCTCCCAAAAGAAAATCCTGTCGTTTCCATAGAAACGTTACTCGATTTAGAAGGAGAAGTCATAGAACGCATAGTATTTCATAGCGGCGCAATTTCCGTGTTAATTCGTCAATGTGAAGGAGCGAGGGATGCAGTAAAGAAGGAGTAGTCCATCGGAAGGGAGACACTCGCCTCCCAAAAGAAAATCCTGTATTTTCCATAGAAACGTTACTCGGTTTAGAGGGAGAAAACATAAAACCCATAGTACTTCATAGCGATGCAATTTCAGTTTTAATTCGACAAAGCGAGGGAGCGAGGGATGCAGTAAAGAAGGAATACTTCATCGCATAGCAGATACTCGCCTCCCAAAAGAAAATCCTGTATTTTCCATAGAAACGTTACTCGGTTTAGAAGGAGAAGACATAAAACCCATAGTATTTCATAGCGATGCAATTTCAGTTTTAATTCGACAAAGCGAGGGAGCGAGTGATGCAGTAAAGAAGGAATACTTCATCGCATAGCAGATACTCGCCTCCCAAAAGAAAATCCTGTCGTTTCCATAGAAACGTTACTCGGTTTAGAAGGAGAAGACATTTAACCCATAGTATTTCATAGCGATGCAATTTCAGTTTTAATTCGACAAAGCGAGGGAGCGAGGGATGCAGTAAAGAAGGAATACTTCATCGCATAGCAGATACTCGCCTCCCAAAAGAAAATCCTGTCGTTTCCATAGAAACGTTACTCGATTTAGAAGGAGAAGTCATAGAACGCATAGTATCTCATAGCGGCGCAATTTCCGTGTTAATTCGTCAATGTGAAGGAGCGAGGGATGCAGTAAAGAAGGAGTAGTCCATCGGAAGGGAGACACTCGTCTCCCAAAAGAAAATCCTGTATTTTCCATAGAAACGTTACTCGGTTTAGAAGGAGAAGACATAAAACCCATAGTACTTCATAGCGATGCAATTTCAGTTTTAATTCGACAAAGCGAGGGAGCGAGGGATGCAGTAAAGAAGGAATACTTCATCGCATAGCAGATAATGGCCTCCCAAAAGAAAATCCTGTCGTTTCCATAGAAACGTTACTCGATTTAGAAGGAGAAGTCATAGAACGCATAGTATCTCACAGCGGCGCAATTTCCGTGTTAATTCGTCAATGTGAAGGAGCGAGGGATGCAGTAAAGAAGGAGCAGTCCATCGGAAGGGAGACACTCGCGTCCCAAAAGAAAATCCTGTATTTTGCATAGAAACGTTACTCGGTTTAGAAGGAGAAGACATAAAACCCATAGTATTTCATAGCGATGCAATTTCAGTTTTAATTCGACAAAGCGAGGGAGCGAGGGATGCAGTAAAGAAGGAATACTTCATCGCATAGCAGATACTCGCCTCCCAAAAGAAAATCCTGTCGTTTCCATAGAAACGTTACTCGGTTTAGAAGGAGAAGACATTTAACCCATAGTATTTCATAGCGATGCAATTTCAGTTTTAATTCGACAAACCGAGGGAGCGAGGGATGCAGTAAAGAAGGAATACTTCATCGCATAGCAGATACTCGCCTCCCAAAAGAAAATCCTGTCGTTTCCATAGAAACGTTACTCGATTTAGAAGGAGAAGTCATAGAACGCATAGTATCTCATAGCGGCGCAATTTCCGTGTTAATTCGTCAATGTGAAGGAGCGAGGGATGCAGTAAAGAAGGAGTAGTCCATCGGAAGGGAGACACTCGTCTCCCAAAAGAAAATCCTGTATTTTCCATAGAAACGTTACTCGGTTTAGAAGTAGAAGACATAAAACCCATAGTATTTCATAGCGATGCAATTTCAGTTTTAATTCGACAAAGCGAGGGAGCGAGGGATGCAGTAAAGAAGGAATACTTCATCGCATAGCAGATACTCGCCTCCCAAAAGAAAATACTGTCGTTTCCATAGAAACGTTACTCGATTTAGAAGGAGAAGTCATAGAACGCATAGTATCTCACAGCGGCGCAATTTCCGTGTTAATTCGTCAATGTGAAGGAGCGAGGGATGCAGTAAAGGAGGAGTAGTCCATCGGAAGGGAGACACTCGTCTCCCAAAAGAAAATCCTGTATTTTCCATAGAAACGTTACTCGGTTTAGAAGGAGAAGACATAAAACCCATAGTATTTCATAGCGATGCCTTTTCAGTTTTAATTCGACAAAGCGAGGGAGCGAGGGATGCAGTAAAGAAGGAATACTTCATCGCATAGCAGATACTCGCCTCCCAAAAGAAAATCCTGTATTTTCCATAGAAACGTTACTCGGTTTAGAAGGAGAAGACATAAAACCCATAGTATTTCATAGCGATGCAATTTCAGTTTTAATTCGACAAAGCGAGGGAGCGAGGGATGCAGTAAAGAAGGAATACTTCATCGCATAGCAGATACTCGCCTCCCAAAAGAAAATCCTGTCGTTTCCATAGAAACGTTACTCGATTTAGAAGGAGAAGTCATAGAACGCATAGTATCTCACAGCGGCGCAATTTCCGTGTTAATTCGTCAATGTGAAGGAGCGAGGGATGCAGTAAAGAAGGAGTAGTCTATCGGAAGGGAGACACTCGTCTCCCAAAAGAAAATCCTGAATTTTCCATAGAAACGTTACTCGGTTTAGAAGGAGAAGACATAAAACCCATAGTATTTCATAGCGATGCAATTTCAGTTTTAATTCGACAAAGCGAGGGAGCAGGGATGCAGTAAAGAAGGAATACTTCATCGCATAGCAGATACTCGCCTCCCAAAAGAAAATCCTGTCGTTTCCATAGAAACGTTACTCGATTTAGAAGGAGAAGTCATAGAACGCATAGTATCTCACAGCGGCGCAATTTCCGTGTTAATTCGTCAATGTGAAGGAGCGAGGGATGCAGTAAAGAAGGAGTAGTCTATCGGAAGGGAGACACTCGCCTCCGAAAAGAAAATCCTGTCGTTTCTATAGAAACGTTACTCGATTTAGAAGGAGAAGTCATAGAACGCATAGTATCTCATAGCGGCGCAATTTCCGTGTTAATTCGTCAATGTGAGGGAGCGAGGGATGCAGTAAAGAAGGAGCAGTCCATCGGAAGGGAGACACTCGCGTCCCAAAAGAAAATCCTGTATTTTGCATAGAAACGTTACTCGGTTTAGAAGGAGAAGACATAAAACCCATAGTATTTCATAGCGATGCAATTTCAGTTTTAATTCGACAAAGCGAGGGAGCGAGGGATGCAGTAAAGAAGGAATACTTCATCGCATAGCAGATACTCGCCTCCCAAAAGAAAATCCTGTCGTTTCCATAGAAACGTTACTCGGTTTAGAAGGAGAAGACATAAAACCCATAGTATTTCATAGCGATGCAATTTCAGTTTTAATTCGACAAACCGAGGGAGCGAGGATTGCAGTAAAGAAGGAATACTTCATCGCATAGCAGATACTCGCCTCCCAAAAGAAAATCCTGTCGTTTCCATAGAAACGATACTCGATTTAGAAGGAGAAGTCATAGAACGCTTAGTATCTCATAGCGGCGCAATTTCCGTGTTAATTCGTCAATGTGAAGGAGCGAGGGATGCAGTAAAGAAGGAGTAGTCCATCGGAAGGGAGACACTCGTCTCCCAAAAGGAAATCCTGTATTTTCCATAGAAACGTTACTCGGTTTAGAAGGAGAAGACATAAAACCCATAGTACTTGATAGCGATGCAATTTCAGTTTTAATTCGACAAAGCGAGGGAGCGAGGGATGCAGTAAAGAAGGAATACTTCATCGCATAGCAGATACTCGCCTCCCAAAAGAAAATCCTGTCGTTTCCATAGAAACGTTACTCGATTTAGAAGGAGAAGTCATAGAACGCATAGTATCTCAGAGCGGCGCAATTTCCGTGTTAATTCGTCAATGTGAAGGAGCGAGGGATGCAGTAAAGAAGGAGTAGTCCATCGGAAGGGAGACACTCGTCTCCCAAAAGAAAATCCTGTATTTTCCATAGAAACGTTACTCGGTTTAGAAGGAGAAGACATAAAACCCATAGTACTTCATAGCGATGCAATTTCAGTTTTAATTCGACAAAGCGAGGGAGCGAGGGATGCAGTAAAGAAGGAATACTTCATCGCAAAGCAGATACTCGCCTCCCAAAAGAAAATCCTGTCGTTTCCATAGAAACGTTACTCGGTTTAGAAGGAGAAGACATAAAACCCATAGTATTTCATAGCGATGCAATTTCAGTTTTAATTCGACAAAGCGAGGGAGCGAGGGATGCAGTAAAGAAGGAATACTTCATCGCATAGCAGATACTCGCCTCCCAAAAGAAAATCCTGTCGTTTCCATAGAAACGTTACTCGATTTAGAAGGAGAAGTCATAGAACGCATAGTATCTCACAGCGGCGCAATTTCCGTGTTAATTCGTCAATGTGAAGGAGCGAGGGATGCAGTAACGAAGGAGTAGTCCATCGGAAGGGAGACACTCGTCTCCCAAAAGAAAATCCTGTATTTTCCATAGAAACGTTACTCGGTTTAGAAGGAGAAGACATAAAACCCATAGTATTTCATAGCGATGCAATTTCAGTTTTAATTCGACAAAGCGAGGCAGCGAGGGATGCAGTAAAGAAGGAATACTTCATCGCATAGCAGATACTCGCCTCCCAAAAGAAAATCCTGTATTTTCCATAGAAACGTTACTCGGTTTAGAAGGAGAAGACATAAAACCCATAGTATTTCATAGCGATGCAATTTCAGTTTTAATTCGACAAAGCGAGGGAGCGAGGGATGCAGTAAAGAAGGAATACTTCATCGCATAGCAGATACTCGCCTCCCAAAAGAAAATCCTGTCGTTTCCATAGAAACGTTACTCGATTTAGAAGGAGAACTCATAGAACGCATAGTATCTCATAGCGGCGCAATTTCCGTGCTAATTCGTCAATGTGAAGGAGCGAGGGATGCAGTAAAGAAGGAGTAGTCCATCGGAAGGGAGACACTCGTCTCCCAAAAGAAAATCCTGTATTTTCCATAGAAACGTTACTCGGTTTAGAAGGAGAAGACATAAAACCCATAGTATTTCATAGCGATGCAATTTCAGTTTTAATTCGACAAAGCGAGGGAGCGAGGGATGCAGTAAAGAAGGAATACTTCATCGCATAGCAGATACTCGCCTCCCAAAAGAAAATCCTGTATTTTCCATAGAAACGTTACTCGGTTTAGAAGGAGAAGACATAAAACCCATAGTATTTCATAGCGATGCAATTTCAGTTTTAATTCGACAAAGCGAGGGAGCGAGGGATGCAGTAAAGAAGGAATACTTCATCGCATAGCAGATAGTCGCCTCCCAAACGAAAATTCTGTCGTTTCCATAGAAACGTTACTCGATTTAGAAGGAGAAGTCATAGAACGCATAGTATCTCATAGCGGCGCAATTTCTGTGTTAATTCGTCAATGTGAAGGAGCGAGGGATGCAGTAAAGAAGGAGTAGTCCATCGGAAGGGAGACACTCGCCTCCCAAAAGAAAATCCTGTATTCTTCATAGAAACGTTACTCGGTTTAGAAGGAGAAGACATAAAACCCATAGTATTTCATAGCGATGCAATTTCAGTTTTAATTCGAAAAAGCGAGGGAGCGAGGGATGCAGTAAAGAAGGAATACTTCATCGCATAGCAGATACTCGCCTCCCAAAAGAAAATCCTGTCGTTTCCATAGAAACGTTACTCGATTTAGAAGGAGAAGTCATAGAACGCATAGTAACTCATAGCGGCGCAATTTCCGTGTTAATTCGTCAATGTGAAGGAGCGAGGGATGCAGTAAAGAAGGAGTAGTCCATCGGAAGGGAGACACTCGCCTCCCAAAAGAAAATCCTGTATTTTCCATAGAAACGTTACTCGGTATAGAGGGAGAAGACATAAAACCCATAGTACTTCATAGCGATGCAATTTCAGTTTTAATTCGACAAAGCGAGGGAGCGAGGGATGCAGTAAAGAAGGAATACTTCATCGCATAGCAGATACTCGCCTCCCAAAAGAAAATCCTGTCGTTTCCATAGAAACGTTACTCGATTTAGAAGGAGAAGTCATAGAACGCATAGTATCTCATAGCGGCGCAATTTCCGTGTTAATTCGTCAATGTGAAGGAGCGAGGGATGCAGTAAAGAAGGAGTAGTCCATCGGAAGGGAGACACTCGCCTCCCAAAAGAAAATCCTGTATTTTCCATAGAAACGTTACTCGGTTTAGAAGGAGAAGACATAAAACCCATAGTATTTCATAGCGATGCAATTTCAGTATTAATTCGACAAAGCGAGGGAGCGAGGGATGCAGTAAAGAAGGAATACTTCATCGCATAGCAGATACTCGCCTCCCAAACGAAAATCCTGTCGTTTCCATAGAAACGTTACTCGATTTAGTAGGAGAAGTCATAGAACGCATAGTATCTCATAGCGGCGCAATTTCCGTGTTAATTCGTCAATGTGAAGGAGCGAGGGATGCAGTAAAGAAGGAGTAGTCCATCGGAAGGGAGACACTCGCCTCCCAAAAGAAAATCCTGTATTTTCCATAGAAACGTTACTCGGTTTAGAGGGAGAAGACATAAAACCCATAGTATTTCATAGCGATGCAATTTCAGTTTTAATTCGACAAAGCGAGGGAGCGAGGGATGCAGTAAAGAAGGAATACTTCATCGCATAGCAGATACTCGCCTCCCAAAAGAAAATCCTGTCGTTTCCATAGAAACGTTACTCGATTTAGAAGGAGAAGTCATAGAACGCATAGTATCTCATAGCGGCGCAATTTCCGTGTTAATTCGTCAATGTGAAGGAGCGAGGGATGCAGTATAGAAGGAGTAGTCCATCGGAAGGGAGACACTCGCCTCCCAAAAGAAAATCCTGTATTTTCCATAGAAACGTTACTGGGTTTAGAGGGAGAAGACATAAAACCCATAGTATTTCATAGCGATGCAATTTCAGTTTTAATTCGACAAAGCGAGGGAGCGAGGGATGCAGTAAAGAAGGAATACTTCATCGCATAGCAGATACTCGCCTCCCAAATAAAAATCCTGTCGTTTCCATAGAAACGTTACTCGATTTAGAAGGAGAAGTCATAGAACGCATAGTATCTCATAGCGGCGCAATTTCCGTGTTAATTCGTCAACGTGAAGGAGCGAGGGATGCAGTAAAGAAGGAGTAGTCCATCGGAAGGGAGACACTCGCCTCCCAAAAGAAAATCCTGTATTTTCCATAGAAACGTTACTCGGTTTAGAGGGAGAAGACATAAAACCCATAGTATTTCATAGCGATGCAATTTCAGTTTTAATTGGACAAAGCGAGGGAGCGAGGGATGCAGTAAAGAAGGAATACTTCATCGCATAGCAGATACTCGCCTCCCAAAAGAAAATCCTGTCGTTTCCATAGAAATGTTACTCGATTTAGAAGGAGAAGTCATAGAACGCATAGTATCTCATAGCGGCGCAATTTCCGTGTTAATTCGTCAATGTGAAGGAACGAGGGATGCAGTAAAGAAGGAGTAGTCCATCGGAAGGGAGACACTCGCCTCCCAAAAGAAAATCCTGTATTTTCCATAGAAACGTTACTCGGTTTAGAGGGAGAAGACATAAAACCCATAGTATTTCATAGCGATGCAATTTCAGTTTTAATTCGACAAAGCGAAGGAGCGAGGGATGCAGTAAAGAAGGAATACTTCATCGCATAGCAGACACTCGCCTCCCAAAAGAAAATCCTGTCGTTTCCATAGAAACGTTACTCGATTTAGAAGGAGAAGTCATAGAACGCATAGTATCTCATAGCGGCGCAATTTCCGTGTTAATTCGTCAATGTGAAGGAGCGAGGGATGCAGTAAAGAAGGAGTAGTCCATCGGAAGGGAGACACTCGCCTCCCAAAAGAAAATCCTGTATTTTCCATAGAAACGTTACTCGATTTAGAAGGAGAAGACATAAAACCCATAGTATTTCATAGCGATGCAATTTCAGTTTTAATTCGACAAAGCGAGGGAGCGAGGGATGCAGTAAAGAAGGAATACTTCATCGCATAGCAGATACTCGCCTCCCAAACGAAAATCCTGTCGTTTCCATAAAAAAACGTTACTCGATTTAGTAGGAGAAGTCATAGAACGCATAGTATCTCATAGCGGCGCAATTTCCGTGTTAATTCGTCAATGTGAAGGAGCGAGGGATGCAGTAAAGAAGGAGTAGTCCATCGGAAGGGAGACACTCGCCTCCCAAAAGAAAATCCTGTAATTTCCATAGAAACGTTACTCGGTTTAGAGGGAGAAGACATAAAACCCATAGTATTTCATAGCGATGCAATTTCAGTTTTAATTCGACAAAGCGAGGGAGCGAGGGATGCAGTAAAGAAGGAATACTTCATCGCATAGCAGATACTCGCCTCCCAAAAGAAAATCCTGTCGTTTCCATTGAAACGTTACTCGATTTAGAAGGAGAAGTCATAGAACGCATAGTATCTCATAGCGGCGCAATTTCCGTGTTAATTCGTCAATGTGAAGGAGCGAGGGATGCAGTAAAGAAGGAGTAGCCCATCGGAAGGGAGACACTCGCCTCCCAAAAGAAAATCCTGTATTTTCCATAGAAACGTTACTCGGTTTAGAGGGAGAAGACATAAAACCCATAGTATTTCATAGCGATGCAATTTCAGTTTTAATTCGACAAAGCGAGGGAGCGAGGGATGCAGTAAAGAAGGAATACTTCATCGCATAGCAGATACTCGCCTCCCAAAAGAAAATCCTGTCGTTTCCATAGAAACGTTACTCGATTTAGAAGGAGAAGTCATAGAACGCATAGTATCTCATAGCGGCGCAATTTCCGTGTTAATTCGTCACTGTGAAGGAGCGAGGGATGCAGTAAAGAAGGAGTAGTCCATCGGAAGGGAGACACTCGCCTCCCAAAAGAAAATCCTGTATTTTCCATAGGAACGTTATTCGGTTTAGAAGGAGAAGACATAAAACACATAGTATTTCATAGCGTTGCAATTTCAGTATTAATTCGACAAAGCGAGGGAGCGAGGGATGCAGTAAAGAAGGAATACTTCATCGCATAGCAGATACTCGCCTCCCAAACGAAAATCCTGTCGTTTCCATAGAAACGTTACTCGATTTAGAAGGAGAAGTCATAGAACGCATAGTATCTCATAGCGGCGCAATTTCCGTGTTAATTCGTCAACGTGAAGGAGCGAGGGATGCAGTAAAGAAGGAGTAGTCCATCGGAAGGGAGACACTCGCCTCCCAAAAGAAAATCCTGTATTTTCCATAGAAACGTTACTCGGTTTAGAGGGAGAAGACATAAAACCCATAGTATTTCATAGCGATGCAATTTCAGTTTTAATTGGACAAAGCGAGGGAGCGAGGGATGCAGTAAAGAAGGAATACTTCATCGCATAGCAGATACTCGCCTCCCAAAAGAAAATCCTGTCGTTTCCATAGAAATGTTACTCGATTTAGAAGGAGAAGTCATAGAACGCATAGTATCTCATAGCGGCGCAATTTCCGTGTTAATTCGTCAATGTGAAGGAACGAGGGATGCAGTAAAGAAGGAGTAGTCCATCGGAAGGGAGACACTCGCCTCCCAAAAGAAAATCCTGTATTTTCCATAGAAACGTTACTCGGTTTAGAGGGAGAAGACATAAAACCCATAGTATTTCATAGCGATGCAATTTCAGTTTTAATTCGACAAAGCGAAGGAGCGAGGGATGCAGTAAAGAAGGAATACTTCATCGCATAGCAGACACTCGCCTCCCAAAAGAAAATCCTGTCGTTTCCATAGAAACGTTACTCGATTTAGAAGGAGAAGTCATAGAACGCATAGTATCTCATAGCGGCGCAATTTCCGTGTTAATTCGTCAATGTCAAGGAGCGAGGGATGCAGTAAAGAAGGAGTAGTCCATCGGAAGGGAGACACTCGCCTCCCAAAAGAAAATCCTGTATTTTCCATAGAAACGTTACTCGATTTAGAAGGAGAAGACATAAAACCCATAGTATTTCATAGCGATGCAATTTCAGTTTTAATTCGACAAAGCGAGGGAGCGAGGGATGCAGTAAAGAAGGAATACTTCATCGCATAGCAGATACTCGCCTCCCAAACGAAAATCCTGTCGTTTCCATAAAAAAACGTTACTCGATTTAGTAGGAGAAGTCATAGAACGCATAGTATCTCATAGCGGCGCAATTTCCGTGTTAATTCGTCAATGTGAAGGAGCGAGGGATGCAGTAAAGAAGGAGTAGTCCATCGGAAGGGAGACACTCGCCTCCCAAAAGAAAATCCTGTAATTTCCATAGAAACGTTACTCGGTTTAGAGGGAGAAGACATAAAACCCATAGTATTTCATAGCGATGCAATTTCAGTTTTAATTCGACAAAGCGAGGGAGCGAGGGATGCAGTAAAGAAGGAATACTTCATCGCATAGCAGATACTCGCCTCCCAAAAGAAAATCCTGTCGTTTCCATTGAAACGTTACTCGATTTAGAAGGAGAAGTCATAGAACGCATAGTATCTCATAGCGGCGCAATTTCCGTGTTAATTCGTCAATGTGAAGGAGCGAGGGATGCAGTAAAGAAGGAGTAGCCCATCGGAAGGGAGACACTCGCCTCCCAAAAGAAAATCCTGTATTTTCCATAGAAACGTTACTCGGTTTAGAGGGAGAAGACATAAAACCCATAGTATTTCATAGCGATGCAATTTCAGTTTTAATTCGACAAAGCGAGGGAGCGAGGGATGCAGTAAAGAAGGAATACTTCATCGCATAGCAGATACTCGCCTCCCAAAAGAAAATCCTGTCGTTTCCATAGAAACGTTACTCGATTTAGAAGGAGAAGTCATAGAACGCATAGTATCTCATAGCGGCGCAATTTCCGTGTTAATTCGTCACTGTGAAGGAGCGAGGGATGCAGTAAAGAAGGAGTAGTCCATCGGAAGGGAGACACTCGCCTCCCAAAAGAAAATCCTGTATTTTCCATAGGAACGTTATTCGGTTTAGAAGGAGAAGACATAAAACACATAGTATTTCATAGCGTTGCAATTTCAGTATTAATTCGACAAAGCGAGGGAGCGAGGGATGCAGTAAAGAAGGAATACTTCATCGCATAGCAGATACTCGCCTCCCAAACGAAAATCCTGTCGTTTCCATAGAAACGTTACTCGATTTAGAAGGAGAAGTCATAGAACGCATAGTATCTCATAGCGGCGCAATTTCCGTGTTAATTCGTCAATGTGAAGGAGCGAGGGATGCAGTAAAGAAGGAGTAGTGTATCGGAAGGGAGACACTCGCCTCCCAAAAGAAAATCCTGTGTTTTCCATAGAAACGTTACTCAGTTTAGAAGGAGAAGACATAAAACCCATAGTATTTCATAGCGATGCAAATTCAGTTTTAATTCAACAATGTGAGGGAGCGAAGGATGCAGTAAAGAAGGAATACTTCATCGCATAGCAGATACTCGCCTCCCAAAAGAAAATCCTGTCGTTTCCATAGAAACGTTACTCGATTTAGAAGGAGAAGTCATAGAACGCATAGTATCTCATAGCGGCGCAATTTCCGTGTTAATTCGTCAATGTGAAGGAGCGAGGGATGCAGTAAAGAAGGAGTAGTCCATCGGAAGGGAGAGACTCGCCTCCCAAAAGAAAATCCTGTATTTTCCATAGAAACGTTACTCGGTTTAGAGGGAGAAGACATAAAACCCATAGTATTTCTTAGCGATGCAATTTCAGTTTTAATTCGACAAAGCGAGGGAGCGAGGGATGCAGTAAAGAAGGAATACTTCATCGCATAGCAGATACTCGCCTCCCAAACGAAAATCCTGTCGTTTCCATAGAAACGTTACTCGATTTAGTAGGAGAAGTCATAGAACGCATAGTATCTCATAGCGGCGCAATTTCCGTGTTAATTCGTCAATGTGAAGGAGCGAGGGATGCAGTAAAGACGGAGTAGCCCATCGGAAGGGAGACACTCGCCTCCCAAAAGAAAATCCTGTATTTTCCATAGAAACGTTACTCGGTTTAGAAGGAGAAGACATAAAACCCATAGTATTTCATAGCGATGCAATTTCAGTTTTAATTCGACAAAGCGAGGGAGCGAGGGATGCAGTAAAGAAGGAATACTTCATCGCATAGCAGATACTCGCCTCCCAAAAGAAAATCCTGTCGTTTCCATAGAAACGTTACTCGATTTAGAAGGAGAAGTCATAGAACGCATAGTATCTCATAGCGGCGCAATTTCCGTGTTAATTCGTCACTGTGAAGGAGCGAGGGATGCAGTAAAGAAGGAGTAGTCCATCGGAAGGGAGACACTCGCCTCCCAAAAGAAAATCCTGTATTTTCCATAGGAACGTTACTCGGTTAAGAAGGAGAAGACATAAAACACATAGTATTACATAGCGATGCAATTTCAGTATTAATTCGACAAAGCGAGGGAGCGAGGGATGCAGTAAAGAAGGAATACTTCATCGCATAGCAGATACTAACCTCCCAAACGAAAATCCTGTCGTTTCCATAGAAACGTTTCTCGATTTAGAAGGAGAAGTCATAGAACGCATAGTATCTCATAGCGGCGCAATTTCCGTGTTAATTCGTCAATGTGAAGGAGCGAGGGATGCAGTAAAGAAGGAGTAGTCCATCGGAAGGGAGACACTCGCCTCCCAAAAGAAAATCCTGTGTTTTCCATAGAAACGTTACTCAGTTTAGAAGGAGAAGACATAAAACCCACAGTATTTCATAGCGATGCAATTTCAGTTTTAATTCGACAATGTGAGGGAGCGAGGGATGCAGTAAAGAAGGAATACTTCATCGCATAGCAGATACTAGCCTCCCAAAAGAAAATCCTGTCGTTTCCATAGAAACGTTACTCGATTTAGAAGGAGAAGTCATAGAACGCATAGTATCTCATAGCGGCGCAATTTCCGTGTTAATTCGTCAATGTGAAGGAGCGAGGGATGCAGTAAAGAAGGAGTAGTCCATCGGAAGGGAGACACTCGCCTCCCAAAAGAAAATCCTGTATTTTCCATAGAAACGTTACTCGGTTTAGAGGGAGAAGACATAAAAGCCATAGTATTTCATAGCGATGCAATTTCAGTTTTAATTCGACAAAGCGAGGGAGCTAGGGATGCAGTAAAGAAGGAATACTTCATCGCATAGCAGATACTCGCCTCCCAAAAGAAAATCCTGTCGTTTCCATAGAAACGTTACTCGATTTAGAAGGAGAAGTCATAGAACGCATAGTATCTCATAGCGGCGCAATTTCCGTGTTAATTCGTCAATGTGAAGGAACGAGGGATGCAGTAAAGAAGGAGTAGTCCATCGGAAGGGAGACACTCGCCTCCCAAAAGAAAATCCTGTATTTTCCATAGAAAAGTTACTCGGTTTAGAAGGAGAAAACATAAAACCCATAGTATTTCATAGCGATGCAATTTCAGTTTTAATTCGACAAAGCGAGGGAGCGAGGGATGCAGTAAAGAAGGAATACTTCATCGCATAGCAGATATTCGCCTCCCAAAAGAAAATCCATTCGTTTCCATAGAAACGTTACTCGATTTAGAAGGAGAAGTCATAGAACGCATAGTATCTCATAGCGGCGCAATTTCCGTGTTAATTCGTCAATGTGAAGGAGCGAGGGATGCAGTAAAGAAGGAGTAGTCCATCGGAAGGGAGACACTCGCCTCCCAAAAGAAAATCCTGTATTTTCCATAGAAACGTTACTCGGTTTAGAAGGAGAAGACATAAAACCCAGAGTATTTCATAGCGATGCAATTTCAGTTTTAATTCGTCAAAGCGAGGGAGCGAGGGATGCAGTAAAGAAGGAATACGTCATCGCATAGCAGATACTCGCCTCCCAAAAGAAAATCCTGTCGTTTCCATAGAAACGTTACTCGATTTAGAAGGAGAACTCATAGAACGCAAAGTATCTCATAGCGGCGCAATTTCCGTGTTAATTCGTCAATGTGAAGGAGCGAGGGATGCAGTAAAGAAGGAGTAGTCCATCGGAAGGGAGACACTCGCTTCCCAAAAGAAAATCCTGTATTTTCCATAGAGACGTTACTCGGTTTAGAAGGAGAAGACATAAAACCCATAGTATTTCATAGCGATGCAATTTCAGTTTTAATTCGACAAAGCGAGGGAGCGAGGGATGCAGTAAAGAAGGAATACTTCATCGCATAGCAGATACTCGCCTCCCAAAGGAAAATCCTGTCGTTTCCATAGAAACGTTACTCGATTTAGAAGGAGAACTCATAGAACGCATAGTATCTCATGGCGGCGCAATTTCCGTGTTAATTCGTCAATGTGAAGGAGCGAGGGATGCAGTAAAGAAGGAGTAGTCCATCGGAAGGGAGACACTCGCCTCCCAAAAGAAAATCCTGTATTTTCCATAGAAACGTTACTCGGTTTAGAAGGAGAAGACATAAAACCCATAGTATTTCATAGCGATGCAATTTCAGTTTTAATTCGACAAAGCGAGGGAGCGAGGGATGCAGTAAAGAAGGAATACTTCATCGCATAGCAGATACTCGCCTCCCAAAAGAAAATCCTGTCGTTTCCATAGAAACGTTACTCGATTTAGAAGGAGAAGTCATAGAACGCATAGTATCTCATAGCGGCGCAATTTCCGTGTTAATTCGTCAATGTGAAGGAGCGAGGGATGCAGTAAAGAAGGAGTAGTCCATCGGAAGGGAGACACTCGCCTCCCAAAAGAAAATCCTGTATTTTCCATAGAAACGTTACTCGGATTAGAAGGAGAAGACATAAAACCCATAGTATTTCATAGCGATGCAATTTCAGCTTTAATTCGACAAAGCGAGGGAGCGAGGGATGCAGTAAAGAAGGAATACTTCATCGCATAGCAGATACTCGCCTCCCAAAAGAAAATCCTGTCGTTTTCATAGAAACGTAACTCGATTTAGAAGGAGAACTCATAGAACGCATAGTATCTCATAGCGGCGCAAATTCCGTGTTAATTCGTCAATGTGAAGGAGCGAGGGATGCAGTAAAGAAGGAGTAGTCCATCGGAAGGGAGACACTCGCCTCCCAAAAGAAAATTCTGTATTTTCCATAGAAACGTTACTCGGTTTAGAAGGAGAAGACATAAAACCCATAGTATTTCATAGCGATGCAATTTCAGTTTTAATTCGACAAAGCGAGGGAGCGAGGGATGCAGTAAAGAAGGAATACTTCATCGCATAGCAGATACTCGCCTCCCAAAAGAAAATCCTGTATTTTCCATAGAAACGTTACTCGATTTAGAAGGAGAAGTCATAAAACCCATAGTATTTCATAGCGATGCAATTTCAGTTTTAATTCGACAAAGCGAGGGAGCGAGGGATGCAGTAAAGAAGGAATACTTCATCGCATAGCAGATACTCGCCTCCCAAAAGAAAATCCTGTCGTTTCCATAGCAACGTTACTCGATTTAGAAGGAGAAGTCATAGAACGCATAGTATCTCATAGCGGCGCAATTTCCGTGTTAATTCGTCAATGTGAAGGAGCGAGGGATGCAGTAAAGAAGGAGTAGCCCATCGGAAGGGAGACACTCGCCTCCCAAAAGAAAATCCTGTATTTTCCATAGAAACGTTACTCGGTTTAGAGGGAGAAGTCATAAAACCCATAGTATTTCATAGCGATGCAATTTCAGTTTTAATTCGACAAAGCGAGGGAGCGAGGGATGCAGTAAAGAAGGAATACTTCATCGCATAGCAGATACTCGCCTCCCAAAAGAAAATCCTGTCGTTTCCATAGAAACGTTACTCGATTTAGAAGGAGAAGTCATAGAACGCGTAGTATCTCATAGCGGCGCAATTTCCGTGTTAATTCGTCAATGTGAAGGAGCGAGGGATGCAGTAAAGAAGGAGTAGTCCATCGGAAGGGAGACACTCGCCTCCCAAAAGAAAATCCTGTGTTTTCCATAGAAACGTTACTCGGTTTAGAGGGAGAAGACATAAAACTCATAGTATTTCATAGCGATGCAATTTCAGTTTTAATTCGACAAAGCTAGGGAGCGAGGGATGCAGTAAAGACGGAATACTTCATCGCATAGCAGATACTCGCCTCCCAAAAGAAAATCCTGTCGTTTCCATAGAAACGTTACTCGATTTAGAAGGAGAAGTCATAGAACGCATAGTATCTCATAGCGGCGCAATTTCCGTGTTAATTCGTCAATGTGAAGGAGCGAGGGATGCAGTAAAGAAGGAGTAGTCCATCGGAAGGGAGACACTCGCCTCCCAAAAGAAAATCCTGTATTTTCCATAGAAACGTTACTCGGTTTAGAGGGAGAAGACATAAAACCCATAGTATTTCATAGCGATGCAATTTCAGTTTTAATTCGACAAAGCGAGGGAGCGAGGGATGCAGTTAAGAAGGAATACTTCATCGCATAGCAGATACTCGCCTCCCAAAAGAAAATCCTGTCGTTTCCATAGAAACGTTACCCGATTTAGAAGGAGAAGTCATAGAACGCATAGTATCTCATAGCGGCGCAATTTCCGTGTTAATTCGTCAATGTGAAGGAGCGAGGGATGCAGTAAAGAAGGAGTAGTCCATCGGAAGGGAGACACTCGCCTCCCAAAAGAAAATCCTGTATTTTCCATAGAAGCGTTACTCGGTTTAGAGGGAGAAGACATAAAACCCATAGTATTTCATAGCGATGCAATTTCAGTTTTAATTCGACAAAGCGAGGGAGCGAGGGATGCAGTAAAGAAGGAATACTTCATCGCATAGCAGATACTCGCCTCCCAAAAGAAAATCCTGTCGTTTCCATAGAAACGTTACTCGATTTAGAAGGAGAAGTCATAGAACGCGTAGTATCTCATAGCGGCGCAATTTCCGTGTTAATTCGTCAATGTGAAGGAGCGAGGGATGCAGTAAAGAAGGAGTAGTCCATCGGAACTGAGACACTCGCCTCCTAAAAGAAAATCCTGTATTTTCCATAGAAACGTTACTCGGTTTAGAGGGAGAAGACATAAAACCCATAGTATTTCATAGCGCTGCAATTTCAGTTTTAATTCGACAAAGCGAGGGAGCGAGGGATGCAGTAAAGAAGGAATACTTCATCGCATAGCAGATACTCGCCTCCCAAAAGAAAATCCTGTCGTTTCCATAGAAACGTTACTCGATTTAGAAGGAAAAGTCATAGAACGCATAGTATCTCATAGCGGCGCAATTTCCGTGTTAATTCGTCAATGTGAAGGAGCGAGGGATGCAGTAAAGAAGGAGTAGTCCATCGGAAGGGAGACACTCGCCTCCCAAAAGAAAATCCTGTATTTTCCATAGAAACGTTACTCGGTTTAGAAGGAGAAGACATAAAACCCATAGTATTTCATAGCGATGCAATTTCAGTTTTAATTCGACAAAGCGAGGGAGCGAGGGATGCAGTAAAGAAGGATTACTTCATCGCATAGCAGATACTCGCCTCCCAAACGAAAATCCTGTCGTTTCCATAGAAACGTTACTCGATTTAGAAGAGAAGTCATAGAACGCATAGTATCTCATAGCGGCGCAATTTCCGTGTTAATTCGTCAATGTGAAGGAGCGAGGGATGCAGTAAAGAAGGAGTAGTCCATCGGAAGGGAGACACTCGCCTCCCAAAAGAAAATCCTGTATTTTCCATAGAAACGTTACTCGGTTTAGAGGGAGAAGACATAAAACCCATAGTATTTCATAGCGATGCAATTTCAGTTTTAATTCGACAAAGCGAGGGAGCGAGGGATGCAGTAAAGAAGGAATACTTCATCGCATAGCAGATACTCGCCTCCCAAAAGAAAATCCTGTCGTTTCCATAGAAACGTTACTCGATTTAGAAGGAGAAGTCATAGAACGCATAGTATCTCATAGCGGCGCAATTTCCGTGTTAATTCGTCAATGTGAAGGAGCGAGGGATGCAGTAAAGAAGGAGTAGCCCATCGGAAGCGAGACACTCGCCTCCCAAAGAAAATCCTGTATTTTCCATAGAAACGTTACTCGGTTTAGAGGGAGAAGTCATAAAACCCATAGTATTTCATAGGGATGCAATTTCAGTTTTAATTCGACAAAGCGATGGAGCGAGGGATGCAGTAAAGAAGGAATACTTCATCGCATAGCAGATACTCGCCTCCCAAAAGAAAATCCTGTCGTTTCCATAGAAACGTTACTCGATTTAGAAGGAGAAGTCATAGAACGCGTAGTATCTCATAGCGGCGCAATTTCCGTGTTAATTCGTGAATGTGAAGGAGCGAGGGATGCAGTAAAGAAGGAGTAGTCCATCGGAAGGGAGACACTCGCCTCCCAAAAGAAAATCCTGTATTTTCCATCGGAACGTTACTCGGTTTAGAAGGAGAAGACATAAAACACATAGTATTTCATAGCGATGCAATTTCAGTTTTAATTCGACAAAGCGAGGGAGCGAGGGATGCAGTAAAGAAGGAATACTTCATCGCATAGCAGATACTCGCCTCCCAAACGAAAATCCTGTCGTTTCCATAGAAACGTTACTCGATTTAGAAGGAGAAGTCATAGAACGCATAGTATCTCATAGCGGCGCAATTTCCGTGTTAATTCGTCAATGTGAAGGAGCGAGGGATGCAGTAAAGAAGGAGTAGTCCATCGGAAGGGAGACACTCGCCTCCCAAAAGAAAATCCTGTGTTTTCCATAGAAACGTTACTCGGTTTAGAGGGAGAAAACATAAAACCCATAGTATTTCATAGCGATGCAATTTCAGTTTTAATTCGACAAAGTGAGGGAGCGAGGGATGCAGTAAGGAAGGAATACTTCATCGCATAGCAGATACTCGCCTCCCAAAAGAAAATCCTGTCGTTTCCATAGAAACGTTACTCGATTTAGAAGGAGAAGTCATAGAACGCATAGTATCTCATAGCGGCGCAATTTCCGTGTTAATTCGTCAATGTGAAGGAGCGAGGGATGCAGTAAAGAAGGAGTAGTCCATCGGAAGGGAGACACTCGCCTCCCAAAAGAAAATCCTGTATTTTCCATAGAAACGTTACTCGGTTTAGAGGGAGAAGACATAAAACCCATAGTATTTCATAGCGATGCAATTTCAGTTTTAATTCGACAAAGCGAGGGAGCGAGGGATGCAGTAAAGAAGGAATACTTCATCGCATAGCAGATACTCGCCTCCCAAAAGAAAATCCTGTCGTTTCCATAGAAACGTTACTCGATTTAGAAGGAGAAGTCATAGAACGCATAGTATCTCATAGCGGCGCAATTTCCGTGTTAATTCGTCAAAGTGAAGGAACGAGGGATGCAGTAAAGAAGGAGTAGTCCATCGGAAGGGAGACACTCGCCTCCCAAAAGAAAATCCTGTATTTTCCATAGAAACGTTACTCGGTTTAGAAGGAGAAGACATAAAACCCATAGTATTTCATAGCGATGCAATTTCAGTTTTAATTCGACAAAGCGAGGGAGTGAGGGATGCAGTAAAGAAGGAATACTTCATCGCATAGCAGATACTCGCCTCCCAAAAGAAGATCCTGTCGTTTCCATAGAAACGTTACTCGATTTAGAAGGAGAAGTCATAGAACGCATAGTATCTCATAGCGGCGCAATTTCCGTGTTAATTCGTCAATGTGAAGGAGCGAGGGATGCAGTAAAGAAGGAGTAGTCCATCGGAAGGGAGACACTCGCCTCAAAAAAGAAAATCCTGTATTTTCCATAGAAACGTTACTCGGTTTAGAAGGAGAAGACATAAAACCCATAGTATTTCATAGCGATGCAATTTCAGTTTTAATTCGTCAAAGCGAGGGAGCGAGGGATGCAGTAAAGAAGGAATACGTCATCGCATAGCAGATACTCGCCTCCCAAAAGAAAATCCTGTCGTTTCCATAGAAACGTTACTCGATTTAGAAGGAGAACTCAAAGAACGCAAAGTATCTCATAGCGGCGCAATTTCCGTGTTAATTCGTCAATGTGAAGGAGCGAGGGATGCAGTAAAGAAGGAGTAGTCCATCGGAAGGGAGACACTCGCCTCCCAAAAGAAAATCCTGTATTTTCCATAGAAACGTTACTCGGTTTAGAAGGAGAAGACATAAAACCCATAGTATTTCATAGCGATGCAATTTCAGTTTTAATTCGACAAAGCGAGGGAGCGAGGGATGCAGTAAAGAAGGAATACTTAATCGCATAGCAGATACTCGCCTCCCAAAAGAAAATCCTGTCGTTTCCATAGAAACGTTACTCGATTTAGAAGGAGAACTCATAGAACGCATAGTATCTCATGGCGGCGCAATTTCCGTGTTAATTCGTCAATGTGAAGGAGCGAGGGATGCAGTAAAGAAGGAGTAGTCCATCGGAAGGGAGACACTCGCCTCCCAAAAGAAAATCCTGTATTTTCCATAGAAACGTTACTCGGTTTAGAAGGAGAAGACATAAAACCCATAGTATTTCATAGCGATGCAATTTCAGTTTTAATTCGACAAAGCGAGGGAGCGAGGGATGCAGTAAAGAAGGAATACTTCATCGCATAGCAGATACTCGCCTCCCAAAAGAAAATCCTGTCGTTTCCATAGAAACGTTACTCGATTTAGAAGGAGAAGTCATAGAACGCATAGTATCTCATAACGGCGCAATTTCCGTGTTAATTCGTCAATGTGAAGGAGCGAGGGATGCAGTAAAGAAGGAGTAGTCCATCGGAAGGGAGACACTCGCCTCCCAAAAGAAAATCCTGTATTTTCCATAGAAACGTTACTCAGATTAGAAGGAGAAGACATAAAACCCATAGTATTTCATAGCGATGCAATTTCAGTTTTAATTCGACAAAGCGAGGGAGCGAGGGATGCAGTAAAGAAGGAATACTTCATCGCATAGCAGATACTCGCCTCCCAAAAGAAAATCCTGTCGTTTTCATAGAAACGTTACTCGATTTAGAAGGAGAACTCATATAACGCATAGTATCTCATAGCGGCGCAATTTCCGTGTTAATTCGTCAATGTGAAGGAGCGAGGGATGCAGTAAAGAAGGAGTAGTCCATCGGAAGGGAGACACTCGCCTCCCAAAAGAAAATTCTGTATTTTCCATAGAAACGTTACTCGGTTTAGAAGGAGAAGACATAAAACCCATAGTATTTCATAGCGATGCAATTTCAGTTTTAATTCGACAAAGCGAGGGAGCGAGGGATGCAGTAAAGAAGGAATACTTCATCGCATAGCAGATACTCGCCTCCCAAAAGAAAATCCTGTCGTTTCCATAGAACCGTTACTCGATTTAGAAGGAGAACTCATAGAACGAATAGTATCTCATAGCGGCGCAATTTCCGTGTTAATTCGTCAATGTGAAGGAGCGAGGGATGCAGTAAAGAAGGAGTAGTCCATCGGAAGGGAGACACTCGCCTCCCAAAAGAAAATCCTGTATTTTCCATAGAAACGTTACTCGGTTTAGAAGGAGAAGACATAAAACCCATAGTATTTCATAGCGATGCAATTTCAGTTTTAATTCGACAAAGCGAGGGAGCGAGGGATGCAGAAAAGAAGGAATACTTCATCGCATAGCAGATACTTGCCTCCCAAAAGAAAATCCTGTCGTTTCCATAGAAACGTTACTCGATTTAGAAGGAGAACTCATAGAACGCATAGTATCTCATAGCGGCGCAATTTCCGTGTTAATTCGTCAATGTGAAGGAGCGAGGGATGCAGTAAAGGAGGTGTAGTCCATCGGAAGGGAAACACTCGCCTCCCAAAAGAAAATCCTGTATTTTCCATAGAAACGTTACTCGGTTTAGAAGGAGAAGACATAAAACCCATAGTATTTCATAGCGATGCAATTTCAGTTTTAAATCGACAAAGCGAGGGAGCGAGGGATGCAGTAAAGAAGGAATACTTCATCGCATAGCAGATACTCGCCTCCCAAAAGAAAATCCTGTATTTTCCATAGAAACGTTACTCGATTTAGAAGGAGAAGTCATAAAACCCATAGTATTTCATAGCGATGCAATTTCAGTTTTAACTCGACAAAGCGAGGGAGCGAGGGATGCAGTAAAGAAGGAATACTTCATCGCATAGCAGATACTCGCCTCCCAAAAGAAAATCCTGTCGTTTCCATAGAAACGTTACTCGATTTAGAAGGAGAAGTCATAGAACGCATAGTATCTCATAGCGGCGCAATTTCCGTGTTAATTCGTCAAAGTGAAGGAACGAGGGATGCAGTAAAGAAGGAGTAGTCCATCGGAAGGGAGACACTCGCCTCCCAAAAGAAAATCCTGTATTTTCCATAGAAACGTTACTCGGTTTAGAAGGAGAAGACATAAAACCCATAGTATTTCATAGCGATGCAATTTCAGTTTTAATTCGACAAAGCGAGGGAGCGAGGGATGCAGTAAAGAAGGAATACTTCATCGCATAGCAGATACTCGCCTCCCAAAAGAAGATCCTGTCGTTTCCATAGAAACGTTACTCGATTTAGAAGGAGAAGTCATAGAACGCATAGTATCTCATAGCGGCGCAATTTCCGTGTTAATTCGTCAATGTGAAGGAGCGAGGGATTCAGTAAAGAAGGAGTAGTCCATCGGAAGGGAGACACTCGCCTCCCAAAAGAAAATCCTGTATTTTCCATAGAAACGTTACTCGGTTTAGAAGGAGAAGACATAAAACCCATAGTATTTCATAGCGATGCAATTTCAGTTTTAATTCGTCAAAGCGAGGGAGCGAGGGATGCAGTAAAGAAGGAATACGTCATCGCATAGCAGATACTCGCCTCCCAAAAGAAAATCCTGTCGTTTCCATAGAAACGTTACTCGATTTAGAAGGAGAACTCATAGAACGCAAAGTATCTCATAGCGGCGCAATTTCCGTGTTAATTCGTCAATGTGAAGGAGCGAGGGATGCAGTAAAGAAGGAGTAGGCCATCGGAAGGGAGACACTCGCCTCCCAAAAGAAAATCCTGTATTTTCCATAGAAACGTTACTCGGTTTAGAAGGAGAAGACATAAAACCCATAGTATTTCATAGCGATGCAATTTCAGTTTAAATTCGACAAAGCGAGGGAGCGAGGGATGCAGTAAAGAAGGAATACTTAATCGCATAGCAGATACTCGCCTCCCATAAGAAAATCCTGTCGTTTCCATAGAAACGTTACTCGATTTAGAAGGAGAACTCATAGAACGCATAGTATCTCATGGCGGCGCAATTTCCGTGTTAATTCGTCAATGTGAAGGAGCGAGGGATGCAGTAAAGAAGGAGTAGTCCATCGGAAGGGAGACACTCGCCTCCCAAAAGAAAATCCTGTATTTTCCATAGAAACGTTACTCGGTTTAGAAGGAGAAGACATAAAACCCATAGTATTTCATAGCGATGCAATTTCAGTTTTAATTCGACAAAGCGAGGGAGCGAGGGATGCAGTAAAGAAGGAATACTTCATCGCATAGCAGATACTCGCCTCCCAAAAGAAAATCCTGTCGTTTCCATAGAAACGTTACTCGATTTAGAAGGAGAAGTCATAGAACGCATAGTATCTCATAGCGGCGCAATTTCCGTGTTAATTCGTCAATGTGAAGGAGCGAGGGATGCAGTAAAGAAGGAGTAGTCCATCGGAAGGGAGACACTCGTCTCCCAAAAGAAAATCCTGTATTTTCCATAGAAACGTTACTCGGATTAGAAGGAGAAGACATAAAACCCATAGTATTTCATAGCGATGCAATTTCAGTTTTAATTCGACAAAGCGAGGGAGCGAGGGATGCAGTAAAGAAGGAATACTTCATCGCATAGCAGATACTCGCCTCCCAAAAGAAAATCCTGTCGTTTTCATAGAAACGTTACTCGATTTAGAAGGAGAACTCATAGAACGCATAGTATCTCATAGCGGCGCAATTTCCGTGTTAATTCGTCAATGTGAAGGAGCGAGGGATGCAGTAAAGAAGGAGTAGTCCATCGGAAGGGAGACACTCGCCTCACAAAAGAAAATTCTGTATTTTCCATAGAAACGTTACTCGGTTTAGAAGGAGAAGACATAAAACCCATAGTATTTCATAGCGATGCAATTTCAGTTTTAATTCGACAAAGCGAGGGAGCGGGGGATGCAGTAAAGAAGGAATACATCATCGCATAGCAGATACTCGCCTCCCAAAAGAAAATCCTGTCGTTTCCATAGAACCGTTACTCGATTTAGAAGGAGAACACATAGAACGAATAGTATCTCATAGCGGCGCAATTTCCGTGTTAATTCGTCAATGTGAAGGAGCGAGGGATGCAGTAAAGAAGGAGTAGTCCATCGGAAGGGAGACACTCGCCTCCCAAAAGAAAATCCTGTATTTTCCATAGAAACGTTACTCGGTTTAGAAGGAGAAGACATAAAACCCATAGTATTTCATAGCGATGCAATTTCAGTTTTAAATCGACAAAGCGAGGGAGCGAGGGATGCAGTAACGAAGGAATACTTCATCGCATAGCAGATACTCGCCTCCCAAAAGAAAATCCTGTATTTTCCATAGAAACGTTACTCGATTTAGAAGGAGAAGTCATAAAACCCATAGTATTTCATAGCGATGCAATTTCAGTTTTAACTCGACAAAGCGAGGGAGCGAGGGATGCAGTGAGGAAGGAATACTTCATCGCATAGCAGATACTCGCCTCCCAAAAGAAAATCCTGTCGTTTCCATAGAAACGTTACTCGATTTAGAAGGAGAACTCATAGAACTCATAGTATCTCATAGCGGCGCAATTTCCGTGTTAATTCGTCAATGTGAAGGAGCGAGGGATGCAGTAAAGAAGGAGTAGTCCATCGGAAGGGAGACACTCGCCTCCCAAAAGAAAATCCTGTATTTTCCATAGAAACGTTACTCGGTTTAGAAGGAGAAGACATAAAACCCATAGTATTTCATAGCGATGCAATTTCAGTTTTAAATCGACAAAGCGAGGGAGCGAGGGATGCAGTAAAGAAGGAATACTTCATCGCATAGCAGATACTCGCCTCCCAAAAGAAAATCCTGTATTTTCCATAGAAACGTTACTCGATTTAGAAGGAGAAGTCATAAAGCCCATAGTATTTCATAGCGATGCAATTTCAGTTTTAACTCGACAAAGCGAGGGAGCGAGGGATGCAGTGAAGAAGGAATACTTCATCGCATAGCAGATACTCGCCTCCCAAAAGAAAATCCTGTCGTTTCCATAGAAACGTTACTCGATTTAGAAGGAGAACTCATAGAACGCATAGTATCTCATAGTGGCGCAATTTCCGTGTTAATTCGTCAATGTGAAGGAGCGAGGGATGCAGTAAAGAAGGAGTAGTCCATCGGAAGGGAGACACTCGCCTCCCAAAAGAAAATCCTGTATTTTCCATAGAAACGTTACTCGGTTTAGAAGGAGAAGACATAAAACCCATAGTATTTCATAGCGATGCAATTTCAGTTTTAAATCGACAAAGCGAGGGAGCGAGGGATGCAGTAAAGAAGGAATACTTCATCGCATAGCAGATACTCGCCTCCCAAAAGAAAATCCTGTATTTTCCATAGAAACGTTACTCGATTTAGAAGGAGAAGTCATAAAACCCATAGTATTTCATAGCGATGCAATTTCAGTTTTAACTCGACAAAGCGAGGGAGCGAGGGATGCAGTGAAGAAGGAATACTTCATCGCATAGCAGATACTCGCCTCCCAAAAGAAAATCCTGTCGTTTCCATAGAAACGTTACTCGATTTAGAAGGAGAACTCATAGAACGCATAGTATCTCATAGCGGCGCAATTTCCGTGTTAATTCGTCAATGTGAAGGAGCGAGGGATGCAGTAAAGAAGGAGTAGTCCATCGGAAGGGAGACACTCGCCTCCCAAAAGAAAATCCTGTATTTTCCATAGAAACGTTACTCGGTTTAGAAGGAGAAGACATAAAACCCATAGTATTTCATAGCGATGCAATTTCAGTTTTAATTCGACAAAGCGAGGGAGTGAGGGATGCAGTAAAGAAGGAATACTTCATCGCATAGCAGATACTCGCCTCCCAAAAGAAAATCCTGTCGTTTCCATAGAAACGTTACTCGATTTAGAAGGAGAAGTCATAGAACGCATAGTATCTCATAGCGGCGCAATTTCCGTGTTAATTCGTCAATGTGAAGGAACGAGGGATGCAGTAAAGAAGGAGTAGTCCATCGGAAGGGAGACACTCGCCTCCCAAAAGAAAATCCTGTATTTTCCATAGAAACGTTACTCGGTTTAGAGGGAGAAGACATAAAACCCATAGCATTTCATAGCGATGCAATTTCAGTTTCAATTCGACAAAGCGAGGGAGCGAGGGATGCAGTAAAGAAGGAATACGTCATCGCATAGCAGATACTCGCCTCCCAAAAGAAAATCCTGTCGTTTCCATGGAAACGTTACTCGATTTAGAAGGAGAACTCATAGAACGCAAAGTATCTCATAGCGGCGCAATTTCCGTGTTAATTCGTCAATGTGAAGGAGCGAGGGATGCAGTAAAGAAGGAGTAGTCCATCGGAAGGGAGACACTCGCCTCCCAAAAGAAAATCCTGTATTTTCCATAGAAACGTTACTCGGTTTAGAAGGAGAAGACATAAAACCCATAGTATTTCATAGCGATGCAATTTCAGTTTTAATTCGACAAAGTGAGGGAGCGAGGGATGCAGTAAAGAAGGAATACTTCATCGCATAGCAGATACTCGCCTCCCAAAAGAAAATCCTGTCGTTTCCATAGAAACGTTACTCGATTTAGAAGGAGAACTCATAGAACGCAAAGTATCTCATAGCGGCGCAATTTCCGTGTTAATTCGTCAATGTGAAGGAGCGAGGGATGCAGTAAAGAAGGAGTAGTCCATCGGAAGGGAGACACTCGCCTCCCAAAAGAAAATCCTGTATTTTCCATAGAAACGTTACTCGGTTTAGAAGGAGAAGACATAAAACCCATAGTATTTCATAGCGATGCAATTTCAGTTTTAATTCGACAAAGCGAGGGAGCGAGGGATGCAGTAAAGAAGGAATACTTCATCGCATAGCAGATACTCGCCTCCCAAAAGAAAATCCTGTCGTTTCCATAGAAACGTTACTCGATTTAGAAGGAGAACTCATAGAACGCATAGTATCTCATGGCGGCACAATTTCCGTGTTAATTCGTCAATGTGAAGGAGCGGGGGATGCAGTAAAGAAGGAGTAGTCCATCGGAAGGGAGACACTCGCCTCCCAAAAGAAAATCCTGTATTTTCCATAGAAACGTTACTCGGTTTAGAAGGAGAAGACATAAAACCCATAGTATTTCATAGCGATGCAATTTCAGTTTTAATTCGACAAAGCGAGGGAGCGAGGGATGCAGTAAAGAAGGAATACTTCATCGCATAGCAGATACTCGCCTCCCAAAAGAAAATCCTGTCGTTTCCATAGAAACGTTACTTGATTTAGAAGGAGAAGTCATAGAACGCATAGTATCTCATAGCGGCGCAATTTCCGTGTTAATTCATCAATGTGAAGGAGCGAGGGATGCAGTAAAGAAGGAATAGTCCATCGGAAGGGAGACACTCGTCTCCCAAAAGAAAATCCTGTATTTTCCATAGAAACGTTACTCGGTTTAGAAGGAGAAGACATAAAACCCATAGTATTTCATAGCGATGCAATTTCAGTTTTAATTCGACAAAGCGAGGGAGCGAGGGATGCAGTAAAGAAGGAATACTTCATCGCATAGCAGATACTCGCCTCCCAAAAGAAAATCCTGTCGTTTTCATAGAAACGTTACTCGATTTAGAAGGAGAACTCATAAAACGCATAGTATCTCATAGCGGCGCAATTTCCGTGTTAATTCGTCAATGTGAAGGAGCGAGGGATGCAGTAAAGAAGGAGTAGTCCATCGGAAGGGAGACACTCGCCTCCCAAAAGAAAATTCTGTATTTTCCATAGAAACGTTACTCGGTTTAGAAGGAGAAGACATAAAACCCATAGTATTTCATAGCGATGCAATTTCAGTTTTAATTCGACAAAGCGAGGGAGCGAGGGATGCAGTAAAGAAGGAATACTTCATCGCATAGCAGATACTCGCCTCCCAAAAGAAAATCCTGTCGTTTCCATAGAACCGTTACTCGATTTAGAAGGAGAATTCATAGAACGCATAGTATCTCATAGCGGCGCAATTTCCGTGTTAATTCGTCAATGTGAAGGAGCGAGGGATGCAGTAAAGAAGGAGTAGTCCATCGGAAGGGAGACACTCGCCTCCCAAAAGAAAATCCTGTATTTTCCATAGAAACGTTACTCGGTTTAGAAGGAGAAGACATAAAACCCATAGTATTTCATAGCGATGCAATTTGAGTTTTAATTCGACAAAGCGAGGGAGCGAGGGATGCAGAAAAGAAGGAATACTTCATCGCATAGCAGATACTTGCCTCCCAAAAGAAAATCCTGTCGTTTCCATAGAAACGTTACTCGATTTAGAAGGAGAACTCATAGAACGCATAGTATCTCATAGCGGCGCAATTTCCGTGTTAATTCGTCAATGTGAAGGAGCGAGGGATGCAGTAAAGAAGGAGTAGTCCATCGGAAGGGAGACACTCGCCTCCCAAATGAAAATCCTGTATTTTCCATAGAAACGTTACTCGGTGTAGAAGGAGAAGACATAAAACCCATAGTATTTGATAGCGATGCAATTTCAGTTTTATTTCGACAAAGCGAGGGAGCGAGGGATGCAGTAAAGAAGGAATACTTCATCGCATAGCAGTACTCGCCTCCTAAAAGAAAATCCTGTATTTTCCATAGAAACGTTACTCGATTTAGAAGGAGAAGTCATAAAACCCATAGTATTTCATAGCGATGCAATTTCAGTTTTAATTCGACAAAGCGAGGGAGCGAGGGATGCAGTAAAGAAGGAATACTTCATCGCATAGCAGATACTCGCCTCCCAAAAGAAAATCCTGTCGTTTCCATAGAAACGTTACTCGATTTAGAAGGAGAACTCATAGAACGCATAGTATCTCATAGCGGCGCAATTTCCGTGTTAATTCGTCAATGTGAAGGAGCGAGGGATGCAGTAAAGAAGGAGTAGTCCATCGGAAGGGAGACACTCGCCTCCCAAAAGAAAATCCTGTATTTTCCATAGAAACGTTACTCGGTTTAGAAGGAGAAGACATAAAACCCATAGTATTTCATAGCGATGCAATTTCAGTTTTAATTCGACAAAGCGAGGGAGTGAGGGATGCAGTAAAGAAGGAATACTTCATCGCATAGCAGATACTCGCCTCCCAAAAGAAAATCCTGTCGTTTCCGTAGAAACGTTACTCGATTTAGAAGGAGAAGTCATAGAACGCATAGTATCTCATAGCGGCGCAATTTCCGTGTTAATTCGTCAATGTGAAGAAACGAGGGATGCAGTAAAGAAGGAGTAGTCCATCGGAAGGGAGACACTCGCCTCCCAAAAGAAAATCCTGTATTTTCCATAGAAACGTTACTCAGTTTAGAAGGAGAAGACATAAAACCCATAGTATTTCATAGCGATGCAATTTCAGTTTTAATTCGACAAAGCGAGGGAGCGAGGGATGCAGTAAAGAAGGAATACGTCATCGCATAGCAGATACTCGCCTCCCAAAAGAAAATCCTGTCGTTTCCATAGAAACGTTACTCGATTTAGAAGGAGAACTCATAGAACGCAAAGTATCTCATAGCGGCGCAATTTCCGTGTTAATTCGTCAATGTGAAGGAGCGAGGGATGCAGTAAAGAAGGAGTAGTTCATCGGAAGGGAGACACTCGCCTCCCAAAAGAAAATCCTGTATTTTCCATAGAAACGTTACTCGGTTTAGAAGGAGAAGACATAAAACCCATAGTATTTCATAGCGATGCAATTTCAGTTTTAATTCGACAAAGCGAGGGAGCGAGGGATGCAGTAAAGAAGGAATACTTCATCGCATAGCAGATACTCGCCTCCCAAAAGAAAATCCTGTCGTTTCCATAGAAACGTTACTCGATTTAGAAGGAGAACTCATAGAACGCATAGTATCTCATGGCGGCGCAATTTCCGTGTTAATTCGTCAATGTGAAGGAGCGGGGGATGCAGTAAAGAAGGAGTAGTCCATCGGAAGGGAGACACTCGCCTCCCAAAAGAAAATCCTGTATTTGCCATAGAAACGTTACTCGGTTTAGAAGGAGAAGACATAAAACCCATAGTATTTCATAGCGATGCAATTTCAGTTTTAATTCGACAAAGCGAGGGAGCGAGGGATGCAGTAAAGAAGGAATACTTCATCGCATAGCAGATACTCGCCTCCCAAAAGAAAATCCTGTCGTTTCCATAGAAACGTTACTCGATTTAGAAGGAGAAGTCATAGAACGCATAGTATCTCATAGCGGCGCAATTTCCGTGTTAATTCGTCAATGTGAAGGAGCGAGGGATGCAGTAAAGAAGGAATAGTCCATCGGAAGGGAGACACTCGTCTCCCAAAAGAAAATCCTGTATTTTCCATAGAAACGTTACTCGGTTTAGAAGGAGAAGACATAAAACCCATAGTATTTCATAGCGATGCAATTTCAGTTTTAATTCGACAAAGCGAGGGAGCGAGGGATGCAGTAAAGAAGGAATACTTCATCGCATAGCAGATACTCGCCTCCCAAAAGAAAATCCTGTCGTTTTCATAGAAACGTTACTCGATTTAGAAGGAGAACTCATAAAACGCATAGTATCTCATAGCGGCGCAATTTCCGTGTTAATTCGTCAATGTGAAGGAGCGAGGGATGCAGTAAAGAAGGAGTAGTCCATCGGAAGGGAGACACTCGCCTCCCAAAAGAAAATTCTGTATTTTCCATAGAAACGTTACTCGGTTTAGAAGGAGAAGACATAAAACCCATAGTATTTCATAGCGATGCAATTTCAGTTTTAATTCGACAAAGCGAGGGAGCGAGGGATGCAGTAAAGAAGGAATACTTCATCGCATAGCAGATACTCGCCTCCCAAAAGAAAATCCTGTCGTTTCCATAGAACCGTTTCTCGATTTAGAAGGAGAACTCATAGAACGCATAGTATCTCATAGCGGCGCAATTTCCGTGTTAATTCGTCAATGTGAAGGAGCGAGGGATGCAGTAAAGAAGGAGTAGTCCATCGGAAGGGAGACACTCGCCTCCCAAAAGAAAATCCTGTATTTTCCATAGAAACGTTACTCGGTTTAGAAGGAGAAGACATAAAACCCATAGTATTTCATAGCGATGCAATTTCAGTTTTAATTCGACAAAGCGAGGGAGCGAGGGATGCAGAAAAGAAGGAATACTTCATCGCATAGCAGATACTTGCCTCCCAAAAGAAAATCCTGTCGTTTCCATAGAAACGTTACTCGATTTAGAAGGAGAACTCATAGAACGCATAGTATCTCATAGCGGCGCAATTTCCGTGTTAATTCGTCAATGTGAAGGAGCGAGGGATGCAGTAAAGAAGGAGTAGTCCATCGGAAGGGAGACACTCGCCTCCCAAAAGAAAATCCTGTATTTTCCATAGAAACGTTACTCGGTGTAGAAGGAGAAGACATAAAACCCATAGTATTTGATAGCGATGCAATTTCAGTTTTATTTCGACAAAGCGAGGGAGCGAGGGATGCAGTAAAGAAGGAATACTTCATCGCATAGCAGTACTCGCCTCCTAAAAGAAAATCCTGTATTTTCCATAGAAACGTTACTCGATTTAGAAGGAGAAGTCATAAAACACATAGTATTTCATAGCGATGCAATTACAGTTTTAATTCGACAAAGCGAGGGAGCGAGGGATGCAGTAAAGAAGGAATACTTCATCGCATAGCAGATACTCGCCTCCCAAAAGAAAATCCTGTCGTTTCCATAGAAACGTTACTCGATTTAGAAGGAGAACTCATAGAACGCATAGTATCTCATAGCGGCGCAATTTCCGTGTTAATTCGTCAATGTGAAGGAGCGAGGGATGCAGTAAAGAAGGAGTAGTCCATCGGAATGGAGACACTCGCCTCCCAAAAGAAAATCCTGTATTTTCCATAGAAACGTTACTCGGTTTAGAAGGAGAAGACATAAAACCCATAGTATTTCATAGCGATGCAATTTCAGTTTTAATTCGACAAAGCGAGGGAGTGAGGGATGCAGTAAAGAAGGAATACTTCATCGCATAGCAGATACTCGCCTCCCAAAAGAAAATCCTGTCGTTTCCGTAGAAACGTTACTCGATTTAGAAGGAGAAGTCATAGAACGCATAGTATCTCATAGCGGCGCAATTTCCGTGTTAATTCGTCAATGTGAAGAAACGAGGGATGCAGTAAAGAAGGAGTAGTCCATCGGAAGGGAGACACTCGCCTCCCAAAAGAAAATCCTGTATTTTCCATAGAAACGTTACTCAGTTTAGAAGGAGAAGACATAAAACCCATAGTATTTCATAGCGATGCAATTTCAGTTTTAATTCGACAAAGCGAGGGAGCGAGGGATGCAGTAAAGAAGGAATACGTCATCGCATAGCAGATACTCGCCTCCCAAAAGAAAATCCTGTCGTTTCCATAGAAACGTTACTCGATTTAGAAGGAGAACTCATAGAACGCAAAGTATCTCATAGCGGCGCAATTTCCGTGTTAATTCGTCAATGTGAAGGAGCGAGGGATGCAGTAAAGAAGGAGTAGTCCATCGGAAGGGAGACACTCGCCTCCCAAAAGAAAATCCTGTATTTTCCATAGAAACGTTACTCGGTTTAGAAGGAGAAGACATAAAACCCATAGTATTTCATAGCGATGCAATTTCAGTTTTAATTCGACAAAGTGAGGGAGCGAGGGATGCAGTAAAGAAGGAATACTTCATCGCATAGCAGATACTCGCCTCCCAAAAGAAAATCCTGTCGTTTCCATAGAAACGTTACTCGATTTAGAAGGAGAAGTCATAGAACGCATAGTATCTCATAGCGGCGCAATTTCCGTGTTAATTCGTCAATGTGAAGGAGCGAGGGATGCAGTAAAGAAGGAGTAGTCCATCGGAAGGGAGACACTCGCCTCCCAAAAGAAAATCCTGTATTTTCCATAGAAACGTTAATCGGTTTAGAGGGACAAGACATAAAACCCATAGTATTTCATAGCGATGCAATTTCAGTTTTAATTCGACAAAGCGAGGGAGCGAGGGATGCAGTAAAGAAGGAATACATCATCGCATAGCAGATACTCGCCTCCCAAAAGAAAATCCTGTCGTTTCCATAGAAACGTCACTCGATTTAGAAGGAGAAGTCATAGAACGCATAGTATCTCATAGCGGCGCAATTTCCGTGTTAATTCGTCAATGTGAAGGAACGAGGGATGCAGTAAAGAAGGAGTAGTCCATCGGAAGGGAGACACTCGCCTCCCAAAAGAAAATCCTGTATTTTCCATAGAAACGTTACTCGGTTTAGAAGGAGAAGACATAAAACCCATAGTATTTCATAGCGATGCAATTTCAGTTTTAATTCGACAAAGCGAGGGAGCGAGGGATGCAGTAAAGAAGGAATACTTCATCGCATAGCAGATACTCGCCTCCCAAAAGAAAATCCTGTCGTTTCCATAGAAACGTTACTCGATTCAGAAGGAGAAGTCATAGAACGCATAGTATCTCATAGCGGCGCAATTTCCGTGTTAATTCGTCAATGTGAAGGAGCGAGGGATGCAGTAAAGAAGGAGTAGTCCATCGGAAGGGAGACACTCGCCTCCCAAAAGAAAATCCTGTATTTTCCATAGAAACGTTACTCGGTTTAGAAGGAGAAGACATAAAACCCATAGTATTTCATTGCGATGCAATTTCAGTTTTAATTCGTCAAAGCGAGGGAGCGAGGGATGCAGTAAAGAAGGAATACGTCATCGCATAGCAGATACTCGCCTCCCAAAAGAAAATCCTGTCGTTTCCATAGAAACGTTACTCGATTTAGAAGGAGAACTCATAGAACGCATAGTATCTCATGGCGGCGCAATTTCCGTGTTAATTCGTCAATGTGAAGGAGCGAGGGATGCAGTAAAGAAGGAGTAGTCCATCGGAAGGGAGACACTCGCCTCCCAAAAGAAAATCCTGTATTTTCCATAGAAACGTTACTCGGTTTAGAAGGAGAAGACATAAAACCCATAGTATTTCATAGCGATGCAATTTCAGTTTTAATTCGACAAAGCGAGGGAGCGAAGGATGCAGTAAAGAAGGAATACTTCATCGCATAGCAGATACTCGCCTCCCAAAAGAAAATCCTTTCGTTTCCATAGAAACGTTACTCGATTTAGAAGGAGAAGTCATAGAACGCATAGTATGTCATAGCGGCGCAATTTCCGTATTAATTCGTCAATGTGAAGGAGCGAGGGATGCAGTAAAGAAGGAGTAGTCCATCGGAAGGGAGACACTCGCCTCCCAAAAGAAAATCCTGTATTTTCCATAGAAACGTTACTCGGTTTAGAAGGAGAAGACATAAAACCCATAGTATTTCATAGCGATGCAATTTCAGTTTTAATTCGACAAAGCGAGGGAGCGAGGGATGCAGTAAAGAAGGAATACTTCATCGCATAGCAGATACTCGCCTCCCAAAAGAAAATCCTGTCGTTTTCATAGAAACGTTACTCGATTTAGAAGGATAACTCATAGAACGCATAGTATCTCATAGCGGCGCAATTTCCGTGTTAATTCGTCAATGTGAAGGAGCGATGGATGCAGTAAAGAAGGAGTAGTCCATCGGAAGGGAGACACTCGCCTCCCAAAAGAAAATTCTGTATTTTCCATAGAAACGTTACTCGGTTTAGAAGGAGAAGACATAAAACCCATAGTATTTCATAGCGATGCAATTTCAGTTTTAATTCGACAAAGCGAG
This sequence comes from Schistocerca piceifrons, assembly GCF_021461385.2. NCBI lineage: Eukaryota > Metazoa > Arthropoda > Insecta > Orthoptera > Acrididae > Schistocerca > Schistocerca piceifrons. Next base: position 44,114,376 of record NC_060140.1, on the reverse strand, counting down.
GGAGCGAGGGATGCAGTAAAGAAGGAATACTTCATCGCATAGCAGATACTCGCCTCCCAAAAGAAAATCCTGTCGTTTCCATAGAAACGTTACTCGATTTAGAAGGAGAACTCATAGAACGCGTAGTATCTCATAGCGGCGCAATTTCCGTGTTAATTCGTCAATGTGAAGGAGCGAGTGATGCAGTAAAGAAGGAGTAGTCCATCGGAAGGGAGACACTCGCCTCCCAAAAGAAAATCCTGTATTTTCCATAGAAACGTTACTCGGGTTAGAAGAAAAAGACATAAAACCCATAGTATTTCATAGCGATGCAATTTCAGTTTTAATTCGACAAAGCGAGGGAGCGAGGGATGCAGTAAAGAAGGAATACTTCATCGCATAGCAGATACTCGCCTCCCAAAAGAAAATCCTGTCGTTTCCATAGAAACGTTACTCGATTTAGAAGGAGAACTCATAGAACGCATAGTATCTCATGGCGGCGCAATTTCCGTGTTAATTCGTCAATGTGAAGGAGCGAGGGATGCAGTAAAGAAGGAGTAGTCCATCGGAAGGGAGACACTCGCCTCCCAAAAGAAAATCCTGTATTTTCCATAGAAACGTTACTCGGTTTAGAAGGAGAAGACATAAAACCCATAGTATTTCATAGCGATGCAATTTCAGTTTTAATTCGACAAAGCGAGGGAGCGAGGGATGCAGTAAAGAAGGAATACTTCATCGCATAGCAGATACTCGCCTCCCAAAAGAAAATCCTGTCGTTTCCATAGAAACGTTACTCGATTTAGAAGGAGAAGTCATAGAACGCATAGTATCTCATAGCGGCGCAATTTCCGTGTTAATTCGTCAATGTGAAGGAGCGAGGGATGCAGTAAAGAAGGAGTAGTCCATCGGAAGGGAGACACTCGCCTCCCAAAAGAAAATCCTGTATTTTCCATAGAAACGTTACTCGGTTTAGAAGGAGAAGACATAAAACCCATGGTATTTCATAGCGATGCAATTTCAGTTTTAATTCGACAAAGCGAGGGAGCGAGGGATGCAGTAAAGAAGGAATACTTCATCGCATAGCAGATACTCGCCTCCCAAAAGAAAATCCTGTCGTTTTCATAGAAACGTTACTCGATTTAGAAGGAGAACTCATAGAACGCATAGTATCTCATAGCGGCGCAATTTCAGTGTTAATTCGTCAATGTGACGGAGCGAGGGATGCAGTAAAGAAGGAGTAGTCCATCGGAAGGGAGACACTCGCCTCCCAAAAGAAAATTCTGTATTTTCCATAGAAACGTTACTCGGTTTAGAAGGAGAAGACATAAAACCCATAGTATTTCATAGCGATGCAATTTCAGTTTTAATTCGACAAAGCGAGGGAGCGAGGGATGCAGTAAAGAAGGAATACTTCATCGCATAGCAGATACTCGCCTCCCAAAAGAAAATCCTGTCGTTTCCATAGAAACGTTACTCGATTTAGAAGGAGAACTCATAGAACGCATAGTATCTCATAGCGGCGCAATTTCCGTGTTAATTCGTCAATGTGAAGGAGCGAGGGATGCAGTAAAGAAGGAGTAGTCCATCGGAAGGGAGACACTCGCCTCCCAAAAGAAAATCCTGTGTTTTCCATAGAAACGTTACTCGGTTTAGAAGGAGAAGACATAAAACCCATAGTATTTCATAGCGATGCAATTTCAGTTTTAATTCGACAAAGCGAGGGAGCGAGGGATGCAGGAAAGAAGGAATACTTCATCGCATAGCAGATACTTGCCTCCCAAAAGAAAATCCTGTCGTTTCCATAGAAACGTTACTCGATTTAGAAGGAGAACTCATAGAACGCATAGTATCTCATAGCGGCACAATTTCCGTGTTAATTCGTCAATGTGAAGGAGCGAGGGATGCAGTAAAGAAGGAGTAGTCCATCGGAAGGGAGACACTAGCCTCCCAAAAGAAAATCCTGTATTTTCCATAGAAACGTTACTCGGTTTAGAAGGAGAAGACATAAAACCCATAGTATTTCATAGCGATGCAATTTCAGTTTTAATTCGACAAAGCGAGGGAGCGAGGGATGCAGTAAAGAAGGAATACTTCATCGCATAGCAGATACTCGCCTCCCAAAAGAAAATCCTGTCGTTTCCAAAGAAACGTTACTCGATTTAGAAGGAGAAGTCATAAAACCCATAGTATTTCATAGCGATGCAATTTCAGTTTTAATTCGACAAAGCGAGGGAGCGAGGGATGCAGTAAAGAAGGAATACTTCATCGCATAGCAGATACTCGCCTCCCAAAAGAAAATCCTGTCGTTTCCATAGAAACGTTACTCGATTTAGTAGGAGAACTCATAGACCGCATAGTATCTCATAGCGGCGCAATTTCCGTGTTAATTCGTCAATGTGAAGGAGCGAGGGATGCAGTAAAGAAGGAGTAGTCCATCGAAAGGGAGACACTCGCCTCCCAAAAGAAAATCCTGTATTTTCCATAGAAACGTTACTCGGTTTAGAAGGAGAAGACATAAAACACATAGTATTTCATAGCGATGCAATTTCAGTTTTAATTCGACAAAGCGAGGGAGCGAGGGATGCAGCAAAGAAGGAATACTTCATCGCATAGCAGATACTCGCCTCCCAAAAGAAAATCCTGTCGTTTTCATAGAAACGTTACTCGATTTAGAAGGAGAACTCATAGAACGCATAGTATCTCATAGCGGCGCAATTTCCGTGTTAATTCGTCAATGTGAAGGAACGAGGGATGCAGTAAAGAAGGAGTAGTCCATCGGAAGGGAGACACTCGCCTCCCAAAAGAAAATCCTGTATTTTCCATACAAACGTTACTCGGTTTAGAAGGAGAAGACATAAAACCCATAGTATTTCATAGCGATGCAATTTCAGTTTTAATTCGACAAAGCGAGGGAGCGAGGGATGCAGTAAAGAAGGAATACGTCATCGCATAGCAGATACTCGCCTCCCAAAAGAAAATCCTGTCGTTTCCATAGAAACGTTACTCGATTTAGAAGGAGAACTCATAGAACGCGTAGTATCTCATAGCGGCGCAATTTCCGTGTTAATTCGTCAATGTGAAGGAGCGAGGGATGCAGTAAAGAAGGAGTAGTCCATCGGAAGGGAGACACTCGCCTCCCAAAAGAAAATCCTGTATTTTCCATAGAAACGTTACTCGGTTTAGAAGGAGAAGACATAAAACCCATAGTATTTCATAGCGATGCAATTTCAGTTTTAATTCGACAAAGTGAGGGAGCGAGGGATGCAGTAAAGAAGGAATACTTCATCGCATAGCAGATACTCGCCTCCCAAAAGAAAATCCTGTCGTTTCCATAGAAACGTTACTCGATTTAGAAGGAGAAGTCATAGAACGCATAGTATCTCATAGCGGCGCAATTTCCGTGTTAATTCGTCAATGTGAAGGAGCGAGGGATGCAGTAAAGAAGGAGTAGTCCATCGGAAGGGAGACACTCGCCTCCCAAAAGAAAATCCTGTATTTTCCATAGAAACGTTAATCGGTTTAGAGGGAGAAGACATAAAACCCATAGTATTTCATAGCGATGCAATTTCAGTTTTAATTCGACAAAGCGAGGGAGCGAGGGATGCAGTAAAGAAGGAATACATCATCGCATAGCAGATACTCGCCTCCCAAAAGAAAATCCTGTCGTTTCCATAGAAACGTCACTCGATTTAGAAGGAGAAGTCATAGAACGCATAGTATCTCATAGCGGCGCAATTTCCGTGTTAATTCGTCAATGTGAAGGAACGAGGGATGCAGTAAAGAAGGAGTAGTCCATCGGAAGGGAGACACTCGCCTCCCAAAAGAAAATCCTGTATTTTCCATAGAAACGTTACTCGGTTTAGAAGGAGAAGACATAAAACCCATAGTATTTCATAGCGATGCAATTTCAGTTTTAATTCGACAAAGTGAGGGAGCGAGGGATGCAGTAAAGAAGGAATACTTCATCGCATAGCAGATACTCGCCTCCCAAAAGAAAATCCTGTCGTTTCCATAGAAACGTTACTCGATTTAGAAGGAGAAGTCATAGAACGCATAGTATCTCATAGCGGCGCAATTTCCGTGTTAATTCGTCAATGTGAAGGAGCGAGGGATGCAGTAAAGAAGGAGTAGTCCATCGGAAGGGAGACACTCGCCTCCCAAAAGAAAATCCTGTATTTTCCATAGAAACGTTAATCGGTTTAGAGGGAGAAGACATAAAACCCATAGTATTTCATAGCGATGCAATTTCAGTTTTAATTCGACAAAGCGAGGGAGCGAGGGATGCAGTAAAGAAGGAATACATCATCGCATAGCAGATACTCGCCTCCCAAAAGAAAATCCTGTCGTTTCCATAGAAACGTCACTCGATTTAGAAGGAGAAGTCATAGAACGCATAGTATCTCATAGCGGCGCAATTTCCGTGTTAATTCGTCAATGTGAAGGAACGAGGGATGCAGTAAAGAAGGAGTAGTCCATCGGAAGGGAGACACTCGCCTCCCAAAAGAAAATCCTGTATTTTCCATAGAAACGTTACTCGGTTTAGAAGGAGAAGACATAAAACCCATAGTATTTCATAGCGATGCAATTTCAGTTTTAATTCGACAAAGCGAGGGAGCGAGGGATGCAGTAAAGAAGGAATACTTCATCGCATAGCAGATACTCGCCTCCCAAAAGAAAATCCTGTCGTTTCCATAGAAACGTTACTCGATTTAGAAGGAGAACTCATAGAACGCATAGTATCTCATAGCGGCGCAATTTCCGTGTTAATTCGTCAATGTGAAGGAGCGAGGGATGCAGTAAAGAAGGAGTAGTCCATCGGAAGGGAGACACTCGCCTCCCAAAAGAAAATCCTGTGTTTTCCATAGAAACGTTACTCGGTTTAGAAGGAGAAGACATAAAACCCATAGTATTTCATAGCGATGCAATTTCAGTTTTAATTCGACAAAGCGAGGGAGCGAGGGATGCAGGAAAGAAGGAATACTTCATCGCATAGCAGATACTTGCCTCCCAAAAGAAAATCCTGTCGTTTCCATAGAAACGTTACTCGATTTAGAAGGAGAACTCATAGAACGCATAGTATCTCATAGCGGCACAATTTCCGTGTTAATTCGTCAATGTGAAGGAGCGAGGGATGCAGTAAAGAAGGAGTAGTCCATCGGAAGGGAGACACTAGCCTCCCAAAAGAAAATCCTGTATTTTCCATAGAAACGTTACTCGGTTTAGAAGGAGAAGACATAAAACCCATAGTATTTCATAGCGATGCAATTTCAGTTTTAATTCGACAAAGCGAGGGAGCGAGGGATGCAGTAAAGAAGGAATACTTCATCGCATAGCAGATACTCGCCTCCCAAAAGAAAATCCTGTCGTTTCCAAAGAAACGTTACTCGATTTAGAAGGAGAAGTCATAAAACCCATAGTATTTCATAGCGATGCAATTTCAGTTTTAATTCGACAAAGCGAGGGAGCGAGGGATGCAGTAAAGAAGGAATACTTCATCGCATAGCAGATACTCGCCTCCCAAAAGAAAATCCTGTCGTTTCCATAGAAACGTTACTCGATTTAGTAGGAGAACTCATAGACCGCATAGTATCTCATAGCGGCGCAATTTCCGTGTTAATTCGTCAATGTGAAGGAGCGAGGGATGCAGTAAAGAAGGAGTAGTCCATCGAAAGGGAGACACTCGCCTCCCAAAAGAAAATCCTGTATTTTCCATAGAAACGTTACTCGGTTTAGAAGGAGAAGACATAAAACACATAGTATTTCATAGCGATGCAATTTCAGTTTTAATTCGACAAAGCGAGGGAGCGAGGGATGCAGCAAAGAAGGAATACTTCATCGCATAGCAGATACTCGCCTCCCAAAAGAAAATCCTGTCGTTTTCATAGAAACGTTACTCGATTTAGAAGGAGAACTCATAGAACGCATAGTATCTCATAGCGGCGCAATTTCCGTGTTAATTCGTCAATGTGAAGGAACGAGGGATGCAGTAAAGAAGGAGTAGTCCATCGGAAGGGAGACACTCGCCTCCCAAAAGAAAATCCTGTATTTTCCATACAAACGTTACTCGGTTTAGAAGGAGAAGACATAAAACCCATAGTATTTCATAGCGATGCAATTTCAGTTTTAATTCGACAAAGCGAGGGAGCGAGGGATGCAGTAAAGAAGGAATACGTCATCGCATAGCAGATACTCGCCTCCCAAAAGAAAATCCTGTCGTTTCCATAGAAACGTTACTCGATTTAGAAGGAGAACTCATAGAACGCGTAGTATCTCATAGCGGCGCAATTTCCGTGTTAATTCGTCAATGTGAAGGAGCGAGGGATGCAGTAAAGAAGGAGTAGTCCATCGGAAGGGAGACACTCGCCTCCCAAAAGAAAATCCTGTATTTTCCATAGAAACGTTACCCGGTTTAGAAGGAGAAGACATAAAACCCATAGTATTTCATAGCGATGCAATTTCAGTTTTAATTCGACAAAGTGAGGGAGCGAGGGATGCAGTAAAGAAGGAATACTTCATCGCATAGCAGATACTCGCCTCCCAAAAGAAAATCCTGTCGTTTCCATAGAAACGTTACTCGATTTAGAAGGAGAACTCATAGAACGCATAGTATCTCATAGCGGCGCAATTTCCGTGTTAATTCGTCAATGTGAAGGAGCGAGGGATGCAGTAAAGAAGGAGTAGTCCATCGGAAGGGAGACACTCGCCTCCCAAAAGAAAATCCTGTATTTTCCATAGAAACGTTAATCGGTTTAGAGGGAGAAGACATAAAACCCATAGTATTTCATAGCGATGCAATTTCAGTTTTAATTCGACAAAGCGAGGGAGCGAGGGATGCAGTAAAGAAGGAATACATCATCGCATAGCAGATACTCGCCTCCCAAAAGAAAATCCTGTCGTTTCCATAGAAACGTCACTCGATTTAGAAGGAGAAGTCATAGAACGCATAGTATCTCATAGCGGCGCAATTTCCGTGTTAATTCGTCAATGTGAAGGAACGAGGGATGCAGTAAAGAAGGAGTAGTCCATCGGAAGGGAGACACTCGCCTCCCAAAAGAAAATCCTGTATTTTCCATAGAAACGTTACTCGGTTTAGAAGGAGAAGACATAAAACCCATAGTATTTCATAGCGATGCAATTTCAGTTTTAATTCGACAAAGTGAGGGAGCGAGGGATGCAGTAAAGAAGGAATACTTCATCGCATAGCAGATACTCGCCTCCCAAAAGAAAATCCTGTCGTTTCCATAGAAACGTTACTCGATTTAGAAGGAGAAGTCATAGAACGCATAGTATCTCATAGCGGCGCAATTTCCGTGTTAATTCGTCAATGTGAAGGAGCGAGGGATGCAGTAAAGAAGGAGTAGTCCATCGGAAGGGAGACACTCGCCTCCCAAAAGAAAATCCTGTATTTTCCATAGAAACGTTAATCGGTTTAGAGGGAGAAGACATAAAACCCATAGTATTTCATAGCGATGCAATTTCAGTTTTAATTCGACAAAGCGAGGGAGCGAGGGATGCAGTAAAGAAGGAATACATCATCGCATAGCAGATACTCGCCTCCCAAAAGAAAATCCTGTCGTTTCCATAGAAACGTCACTCGATTTAGAAGGAGAAGTCATAGAACGCATAGTATCTCATAGCGGCGCAATTTCCGTGTTAATTCGTCAATGTGAAGGAACGAGGGATGCAGTAAAGAAGGAGTAGTCCATCGGAAGGGAGACACTCGCCTCCCAAAAGAAAATCCTGTATTTTCCATAGAAACGTTACTCGGTTTAGAAGGAGAAGACATAAAACCCATAGTATTTCATAGCGATGCAATTTCAGTTTTAATTCGACAAAGCGAGGGAGCGAGGGATGCAGTAAAGAAGGAATACTTCATCGCATAGCAGATACTCGCCTCCCAAAAGAAAATCCTGTCGTTTCCATAGAAACGTTACTCGATTTAGAAGGAGAACTCATAGAACGCATAGTATCTCATGGCGGCGCAATTTCCGTGTTAATTCGTCAATGTGAAGGAGCGAGGGATGCAGTAAAGAAGGAGTAGTCCATCGGAAGGGAGACACTCGCCTCCCAAAAGAAAATCCTGTATTTTCCATAGAAACGTTACTCGGTTTAGAAGGAGAAGACATAAAACCCATAGTATTTCATAGCGATGCAATTTCAGTTTTAATTCGACAAAGCGAGGGAGCGAAGGATGCAGTAAAGAAGGAATACTTCATCGCATAGCAGATACTCGCCTCCCAAAAGAAAATCCTTTCGTTTCCATAGAAACGTTACTCGATTTAGAAGGAGAAGTCATAGAACGCATAGTATGTCATAGCGGCGCAATTTCCGTATTAATTCGTCAATGTGAAGGAGCGAGGGATGCAGTAAAGAAGGAGTAGTCCATCGGAAGGGAGACACTCGCCTCCCAAAAGAAAATCCTGTATTTTCCATAGAAACGTTACTCGGGTTAGAAGGAGAAGACATAAAACCCATAGTATTTCATAGCGATGCAATTTCAGTTTTAATTCGACAAAGCGAGGGAGCGAGGGATGCAGTAACGAAGGAATACTTCATCGCATAGCAGATACTCGCCTCCCAAAAGAAAATCCTGTCGTTTTCATAGAAACGTTACTCGATTTAGAAGGAGAACTCATAGAACGCATAGTATCTCATAGCGGCACAATTTCCGTGTTAATTCGTCAATGTGAAGGAGCGATGGATGCAGTAAAGAAGGAGTAGTCCATCGGAAGGGAGACACTCGCCTCCCAAAAGAAAATTCTGTATTTTCCATAGAAACGTTACTCGGTTTAGAAGGAGAAGACATAAAACCCATAGTATTTCATAGCGATGCAATTTCAGTTTTAATTCGACAAAGCGAGGGAGCGAGGGATGCAGTAAAGAAGGAATACTTCATCGCATAGCAGATACTCGCCTCCCAAAAGAAAATCCTGTCGTTTCCATAGAAACGTTACTCGATTTAGAAGGAGAACTCATAGAACGCGTAGTATCTCATAGCGGCGCAATTTCCGTGTTAATTCGTCAATGTGAAGGAGCGAGTGATGCAGTAAAGAAGGAGTAGTCCATCGGAAGGGAGACACTCGCCTCCCAAAAGAAAATCCTGTATTTTCCATAGAAACGTTACTCGGGTTAGAAGAAAAAGACATAAAACCCATAGTATTTCATAGCGATGCAATTTCAGTTTTAATTCGACAAAGCGAGGGAGCGAGGGATGCAGTAAAGAAGGAATACTTCATCGCATAGCAGATACTCGCCTCCCAAAAGAAAATCCTGTCGTTTCCATAGAAACGTTACTCGATTTAGAAGGAGAACTCATAGAACGCATAGTATCTCATGGCGGCGCAATTTCCGTGTTAATTCGTCAATGTGAAGGAGCGAGGGATGCAGTAAAGAAGGAGTAGTCCATCGGAAGGGAGACACTCGCCTCCCAAAAGAAAATCCTGTATTTTCCATAGAAACGTTACTCGGTTTAGAAGGAGAAGACATAAAACCCATAGTATTTCATAGCGATGCAATTTCAGTTTTAATTCGACAAAGCGAGGGAGCGAGGGATGCAGTAAAGAAGGAATACTTCATCGCATAGCAGATACTCGCCTCCCAAAAGAAAATCCTGTCGTTTCCATAGAAACGATACTCGATTTAGAAGGAGAAGTCATAGAACGCATAGTATCTCATAGCGGCGCAATTTCCGTGTTAATTCGTCAATGTGACGGAACGAGGGATGCAGTAAAGAAGGAGTAGTCCATCGGAAGGGAGACACTCGCCTCCCAAAAGAAAATCCTGTATTTTCCATAGAAACGTTACTCGGTTTAGAAGGAGAAGACATAAAACCCATAGTATTTCATAGCGATGCAATTTCAGTTTTAATTCGACAAAGCGAGGGAGCGAGGGATGCAGTAAAGAAGGAATACTTCATCGCATAGCAGATACTCGCCTCCCAAAAGAAAATCCTGTCGTTTCCATAGAAACGTTACTCGATTTAGAAGGAGAAGTCATAGAACGCATAGTATCTCATAGCGGCGCAATTTCCGTGTTAATTCGTCAATGTGACGGAACGAGGGATGCAGTAAAGAAGGAGTAGTCCATCGGAAGGGAGACACTCGCCTCCCAAAAGAAAATCCTGTATTTTCCATAGAAACGTTACTCGGTTTAGAAGGAGAAGACATAAAACCCATGGTATTTCACAGCGATGCAATTTCAGTTTTAATTCGACAAAGCGAGGGAGCGAGGGATGCAGTAAAGAAGGAATACTTCATCGCATAGCAGATACTCGCCTCCCAAAAGAAAATCCTGTCGTTTTCATAGAAACGTTACTCGATTTAGAAGGAGAACTCATAGAACGCATAGTATCTCATAGCGGCGCAATTTCCGTGTTAATTCGTCAATGTGAAGGAGCGAGGGATGCAGTAAAGAAGGAGTAGTCCATCGGAAGGGAGACACTCGCCTCCCAAAAGAAAATTCTGTATTTTCCATAGAAACGTTACTCGGTTTAGAAGGAGAAGACATAAAACCCATAGTATTTCATAGCGATGCAATTTCAGTTTTTATTCGACAAAGCGAGGGAGCGAGGGATGCAGTAAAGAAGGAATACTTCATCGCATAGCAGATACTCGCCTCCCAAAAGAAAATCCTGTCGTTTCCATAGAAACGTTACTCGATTTAGAAGGAGAACTCATAGAACGCATAGTATCTCATAGCGGCGCAATTTCCGTGTTAATTCGTCAATGTGAAGGAGCGAGGGATGCAGTAAAGAAGGAGTAGTCCATCGGAAGGGAGACACTCGCCTCCCAAAAGAAAATCCTGTGTTTTCCATAGAAACGTTACTCGGTTTAGAAGGAGAAGACATAAAACCCATAGTATTTCATAGCGATGCAATTTCAGTTTTAATTCGACAAAGCGAGGGAGCGAGGGATGCAGGAAAGAAGGAATACTTCATCGCATAGCAGATACTTGCCTCCCAAAAGAAAATCCTGTCGTTTCCATAGAAACGTTACTCGATTTAGAAGGAGAACTCATAGAACGCATAGTATCTCATAGCGGCACAATTTCCGTGTTAATTCGTCAATGTGAAGGAGCGAGGGATGCAGTAAAGAAGGAGTAGTCCATCGGAAGGGAGACACTAGCCTCCCAAAAGAAAATCCTGTATTTTCCATAGAAACGTTACTCGGTTTAGAAGGAGAAGACATAAAACCCATAGTATTTCATAGCGATGCAATTTCAGTTTTAATTCGACAAAGCGAGGGAGCGAGGGATGCAGTAAAGAAGGAATACTTCATCGCATAGCAGATACTCGCCTCCCAAAAGAAAATCCTGTCGTTTCCAAAGAAACGTTACTCGATTTAGAAGGAGAAGTCATAAAACCCATAGTATTTCATAGCGATGCAATTTCAGTTTTAATTCGACAAAGCGAGGGAGCGAGGGATGCAGTAAAGAAGGAATACTTCATCGCATAGCAGATACTCGCCTCCCAAAAGAAAATCCTGTCGTTTCCATAGAAACGTTACTCGATTTAGTAGGAGAACTCATAGAACGCATAGTATCTCATAGCGGCGCAATTTCCGTGTTAATTCGTCAATGTGAAGGAGCGAGGGATGCAGTAAAGAAGGAGTAGTCCATCGAAAGGGAGACACTCGCCTCCCAAAAGAAAATCCTGTATTTTCCATAGAAACGTTACTCGGTTTAGAAGGAGAAGACATAAAACACATAGTATTTCATAGCGATGCAATTTCAGTTTTAATTCGACAAAGCGAGGGAGCGAGGGATGCAGCAAAGAAGGAATACTTCATCGCATAGCAGATACTCGCCTCCCAAAAGAAAATCCTGTCGTTTTCATAGAAACGTTACTCGATTTAGAAGGAGAACTCATAGAACGCATAGTATCTCATAGCGGCGCAATTTCCGTGTTAATTCGTCAATGTGAAGGAACGAGGGATGCAGTAAAGAAGGAGTAGTCCATCGGAAGGGAGACACTCGCCTCCCAAAAGAAAATCCTGTATTTTCCATACAAACGTTACTCGGTTTAGAAGGAGAAGACATAAAACCCATAGTATTTCATAGCGATGCAATTTCAGTTTTAATTCGACAAAGCGAGGGAGCGAGGGATGCAGTAAAGAAGGAATACGTCATCGCATAGCAGATACTCGCCTCCCAAAAGAAAATCCTGTCGTTTCCATAGAAACGTTACTCGATTTAGAAGGAGAACTCATAGAACGCAAAAAATCTCATAGCGGCGCAATTTCCGTGTTAATTCGTCAATGTGAAGGAGCGAGGGATGCAGTAAAGAAGGAGTAGTCCATCGGAAGGGAGACACTCGCCTCCCAAAAGAAAATCCTGTATTTTCCATAGAAACGTTTTTCGGTTTAGAAGGAGAAGACATAAAACCCATAGTGTTTCATAGCGATGCAATTTCAGTTTTAATTCGACAAAGCGAGGGAGCGAGGGATGCAGTAAAGAAGGAATACGTCATCGCATAGCAGATACTTGCCTCCCAAAAGAAAATCCTGTCGTTTCCATAGAAACGTTACTCGATTTAGAAGGAGAACTCATAGAACGCATAGTATCTCATAGTGGCGCAATTTCCGTGTTAATTCGTCAATGTGAAGGAGCGAGGGATGCAATAAAGAAGGAGTAGTCCATCGGAAGGGAGACACTCGCCTCCCAAAAGAAAATCCTGTATTTTCCATAGAAACGTTACTCGGTTTAGAAGGAGAAGACATAAAACCCATAGTATATCATAGCGATGCAATTTCAGTTTAAATTCGACAAAGCGAGGGAGCGAGGGATGCAGTAAAGAAGGAATACGTCATCGCATAGCAGATACTCGCCTCCCAAAAGAAAATCCTGTCGTTTCCATAGAAACGTTACTCGATTTAGAAGGAGAAGTCATAAAACCCATAGTATTTCATAGCGATGCAATTTCAGTTTTAATTCGACAAAGCGATGGAGCGAGGGATGCAGTAGAGAAGGAATACTTCATCGCATAGCAGATACTCGCCTCCCAAAAGAAAATCCTCTCGTTTCCATAGAAACGTTACTCGATTTAGAAGGAGAACTCATAGAACGCATAGTATCTCATAGCGGCGCAATTTCCGTGTTAATTCGTCAATGTGAAGGAGCGAGGGATGCAGTAAAGAAGGAGTAGTCCATCGGAAGGGAGACACTCGCCTCCCAAAATAAAATCCTGTATTTTCCATAGAAACGTTACTCGATTTAGAAGGAGAAGACATAAAACCCATAGTATTTCATAGCGATGCAATTTCAGTTGTAATTCGACAAAGCGAGGGAGCGAGGGATGCAGTAAAGAAGGAATACTTCATCGCATAGCAGATACTCGCCTCCCAAAAGAAAATCCTGTCGTTTCCATAGAAACGTTACTCGATTTAGAAGGAGAAGACATAAAACCCATAGTATTTCATAGCGATGCAATTTCAGTTTTAATTCGACAAAGCGAGGGAGCGAGGGATGCAGTAAAGAAGGAATACTTCGTCGCATAGCAGATACTCGCCTCCCAAATGAAAATCCTGTCGTTTAAATAGAAACGTTACTCGATTTAGAAGGAGAACTCATAAAACGCATAGTATCTCATAGCGGCGCAATTTCCGTGTTAATTCGTCAATGTGAAGGAGCGAGGGATGCACTAAAGAAGGAGTAGTCCATCGGAAGGGAGACACTCGCCTCCCAAAAGAAAATCCTGTATTTTCCATAGAAACGTTACTCGGTTTAGAAGGAGAAGACATAAAACCCATAGTATTTCATAGCGATGCAATTTCAGTTTTAATTCGACAAAGCGAGGGAGCGAGGGATGCAGTAAAGAAGGAATACTTCATCGCATAGCAGATACTCGCCTCCCAAAAGAAAATCCTGTCGTTTCCATAGAAACGTTACTCGATTTAGAAGGAGAAGTCATAGAACGCATAGTATCTCATAGCGGCCCAATTTCCGTGTTAATTCGTCAATGTGAAGGAGCGAGGGATGCAGTAAAGAAGGAGTAGTCCATCGGAAGGGAGACACTCGCCTCCCAAAAGAAAATCCTGTATTTTCCATAGAAACGTTACTCGGTTTAGAAGGAGAAGACATAAAACCCATAGTATTTCATAGCGATGCAATTTCAGTTTTAATACGACAAAGCGAGGGAGCGAGGGATGCAGTAAAGAAGGAATACTTCATCGCATAGCAGATACTCGCCTCCCAAAAGAAAATCCTGTCGTTTCCATAGAAACGTTACTCGATTTAGAAGGAGAAGTCATAGAACGCATAGTATCTCATAGCGGCGCAATTTCCGTGTTAATTCGTCAATGTGAAGGAGCGAGGGATGCAGTAAAGAAGGAGTAGTCCATCGGAAGGGAGACACTCGACTCCCAAAAGAAAATTCTGTATTTTCCATAGAAACGTTACTCGGTTTAGAAGGAGAAGACATAAAACCCATAGTATTTCATAGCGATGCAATTTCAGTTTTAATTCGACAAAGCGAGGGAGCGAGGGATGCAGTAAAGAAGGAATACTTCATCGCATAGCAGATACTCGCCTCCCAAAAGAAAATCCTGTCGTTTCCATAGAAACGTTACTCGATTTAGAAGGAGAACTCATAGAACGCGTAGTATCTCATAGCGGCGCAATTTCCGTGTTAATTCGTCAATGTGAAGGAGCGAGTGATGCAGTAAAGAAGGAGTAGTCCATCGGAAGGGAGACACTCGCCTCCCAAAAGAAAATCCTGTATTTTCCATAGAAACGTTACTCGGTTTAGAAGAAAAAGACATAAAACCCATAGTATTTCATAGCGATGCAATTTCAGTTTTAATTCGACAAAGCGAGGGAGCGAGGGATGCAGTAAAGAAGGAATACTTCATCGCATAGCAGATACTCGCCTCCCAAAAGAAAATCCTGTCGTTTCCATAGAAACGTTACTCGATTTAGAAGGAGAACTCATAGAACGCATAGTATCTCTTGGCGGCGCAATTTCCGTGTTAATTCGTCAATGTGAAGGAGCGAGTGATGCAGTAAAGAAGGAGTAGTCCATCGGAAGGGAGACACTCGCCTCCCAAAAGAAAATCCTGTATTTTCCATAGAAACGTTACTCGGTTTAGAAGGAGAAGACATAAAACCCATAGTATTTCATAGCGATGCAATTTCAGTTTTAATTCGACAAAGCGAGGGAGCGAGGGATGCAGTAAAGAAGGAATACTTCATCGCATAGCAGATACTCGCCTCCCAAAAGAAAATCCTGTCGTTTCCATAGAAACGATACTCGATTTAGAAGGAGAAGTCATAGAACGCATAGTATCTCATAGCGGCGCAATTTCCGTGTTAATTCGTCAATGTGACGGAACGAGGGATGCAGTAAAGAAGGAGTAGTCCATCGGAAGGGAGACACTCGCCTCCCAAAAGAAAATCCTGTATTTTCCATAGAAACGTTACTCGGTTTAGAAGGAGAAGACATAAAACCCATAGTATTTCATAGCGATGCAATTTCAGTTTTAATTCGACAAAGCGAGGGAGCGAGGGATGCAGTAAAGAAGGAATACTTCATCGCATAGCAGATACTCGCCTCCCAAAAGAAAAACCTGTCGTTTCCATAGAAACGTTACTCGATTTAGAAGGAGAAGTCATAGAACGCATAGTATCTCATAGCGGCGCAATTTCCGTGTTAATTCGTCAATGTGACGGAACGAGGGATGCAGTAAAGAAGGAGTAGTCCATCGGAAGGGAGACACTCGCCTCCCAAAAGAAAATCCTGTATTTTCCATAGAAACGTTACTCGGTTTAGAAGGAGAAGACATAAAACCCATGGTATTTCATAGCGATGCAATTTCAGTTTTAATTCGACAAAGCGAGGGAGCGAGGGATGCAGTAAAGAAGGAATACTTCATCGCATAGCAGATACTCGCCTCCCAAAAGAAAATCCTGTCGTTTTCATAGAAACGTTACTCGATTTAGAAGGAGAACTCATAGAACGCATAGTATCTCATAGCGGCGCAATTTCCGTGTTAATTCGTCAATGTGAAGGAGCGAGGGATGCAGTAAAGAAGGAGTAGTCCATCGGAAGGGAGACACTCGCCTCCCAAAAGAAAATTCTGTATTTTCCATAGAAACGTTACTCGGTTTAGAAGGAGAAGACATAAAACCCATAGTATTTCATAGCGATGCAATTTCAGTTTTAATTCGACAAAGCGAGGGAGCGAGGGATGCAGTAAAGAAGGAATACTTCATCGCATAGCAGATACTCGCCTCCCAAAAGAAAATCCTGTCGTTTCCATAGAAACGTTACTCGATTTAGAAGGAGAACTCATAGAACGCATAGTATCTCATAGCGGCGCAATTTCCGTGTTAATTCGTCAATGTGAAGGAGCGAGGGATGCAGTAAAGAAGGAGTAGTCCATCGGAAGGGAGACACTCGCCTCCCAAAAGAAAATCCTGTGTTTTCCATAGAAACGTTACTCGGTTTAGAAGGAGAAGACATAAAACCCATAGTATTTCATAGCGATGCAATTTCAGTTTTAATTCGACAAAGCGAGGGAGCGAGGGATGCAGTAAAGAAGGAATACTTCATCGCATAGCAGATACTTGCCTCCCAAAAGAAAATCCTGTCGTTTCCATAGAAACGTTACTCGATTTAGAAGGAGAACTCATAGAACGCATAGTATCTCATAGCGGCACAATTTCCGTGTTAATTCGTCAATGTGAAGGAGCGAGGGATGCAGTAAAGAAGGAGTAGTCCATCGGAAGGGAGACACTCGCCTCCCAAAAGAAAATCCTGTATTTTCCATAGAAACGTTACTCGGTTTAGAAGGAGAAGACATAAAACCCATAGTATTTCATAGCGATGCAATTTCAGTTTTAATTCGACAAAGCGAGGGAGCGAGGGATGCAGTAAAGAAGGAATACTTCATCGCATAGCAGATACTCGCCTCCCAAAAGAAAATCCTGTCGTTTCCAAAGAAACGTTACTCGATTTAGAAGGAGAAGTCATAAAACCCATAGTATTTCATAGCGATGCAATTTCAGTTTTAATTCGACAAAGCGAGGGAGCGAGGGATGCAGTAAAGAAGGAATACTTCATCGCATAGCAGATACTCGCCTCCCAAAAGAAAATCCTGTCGTTTCCATAGAAACGTTACTCGATTTAGTAGGAGAACTCATAGAACGCATAGTATCTCATAGCGGCGCAATTTCCGTGTTAATTCGTCAATGTGAAGGAGCGAGGGATGCAGTAAAGAAGGAGTAGTCCATCGAAAGGGAGACACTCGCCTCCCAAAAGAAAATCCTGTATTTTCCATAGAAACGTTACTCGGTTTAGAAGGAGAAGACATAAAACACATAGTATTTCATAGCGATGCAATTTCAGTTTTAATTCGACAAAGCGAGGGAGCGAGGGATGCAGTAAAGAAGGAATACTTCATCGCATAGCAGATACTCGCCTCCCAAAAGAAAATCCTGTCGTTTTCATAGAAACGTTACTCGATTTAGAAGGAGAACTCATAGAACGCATAGTATCTCATAGCGGCGCAATTTCCGTGTTAATTCGTCAATGTGAAGGAACGAGGGATGCAGTAAAGAAGGAGTAGTCCATCGGAAGGGAGACACTCGCCTCCCAAAAGAAAATCCTGTATTTTCCATACAAACGTTACTCGGTTTAGAAGGAGAAGACATAAAACCCATAGTATTTCATAGCGATGCAATTTCAGTTTTAATTCGACAAAGCGAGGGAGCGAGGGATGCAGTAAAGAAGGAATACGTCATCGCATAGCAGATACTCGCCTCCCAAAAGAAAATCCTGTCGTTTCCATAGAAACGTTACTCGATTTAGAAGGAGAACTCACAGAACGCAAAGTATCTCATAGCGGCGCAATTTCCGTGTTAATTCGTCAATGTGAAGGAGCGAGGGATGCAGTAAAGAAGGAGTAGTCCATCGGAAGGGAGACACTCGCCTCCCAAAAGAAAATCCTGTATTTTCCATAGAAACGTTACTCGGTTTAGAAGGAGAAGACATAAAACCCATAGTATTTCATAGCGATGCAATTTCAGTTTTAATTCGACAAAGCGAGGGAGCGAGGGATGCAGTAAAGAAGGAATACTTCATCGCATAGCAGATACTCACTCCCAAAAGAAAATCCTGTCGTTTCCATAGAAACGTTACTCGATTTAGAAGGAGAAGACATAAATCCCATAGTATTTCATAGCGATGCAATTTCAGTTTTAATTCGACAAAGCGAGGGAGCGAGGGATGCAGTAAAGAAGGAATACTTCATCGCATAGCAGATACTCGCCTCCCAAAAGAAAATCCTGTCGTTTAAATAGAAACGTTACTCGATTTAGAAGGAGAACTCATAAAACGCATAGTATCTCATAGCGGCGCAATTTCCGTGTTAATTCGTCAATGTGAAGGAGCGAGGGATGCAGTAAAGAAGGAGTAGTCCATCGGAAGGGAGACACTCGCCTCCCAAAAGAAAATCCTGTATTTTCCATACAAACGTTACTCGGTTTAGAAGGAAAAGACATAAAACCCATAGTATTTCATAGCGATGCAATTTCAGTTTTAATTCGACAAAGCGAGGGAGCGAGGGATGCAGTAAAGAAGGAATACGTCATCGCATAGCAGATACTCGCCTCCCAAAAGAAAATCCTGTCGTTTCCATAGAAACGTTACTCGATTTAGAAGGAGAATTCATAGAACGCAAAGTATCTCATAGCGGCGCAATTTCCGTGTTAATTCGTCAATGTGAAGGAGCGAGGGATGCAGTAAAGAAGGAGTAGTCCATCGGAAGGGAGACACTCGCCTCCCAAAAGAAAATCCTGTATTTTCCATAGAAACGTTACTCGGTTTAGAAGGAGAAGACATAAAACCCATAGTATTTCATAGCGATGCAATTTCAGTTTTAATTCGACAAAGCGAGGGAGCGAGGGATGCAGTAAAGAAGGAATACTTCATCGCATAGCAGATACTCACTCCCAAAAGAAAATCCTGTCGTTTCCATAGAAACGTTACTCGATTTAGAAGGAGAAGACATAAATCCCATAGTATTTCATAGCGATGCAATTTCAGTTTTAATTCGACAAAGCGAGGGAGCGAGGGATGCAGTAAAGAAGGAATACTTCATCGCATAGCAGATACTCGCCTCCCAAAAGAAAATCCTGTCGTTTAAATAGAAACGTTACTCGATTTAGAAGGAGAACTCATAAAACGCATAGTATCTCATGGCGGCGCAATTTCCGTGTTAATTCGTCAATGTGAAGGAGCGAGGGATGCAGTAAAGAAGGAGTAGTCCATCGGAAGGGAGACACTCGCCTCCCAAAAGAAAATCCTGTATTTTCCATAGAAACGTTACTCGGTTTAGAAGGAGAAGACATAAAACCCATAGTATTTCATAGCGATGCAATTTCAGTTTTAATACGACAAAGCGAGGGAGCGAGGGATGCAGTAAAGAAGGAATACTTCATCGCATAGCAGATACTCGCCTCCCAAAAGAAAATCCTGTCGTTTCCATAGAAACGTTACTCGATTTAGAAGGAGAAGTCATAGAACGCATAGTATCTCATAGCGGCGCAATTTCCGTGTTAATTCGTCAATGTGAAGGAGCGAGGGATGCAGTAAAGAAGGAGTAGTCCATCGGAAGGGAGACACTCGCCTCCCAAAAGAAAATCCTGTATTTTCCATAGAAACGTTACTCGGTTTAGAAGGAAAAGACATAAAACCCATAGTATTTCATAGCGATGCAATTTCAGTTTTAATTCGACAAAGCGAGGGAGCGAGGGATGCAGTAAAGAAGGAATACTTCATCGCATAGCAGATACTCGCCTCCCAAAAGAAAATCCTGTCGTTTCCATAGAAACGTTACTCGATTTAGAAGGAGAACTCATAGAACGCGTAGTATCTCATAGCGGCGCAATTTCCGTGTTAATTCGTCAATGTGAAGGAGCGAGTGATGCAGTAAAGAAGGAGTAGTCCATCGGAAGGGAGACACTCGCCTCCCAAAAGAAAATCCTGTATTTTCCATAGAAACGTTACTCGGTTTAGAAGAAAAAGACATAAAACCCATAGTATTTCATAGCGATGCAATTTCAGTTTTAATTCGACAAAGCGAGGGAGCGAGGGATGCAGTAAAGAAGGAATACTTCATCGCATAGCAGATACTCGCCTCCCAAAAGAAAATCCTGTCGTTTCCATAGAAACGTTACTCGATTTAGAAGGAGAACTCATAGAACGCATAGTATCTCTTGGCGGCGCAATTTCCGTGTTAATTCGTCAATGTGAAGGAGCGAGGGATGCAGTAAAGAAGGAGTAGTCCATCGGAAGGGAGACACTCGCCTCCCAAAAGAAAATCCTGTATTTTCCATAGAAACGTTACTCGGTTTAGAAGGAGAAGACATAAAACCCATAGTATTTCATAGCGATGCAATTTCAGTTTTAATTCGACAAAGCGAGGGAGCGAGGGATGCAGTAAAGAAGGAATACTTCATCGCATAGCAGATACTCGCCTCCCAAAAGAAAATCCTGTCGTTTCCATAGAAACGTTACTCGATTTAGAAGGAGAAGTCATAGAACGCATAGTATCTCATAGCGGCGCAATTTCCGTGTTAATTCGTCAATGTGACGGAACGAGGGATGCAGTAAAGAAGGAGTAGTCCATCGGAAGGGAGACACTCGCCTCCCAAAAGAAAATCCTGTATTTTCCATAGAAACGTTACTCGGTTTAGAAGGAGAAGACATAAAACCCATAGTATTTCATAGCGATGCAATTTCAGTTTTAATTCGACAAAGCGAGGGAGCGAGGGATGCAGTAAAGAAGGAATACTTCATCGCATAGCAGATACTCGCCTCCCAAAAGAAAATCCTGTCGTTTCCATAGAAACGTTACTCGATTTAGAAGGAGAAGTCATAGAACGCATAGTATCTCATAGCGGCGCAATTTCCGTGTTAATTCGTCAATGTGACGGAACGAAGGATGCAGTAAAGAAGGAGTAGTCCATCGGAAGGGAGACACTCGCCTCCCAAAAGAAAATCCTGTATTTTCCATAGAAACGTTACTCGGTTTAGAAGGAGAAGACATAAAACCCATGGTATTTCATAGCGATGCAATTACAGTTTTAATTCGACAAAGCGAGGGAGCGAGGGATGCAGTAAAGAAGGAATACTTCATCGCATAGCAGATACTCGCCTCCCAAAAGAAAATCCTGTCGTTTTCATAGAAACGTTACTCGATTTAGAAGGAGAACTCATAGAACGCATAGTATCTCATAGCGGCGCAATTTCCGTGTTAATTCGTCAATGTGAAGGAGCGAGGGATGCAGTAAAGAAGGAGTAGTCCATCGGAAGGGAGACACTCGCCTCCCAAAAGAAAATTCTGTATTTTCCATAGAAACGTTACTCGGTTTAGAAGGAGAAGACATAAAACCCATAGTATTTCATAGCGATGCAATTTCAGTTTTAATTCGACAAAGCGAGGGAGCGAGGGATGCAGTAAAGAAGGAATACTTCATCGCATAGCAGATACTCGCCTCCCAAAAGAAAATCCTGTCGTTTCCATAGAAAAGTTACTCGATTTAGAAGGAGAACTCATAGAACGCATAGTATCTCATAGCGGCGCAATTTCCGTGTTAATTCGTCAATGTGAAGGAGCGAGGGATGCAGTAAAGAAGGAGTAGTCCATCGGAAGGGAGACACTCGCCTCCCAAAAGAAAATCCTGTGTTTTCCATAGAAACGTTACTCGGTTTAGAAGGAGAAGACATAAAACCCATAGTATTTCATAGCGATGCAATTTCAGTTTTAATTCGACAAAGCGAGGGAGCGAGGGATGCAGTAAAGAAGGAATACTTCATCGCATAGCAGATACTTGCCTCCCAAAAGAAAATCCTGTCGTTTCCATAGAAACGTTACTCGATTTAGAAGGAGAACTCACAGAACGCATAGTATCTCATAGCGGCACAATTTCCGTGTTAATTCGTCAATGTGAAGGAGCGAGGGATGCAGTAAAGAAGGAGTAGTCCATCGGAAGGGAGACACTCGCCTCCCAAAAGAAAATCCTGTATTTTCCATAGAAACGTTACTCGGTTTAGAAGGAGAAGACATAAAACCCATAGTATTTCATAGCGATGCAATTTCAGTTTTAATTCGACAAAGCGAGGGAGCGAGGGATGCAGTAAAGAAGGAATACTTCATCGCATAGCAGATACTCGCCTCCCAAAAGAAAATCCTGTCGTTTCCAAAGAAACGTTACTCGATTTAGAAGGAGAAGTCATAAAACCCATAGTATTTCATAGCGATGCAATTTCAGTTTTAATTCGACAAAGCGAGGGAGCGAGGGATGCAGTAAAGAAGGAATACTTCATCGCATAGCAGATACTCGCCTCCCAAAAGAAAATCCTGTCGTTTCCATAGAAACGTTACTCGATTTAGTAGGAGAACTCATAGAACGCATAGTATCTCATAGCGGCGCAATTTCCGTGTTAATTCGTCAATGTGAAGGAGCGAGGGATGCAGTAAAGAAGGAGTAGTCCATCGAAAGGGAGACACTCGCCTCCCAAAAGAAAATCCTGTATTTTCCATAGAAACGTTACTCGGTTTAGAAGGAGAAGACATAAAACACATAGTATTTCATAGCGATGCAATTTCAGTTTTAATTCGACAAAGCGAGGGAGCGAGGGATGCAGTAAAGAAGGAATACTTCATCGCATAGCAGATACTCGCCTCCCAAAAGAAAATCCTGTCGTTTTCATAGAAACGTTACTCGATTTAGAAGGAGAACTCATAGAACGCATAGTATCTCATAGCGGCGCAATTTCCGTGTTAATTCTTCAATGTGAAGGAACGAGGGATGCAGTAAAGAAGGAGTAGTCCATCGGAAGGGAGACACTCGCCTCCCAAAAGAAAATCCTGTAATTTCCATACAAACGTTACTCGGTTTAGAAGGAGAAGACATAAAACCCATAGTATTTCATAGCGATGCAATTTCAGTTTTAATTCGACAAAGCGAGGGAGCGAGGGATGCAGTAAAGAAGGAATACGTCATCGCATAGCAGATACTCGCCTCCCAAAAGAAAATCCTGTCGTTTCCATAGAAACGTTACTCGATTTAGAAGGAGAACTCATAGAACGCAAAGTATCTCATAGCGGCGCAATTTCCGTGTTAATTCGTCAATGTGAAGGAGCGAGGGATGCAGTAAAGAAGGAGTAGTCCATCGGAAGGGAGACACTCGCCTCCCAAAAGAAAATCCTGTATTTTCCATAGAAACGTTACTCGGTTTAGAAGGAGAAGACATAAAACCCATAGTATATCATAGCGATGCAATTTCAGTTTAAATTCGACAAAGCGAGGGAGCGAGGGATGCAGTAAAGAAGGAATACGTCATCGCATAGCAGATACTCGCCTCACAAAAGAAAATCCTGTCGTTTCCATAGAAACGTTACTCGATTTAGAAGGAGAAGTCATAAAACCCATAGTATTTCATAGCGATGCAATTTCAGTTTTAATTCGACAAAGCGATGGAGCGAGGGATGCAGTAGAGAAGGAATACTTCATCGCATAGCAGATACTCGCCTCCCAAAAGAAAATCCTCTCGTTTCCATAGAAACGTTACTCGATTTAGAAGGAGAACTCATAGAACGCATAGTATCTCATAGCGGCGCAATTTCCGTGTTAATTCGTCAATGTGAAGGAGCGAGGGATGCAGTAAAGAAGGAGTAGTCCATCGGAAGGGAGACACTCGCCTCCCAAAAGAAAATCCTGTATTTTCCATAGTGGGGATGTCCGTGTTGCTGATAAGTCGCATATATGTACAGTACTTAATAATCACTTTCTGAATATAGCAGGTGAACTAAATAGAAACCTAGTCCCAACAGGGAATCATATAGCGCTCTTAGAAAAAAGTGTTCCGAGACTGTTACCTGAAATGCTCCTCCATGATACTGACAAGAGGGAGATTGAGTTAATAATTAAATCACTAAAGACCAAGAACTCTCATGGATATGACGGGGTATCTAGCAGAATACTGAAGTATTGTTCCACGTATATTAGCTCAGTACTTAGCCATATCTGTAACTTTTCCTTTAGCAGTGGTCGGTTTCCTGACCGATTAAAGTACTCGGTAGTGAAGCCACTTTATAAAAAGGGAGACAGGGATAATGTTGACAATTATAGACCTATTTCTATGCCATCGGTGTTTGCTAAAGTTATCGAGAGGCTTGTATATACAAGGTTACTGCAGCATTTAAATTCACATAATTTGCTGTCAAATGTACAGTTTGGTTTTAGAAATGGCTTAACAACTGAAAATGCTATATTCTCTTTTCTCTGTGAGGTTTTGGACGGATTAAATAATAGGTTGAGAACGTTAGGTGTTTTCTTTGATTTAACGAAGGCTTTTGACTGTGTTGACCACAAAATATTACTGCAGAAGTTGGAACATTATGGAGTAAGGGGAGTAGCTTACAATTGGTTCGCCTCCTACTTTAAGAACAGAAAGCAGAAGGTAATCCTCCGCAATATTGAGAGTGGTAATGATGTTCAGTCCCAATGGGGCACTGTTAAATGGGGCGTTCCCCAAGGGTCGGTGCTGGGGCCACTGCTGTTCCTTATTTATGTAAATGATATGCCTTCTAGTATTACAGGTGATTCAAAAATATTTCTGTTTGCTGATGACACCACCTTGGTAGTGAAGGATCTTGTGTGTAATATTGAAACATTATCAAATAATGTAGTTCATGAAGTAAGTTCGTGGCTTGTGGAAAATAATTTGATGCTAAATCACAGTAAGACTCAGTTTTTACAGTTTCTAACCCACAATTCAACAAGAACTGACATTTTGATCAGACAGAATGGGCATTTATAAGCGAGACGGAACAGTTCAAGTTCCTAGGCGTACGGATAGATAGTAAGCTGTTGTGGAAAGCCCATGTTCAGGATCTTGTTCAGAAACTAAATGCCGCTTTATTTACCATTAGAACAGTATCTGAAATAAGTGACATTTCAACACGAAAAGTAGTATACTTCGCATATTTTCATACGCTTATGTCATATGGTATTATTTTTTGGGGTAATTCTTCTGATTCAAAAAGGGTATTTTTGGCTCAAAAACGGGCTGTTCGAGCTATGTATGGTGTAAGTTCGAAAACCTCTTGTCGACCCCTATTCAATAGTCTGGGAATTTTGACATTGCCCTCACAGTATGTATTTTCTTTAATGTCGTTTGTTGTTAGCAATATTAGCTTATTCCCAAGAGTTAGCAGCTTTCACTCAGTTAATACTAGGCAGAAATCAAATCTGCATGTGGAATGCACTTCCTTGACTCTTGTGCAGAAAGGAGTGCAGTATTCTGCTGCATCCATTTTCAATAAGCTACCACAAGAACTCAAAAATCTTAGCAGTAGCCCAAACACTTTTAAGTCTAAACTGATGAGTTTCCTCATGGCTCACTCCTTCTATTCTGTCGAGGAGCTCCTGGAAGAGATAAAAAATTAAGCAAATTCCAGTGTTACATTCTTGATTTTCTTTATTTAAACTAACGACTTGTTTCATTTTATGTGTTTCTACAATCGTGTTATAATTTCATGTATTGACTCGTTCCATGACCATGGAGACTTCTCCTAAATGTGGTCCCACGGAACAATAAATAAATAAATAAATAAATAAAAAGAAACGTTACTCGGTTTAGAAGGAGAAGACATAAAACCCATAGTATTTCATAGCGATGCAATTTCAGTTTTAATTCGACAAAGCGAGGGAGCGAGGGATGCAGTAAAGAAGGAATACTTCATCGCATAGCAGATACTCGCCTCCCAAAAGAAAATCCTTTATTTTCCATAGAAACGTTACTCGGTTTAGAAGGAGAAGACATAAAACCCATAGTATTTCATAGCGATGCAATTTCAGTTTTAATTCGACAAAGCGAGGGAGCGAGGGATGCAGTAAAGAAGGGATACTTGATCGCATAGCAGATACTCGCCTCCCAAAAGAAAATCCTGTATTTTCCATAGAAACGTTACTCGGTTTAGAAGGAGAAGACATAAAACCCATAGTATTTCATAGCGATGCAATTTCAGTTTTAATTCGACAAAGCGAGGGAGCGAGGGATGCAGTAAAGAAGGAATACTTCATCGCATAGCAGATACTCACTCCCAAAAGAAAATCCTGTCGTTTCCATAGAAACGTTACTCGATTTAGAAGGAGAAGACATAAATCCCATAGTATTTCATAGCGATGCAATTTCAGTTTTAATTCGACAAAGCGAGGGAGCGAGGGATGCAGTAAAGAAGGAATACTTCATCGCATAGCAGATACTCGCCTCCCAAAAGAAAATCCTGTCGTTTCCATAGAAACGTTACTCGATTTAGAAGGAGAACTCATAGAACGCATAGTATCTCATAGCGGCGCAATTTCCGTGTTAATTCGTCAATGTGAAGGAGCGAGGGATGCAGTAAAGAAGGTGTAGTCCATCGGAAGGGAGACACTCGCCTCCCAAAAGAAAATCCTTTATTTTCCATAGAAACGTTACTCGGTTTAGAAGGAGAAGACATAAAACCCATAGTATTTCATAGCGATGCAATTTCAGTTTTAATTCGACAAAGCGAGGGAGCGAGGGATGCAGTAAAGAAGGAATACTTCATCGCATAGCAGATACTTGCCTCCCAAAAAAAAATCCTGTCGTTTCCATAGAAACGTTACTCGATTTAGAAGGAGAACTCATAGAACGCATAGTATCTCATAGCGGCGCAATTTCCGTGTTAATTCGTCAATGTGAAGGAGCGAGGGATGCAGTAAAGAAGGAGTAGTCCATCGGAAGGGAGACACTCGCCTCCCAAAAGAAAATCCTGTATTTTCCATAGAAACGTTACTCGGTTTAGAAGGAGAAGACATAAAACCCATAGTATTTCATAGCGATGCAATTTCAGTTTTCATTCGACAAAGCGAGGGAGCGAGGGATGCAGTAAAGAAGGAATACTTCATCGCATAGCAGATACTCGCCTCCTAAAAGAAAATCCTGTCGTTTCCATAGAAACGTTACTCGATTTAGAAGGAGAAGACATAAAACCCATAGTATTTCATAGCGATGCAATTTCAGTTTTAATTCGACAAAGCGAGGGAGCGAGGGATGCAGTAAAGAAGGAATACTTCATCGCATAGCAGATACTCGCCTCCCAAAAAGAAAATCCTGTCGTTTCCATAGAAACGTTACTCGATTTAGAAGGAGAAGTCACAGAACGCATAGTATCTCATAGCGGCGCAATTTCCGTGTTAATTCGTCAATGTGAAGGAGCGAGGGATGCAGTAAAGAAGGAATAGTCCATCGGAAGGGAGACACTCGCCTCCCAAAAGAAAATCCTGTATTTTCCATAGAAACGTTACTCGGTTTAGAAGGAGAAGACATAAAACCCATAGTATTTCATAGCGATGCAATTTCTGTTTTAATTCGACAAAGCGAGGGAGCGAGGGATGCAGTAAAGAAGGAATACTTCATCGCATAGCAGATACTCGCCTCCGAAAAGAAAATCCTGTCGTTTCCATAGAAACGTTACTCGATTTAGAAGGAGAACTCGTAGAACGCATAGTATCTCATAGCGGCGAAATTTCCGTGTTAATTCGTCAATGTGAAGGAGCGAGGGATGCAGTAAAGAAGGAGTAGTCCATCGGAAGGGAGACACTCGCCTCCCAAAAGAAAATCCTGTATTTTCCATAGAAACGTTACTCGGTTTAGAAGGAGAAGACATAAAACCCATAGTATTTCATAGCGATGCAATTTCAGTTTTAATTCGACAAAGCGAGGGAGCGAGGGATGCAGTAAAGAAGGAATACTTCATCGCATAGCAGATACTCGCCTCCCAAAAGAAAATCCTGTCGTTTCCATAGAAACGTTACTCGATTTACAAGGAGAACTCATAGAACGCATAGTATCTCATAGCGGCGCAATTTCCGTGTTAATTCGTCAATGTGAAGGAGCGAGGGATGCAGTAAAGAAGGAGTAGTCCATCGGAAGGGAGACACTCGCCTCCCAAAAGAAAATCCTGTATTTTCCATAGAAACGTTACTCGGTTTAGAAGGAGAAGACATAAAACCCATAGTATTTCATAGCGATGCAATTTCAGTTTTAATTCGACAAAGCGAGGGAGCGAGGGATGCAGTAAAGAAGGAATACTTCATCGCATAGCAGACACTCGCCTCCCAAAAGAAAATCCTTTCGTTTCCATAGAAACGTTACTCGATTTAGAAGGAGAAGTCATAGAACGCATAGTATCTCATAGCGGCGCAATTTCCGTGTTAATTCGTCAATGTGAAGGAGCGAGGGATGCAGTAAAGAAGGAGTAGTCCATCGGAAGGGAGACACTCGTCTCCCAAAAGAAAACCCTGTATTTTCCATAGAAATGTTACCCGGTTTAGAAGGAGAAGACATAAAACCCATAGTATTTCATAGCTATGCAATTTCAGTTTTAATTCGACAAAGCGAGGGAGCGAGGGATGCAGTAAAGAAGGAATACTTCATCGCATAGCAGATACTCGCCTTCCAAAAGAAAATCCTGTATTTTCCATAGAAACGTTACTCGGTTTAGAAGGAGAAGACATAAAACCCATAGTATTTGATAGCGATGCAATTTCAGTTTTAATTCGACAAAGCGAGGGAGCAAGGGATGCAGTAAAGAAGGAATACTTCATCGCATAGCAGATACTCGCCTCCCAAAAGAAAATCCTCTCGTTTCCATAGAAACGTTACTCGATTTAGAAGGAGAACTCATAGAACGCATAGTATCTCATAGCGGCGCAATTTCCGTGTTAATTCGTCAATGTGAAGGAGCGAGGGATGCAGTAAAGAAGGAGTAGTCCATCGGAAGGGAGACACTCGCCTCCCAAAAGAAAATCCTGTATTTTCCATAGTGGGGATGTCCGTGTTGCTGATAAGTCGCATATATGTACAGTACTTAATAATCACTTTCTGAATATAGCAGGTGAACTAAATAGAAACCTAGTCCCAACAGGGAATCATATAGCGCTCTTAGAAAAAAGTGTTCCGAGACTGTTACCTGAAATGCTCCTCCATGATACTGACAAGAGGGAGATTGAGTTAATAATTAAATCACTAAAGACCAAGAACTCTCATGGATATGACGGGGTATCTAGCAGAATACTGAAGTATTGTTCCACGTATATTAGCTCAGTACTTAGCCATATCTGTAACTTTTCCTTTAGCAGTGGTCGGTTTCCTGACCGATTAAAGTACTCGGTAGTGAAGCCACTTTATAAAAAGGGAGACAGGGATAATGTTGACAATTATAGACCTATTTCTATGCCATCGGTGTTTGCTAAAGTTATCGAGAGGCTTGTATATACAAGGTTACTGCAGCATTTAAATTCACATAATTTGCTGTCAAATGTACAGTTTGGTTTTAGAAATGGCTTAACAACTGAAAATGCTATATTCTCTTTTCTCTGTGAGGTTTTGGACGGATTAAATAATAGGTTGAGAACGTTAGGTGTTTTCTTTGATTTAACGAAGGCTTTTGACTGTGTTGACCACAAAATATTACTGCAGAAGTTGGAACATTATGGAGTAAGGGGAGTAGCTTACAATTGGTTCGCCTCCTACTTTAAGAACAGAAAGCAGAAGGTAATCCTCCGCAATATTGAGAGTGGTAATGATGTTCAGTCCCAATGGGGCACTGTTAAATGGGGCGTTCCCCAAGGGTCGGTGCTGGGGCCACTGCTGTTCCTTATTTATGTAAATGATATGCCTTCTAGTATTACAGGTGATTCAAAAATATTTCTGTTTGCTGATGACACCACCTTGGTAGTGAAGGATCTTGTGTGTAATATTGAAACATTATCAAATAATGTAGTTCATGAAGTAAGTTCGTGGCTTGTGGAAAATAATTTGATGCTAAATCACAGTAAGACTCAGTTTTTACAGTTTCTAACCCACAATTCAACAAGAACTGACATTTTGATCAGACAGAATGGGCATTTATAAGCGAGACGGAACAGTTCAAGTTCCTAGGCGTACGGATAGATAGTAAGCTGTTGTGGAAAGCCCATGTTCAGGATCTTGTTCAGAAACTAAATGCCGCTTTATTTACCATTAGAACAGTATCTGAAATAAGTGACATTTCAACACGAAAAGTAGTATACTTCGCATATTTTCATACGCTTATGTCATATGGTATTATTTTTTGGGGTAATTCTTCTGATTCAAAAAGGGTATTTTTGGCTCAAAAACGGGCTGTTCGAGCTATGTATGGTGTAAGTTCGAAAACCTCTTGTCGACCCCTATTCAATAGTCTGGGAATTTTGACATTGCCCTCACAGTATGTATTTTCTTTAATGTCGTTTGTTGTTAGCAATATTAGCTTATTCCCAAGAGTTAGCAGCTTTCACTCAGTTAATACTAGGCAGAAATCAAATCTGCATGTGGAATGCACTTCCTTGACTCTTGTGCAGAAAGGAGTGCAGTATTCTGCTGCATCCATTTTCAATAAGCTACCACAAGAACTCAAAAATCTTAGCAGTAGCCCAAACACTTTTAAGTCTAAACTGATGAGTTTCCTCATGGCTCACTCCTTCTATTCTGTCGAGGAGCTCCTGGAAGAGATAAAAAATTAAGCAAATTCCAGTGTTACATTCTTGATTTTCTTTATTTAAACTAACGACTTGTTTCATTTTATGTGTTTCTACAATCGTGTTATAAATTCATGTATTGACTCGTTCCATGACCATGGAGACTTCTCCTAAATGTGGTCCCACGGAACAATAAATAAATAAATAAATAAATAAAAAGAAACGTTACTCGGTTTAGAAGGAGAAGACATAAAACCCATAGTATTTCATAGCGATGCAATTTCAGTTTTAATTCGACAAAGCGAGGGAGCGAGGGATGCAGTAAAGAAGGAATACTTCATCGCATAGCAGATACTCGCCTCCCAAAAGAAAATCCTTTATTTTCCATAGAAACGTTACTCGGTTTAGAAGGAGAAGACATAAAACCCATAGTATTTCATAGCGATGCAATTTCAGTTTTAATTCGACAAAGCGAGGGAGCGAGGGATGCAGTAAAGAAGGGATACTTGATCGCATAGCAGATACTCGCCTCCCAAAAGAAAATCCTGTATTTTCCATAGAAACGTTACTCGGTTTAGAAGGAGAAGACATAAAACCCATAGTATTTCATAGCGATGCAATTTCAGTTTTAATTCGACAAAGCGAGGGAGCGAGGGATGCAGTAAAGAAGGAATACTTCATCGCATAGCAGATACTCGCCTCCCAAAAGAAAATCCTGTATTTTCCATAGAAACGTTACTCGGTTTAGAAGGAGAAGACATAAAACCCATAGTATTTCATAGCGATGCAATTTCAGTTTTAATTCGACAAAGCGAGGGAGCGAGGGATGCAGTAAAGAAGGAATACTTCATCGCATAGCAGATACTCACTCCCAAAAGAAAATCCTGTCGTTTCCATAGAAACGTTACTCGATTTAGAAGGAGAAGACATAAATCCCATAGTATTTCATAGCGATGCAATTTCAGTTTTAATTCGACAAAGCGAGGGAGCGAGGGATGCAGTAAAGAAGGAATACTTCATCGCATAGCAGATACTCGCCTCCCAAAAGAAAATCCTGTCGTTTCCATAGAAACGTTACTCGATTTAGAAGGAGAACTCATAGAACGCATAGTATCTCATAGCGGCGCAATTTCCGTGTTAATTCGTCAATGTGAAGGAGCGAGGGATGCAGTAAAGAAGGTGTAGTCCATCGGAAGGGAGACACTCGCCTCCCAAAAGAAAATCCTTTATTTTCCATAGAAACGTTACTCGGTTTAGAAGGAGAAGACATAAAACCCATAGTATTTCATAGCGATGCAATTTCAGTTTTAATTCGACAAAGCGAGGGAGCGAGGGATGCAGTAAAGAAGGAATACTTCATCGCATAGCAGATACTTGCCTCCCAAAAAAAAATCCTGTCGTTTCCATAGAAACGTTACTCGATTTAGAAGGAGAACTCATAGAACGCATAGTATCTCATAGCGGCGCAATTTCCGTGTTAATTCGTCAATGTGAAGGAGCGAGGGATGCAGTAAAGAAGGAGTAGTCCATCGGAAGGGAGACACTCGCCTCCCAAAAGAAAATCCTGTATTTTCCATAGAAACGTTACTCGGTTTAGAAGGAGAAGACATAAAACCCATAGTATTTCATAGCGATGCAATTTCAGTTTTCATTCGACAAAGCGAGGGAGCGAGGGATGCAGTAAAGAAGGAATACTTCATCGCATAGCAGATACTCGCCTCCTAAAAGAAAATCCTGTCGTTTCCATAGAAACGTTACTCGATTTAGAAGGAGAAGACATAAAACCCATAGTATTTCATAGCGATGCAATTTCAGTTTTAATTCGACAAAGCGAGGGAGCGAGGGATGCAGTAAAGAAGGAATACTTCATCGCATAGCAGATACTCGCCTCCCAAAAAGAAAATCCTGTCGTTTCCATAGAAACGTTACTCGATTTAGAAGGAGAAGTCACAGAACGCATAGTATCTCATAGCGGCGCAATTTCCGTGTTAATTCGTCAATGTGAAGGAGCGAGGGATGCAGTAAAGAAGGAATAGTCCATCGGAAGGGAGACACTCGCCTCCCAAAAGAAAATCCTGTATTTTCCATAGAAACGTTACTCGGTTTAGAAGGAGAAGACATAAAACCCATAGTATTTCATAGCGATGCAATTTCTGTTTTAATTCGACAAAGCGAGGGAGCGAGGGATGCAGTAAAGAAGGAATACTTCATCGCATAGCAGATACTCGCCTCCGAAAAGAAAATCCTGTCGTTTCCATAGAAACGTTACTCGATTTAGAAGGAGAACTCGTAGAACGCATAGTATCTCATAGCGGCGAAATTTCCGTGTTAATTCGTCAATGTGAAGGAGCGAGGGATGCAGTAAAGAAGGAGTAGTCCATCGGAAGGGAGACACTCGCCTCCCAAAAGAAAATCCTGTATTTTCCATAGAAACGTTACTCGGTTTAGAAGGAGAAGACATAAAACCCATAGTATTTCATAGCGATGCAATTTCAGTTTTAATTCGACAAAGCGAGGGAGCGAGGGATGCAGTAAAGAAGGAATACTTCATCGCATAGCAGATACTCGCCTCCCAAAAGAAAATCCTGTCGTTTCCATAGAAACGTTACTCGATTTACAAGGAGAACTCATAGAACGCATAGTATCTCATAGCGGCGCAATTTCCGTGTTAATTCGTCAATGTGAAGGAGCGAGGGATGCAGTAAAGAAGGAGTAGTCCATCGGAAGGGAGACACTCGCCTCCCAAAAGAAAATCCTGTATTTTCCATAGAAACGTTACTCGGTTTAGAAGGAGAAGACATAAAACCCATAGTATTTCATAGCGATGCAATTTCAGTTTTAATTCGACAAAGCGAGGGAGCGAGGGATGCAGTAAAGAAGGAATACTTCATCGCATAGCAGACACTCGCCTCCCAAAAGAAAATCCTTTCGTTTCCATAGAAACGTTACTCGATTTAGAAGGAGAAGTCATAGAACGCATAGTATCTCATAGCGGCGCAATTTCCGTGTTAATTCGTCAATGTGAAGGAGCGAGGGATGCAGTAAAGAAGGAGTAGTCCATCGGAAGGGAGACACTCGTCTCCCAAAAGAAAACCCTGTATTTTCCATAGAAATGTTACCCGGTTTAAAAGGAGAAGACATAAAACCCATAGTATTTCATAGCTATGCAATTTCAGTTTTAATTCGACAAAGCGAGGGAACGAGGGATGCAGTAAAGAAGGAATACTTCATCGCATAGCAGATACTCGCCTTCCAAAAGAAAATCCTGTATTTTCCATAGAAACGTTACTCGGTTTAGAAGGAGAAGACATAAAACCCATAGTATTTGATAGCGATGCAATTTCAGTTTTAATTCGACAAAGCGAGGGAGCAAGGGATGCAGTAAAGAAGGAATACTTCATCGCATAGCAGATACTCGCCTCCCAAAAGAAAATCCTGTCGTTTCCGTAGAAACGTTACTCGGTTTAGAAGGAGAAGACATAAAACCCATAGTATGTCATAGCGATGCAATTTCAGTTTTAATTCGATAAAGCGAGGGAGCGAGGGATGCAGTAAAGAAGGAATACTTCATCGCATAGCAGATACTCGCCTCCCAAAAGAAAATCCAATCGTTTCCATAGAAACGTTACTCGGTTTAGAAGGAGAAGACATAAAACCCATAGTATTTCATAGCGATGCAATTTCAGTTTTAATTCGACAAAGCGAGGGAGCGAGGGATGCAGTAAAGAAGGAATACTTCATCGCATAGCAGATACTCGCCTCCCAAAAGAAAATCCTGTATTTTCCATAGAAACGTTACTCGGTTTAGAAGGAGAAGACATAAAACCCATAGTATTTCATAGCGATGCAATTTCAGTTTTAATTCGACAAAGCGAGGGAGCGAGGGATGCAGTAAAGAAGGAATACTTCATCGCATAGCAGATACTCGCCTCCCAAAAGAAAATCCTGTCGTTTCCATAGAAACGTTACTCGATTTAGAAGGAGAAGTCATAGAACGCATAGTATTTCATAGCGATGCAATTGCAGTTTTTATTCGACAAAGCGAGGGAGCGAGGGATGCAGTAAAGTAGGAATACTTCATCGCATAGCAGATACTCGCCTCCCAAAAGAAAATCCTGTCGTTTCCATAGAAACGTTACTCGATTTAGAAGGAGAAGTCATAGAACGCATAGTATCTCATAGCGGCGCAATTTCCGTGTTAATTCGTCAATGTGAAGGAGCGAGGGATGCAATAAAGAAGGAGTAGTCCATCGGAAGGGAGACACTCGTCTCCCAAAAGAAAATCCTGTATTTTCCATAGAAACGTTACTCGGTTTAGAAGGAGAAGACATAAAACCCATAGTATTTCATAGCGATGCAATTTCAGTTTTAATTCGACAAAGCGAGGGAGCGAGGGATGCAGTAAAGAAGGAATACTTCATCGCATAGCAGATACTCGCCTCCCAAAAGAAAATCCTGTATTTTCCATAGAAACGTTACTCGGTTTAGAAGGAGAAGACATAAAACCCATAGTATTTCATAGCGATGCAATTTCAGTTTTAATTCGACAAAGCGAGGGAGCGAGGGATGCAGTAAAGAAGGAATTCTTCATCGCATAGCAGATACTCGCCTCCCAAAAGAAAATCCTTTATTTTCCATAGAAACGTTACTCGGTTTAGAAGGAGAAGACATAAAACCCATAGTATTTCATAGCGATGCAATTTCAGTTTTAATTCGACAAAGCGAGGGAGCGAGGGATGCAGTAAAGAAGGGATACTTGATCGCATAGCAGATACTCGCCTCCCAAAAGAAAATCCTGTATTTTCCATAGAAACGTTACTCGGTTTAGAAGGAGAAGACATAAAACCCATAGTATTTCATAGCGATGCAATTTCAGTTTTAATTCGACAAAGCGAGGGAGCGAGGGATGCAGTAAAGAAGGAATACTTCATCGCATAGCAGATACTCGCCTCCCAAAAGAAAATCCTGTATTTTCCATAGAAACGTTACTCGGTTTAGAAGGAGAAGACATAAAACCCATAGTATTTCATAGCGATGCAATTTCAGTTTTAATTCGACAAAGCGAGGGAGCGAGGGATGCAGTAAAGAAGGAATACTTCATCGCATAGCAGATACTCGCCTCCCAAAAGAAAATCCTGTATTTTCCATAGAAACGTTACTCGGTTTAGAAGGAGAAGACATAAAACCCATAGTATTTCATAGCGATGCAATTTCAGTTTTAATTCGACAAAGCGAAGGAGCGAGGGATGCAGTAAAGAAGGAATACTTCATCGCATAGCAGATACTCGCCTCCCAAAAGAAAATCCTGTATTTTCCATAGAAACGTTACTCGGTTTAGAAGGAGAAGACATAAAACCCATAGTATTTCATAGCGATGCAATTTCAGTTATAATTCGACAAAGCGAGGGAGCGAGGGATGCAGTAAAGAAGGAATACTTCATCGCATAGCAGATACTCGCCTCCCAAAAGAAAAACCTGTCGTTTCCATAGAAACGTTACTCGATTTAGAAGGAGAAGTCATAGAACGCATAGTATTTCGTAGCGATGCAATTGCAGTTTTAATTCGACAAAGCGAGGGAGCGAGGGATGCAGTAAAGAAGGAATACTTCATCGCATAGCAGATACTCGCCTCCCAAAAGAAAATCCTGTCGTTTCCATAGAAACGTTACTCGATTTAGAAGGAGAAGTCATAGAACGCATAGTATCTCATAGCGGCGCAATTTCTGTGTTAATTCGTCAATGTGAAGGAGCGAGGGATGCAGTAAAGAAGGAGTAGTCCATCGGAATTGAGACACTCGTCTCCCAAAAGAAAATCCTGTATTTTCCATAGAAACGTTACTCGGTTTAGAAGGAGAAGACATAAAACCCATAGGATTTCATAGCGATGCAATTTCAGTTTTAATTCGACAAAGCGAGGGAGCGAGGGATGCAGTAAAGAAGGAATACTTCATCGCATAGCAGATACTCGCCTCCCAAAAGAAAATCCTGTATTTTCCATAGAAACGTTACTCGGTTTAGAAGGAGAAGACATAAAACCCATAGTATTTCATAGCGATGCAATTTCATTTTTAATTCGACAAAGCGAGGGAGCGAGGGATGCAGTAAAGAAGGAATACTTCATCGCATAGCAGATACTCGCCTCGCAAAAGAAAATCCTGTATTTTCCATAGAAACGTTACTCGGTTTAGAAGGAGAAGACATAAAACCCATAGTATTTCATAGCGATGCAATTTCAGTTTTAATTCGACAAAGCGAAGGAGCGAGGGATGCAGTAAAGAAGGAATACTTCATCGCATAGCAGATACTCGCCTCCCAAAAGAAAATCCTGTATTTTCCATAGAAACGTTACTCGGTTTAGAAGGAGAAGACATAAAACCCATAGTATTTCATAGCGATGCAATTTCAGTTTTAATTCGACAAAGCGAGGGAGCGAGGGATGCAGTAAAGAAGGAATACTTCATCGCATTGCAGATACTCGCCTCCCAAAAGAAAATCCTGTCGTTTCCATAGAAACGTTACTCGATTTAGAAGGAGAAGTCATAGAACGCATAGTATTTCATAGCGATGCAATTGCAGTTTTAATTCGACAAAGCGAGGGAGCGAGGGATGCAGTAAAGAAGGAATACTTCATCGCATAGCAGCTACTCGCCTCCCAAAAGAAAATCCTGTCGTTTCCATAGAAAC
Source organism: Schistocerca piceifrons (assembly GCF_021461385.2). Classification (NCBI taxonomy): domain Eukaryota; kingdom Metazoa; phylum Arthropoda; class Insecta; order Orthoptera; family Acrididae; genus Schistocerca; species Schistocerca piceifrons. The sequence continues at coordinate 44,077,182 of NC_060140.1, read as the reverse complement.
GTTACTCGATTTAGAAGGAGAAGTCATAGAACGCATAGTATCTCATAGCGGCGCAATTTCCGTGTTAATTCGTCAATGTGAAGGAGCGAGGGATGCAGTAAAGAAGGAGTAGTCCATCGGAAGGGAGACACTCGTCTCCCAAATGAAAATCCTGTATTTTCCATAGAAACGTTACTCGGTTTAGAAGGAGAAGACATAAAACCCATAGTATTTCATAGCGATGCAATTTCAGTTTTAATTCGACAAAGCGAGGGAGCGAGGGATGCAGTAAAGAAGGAATACTTCATCGCATAGCAGATACTCGCCTCAGAAAAGAAAATCCTGTATTTTCCATAGAAACGTTACTCGGTTTAGAAGGAGAAGACATAAAACACATAGTATTTCATAGCGATGCAATTTCAGTTTTAATTCGACAAAGCGCGGGAGCGAGGGATGCAGTAAACAAGGAATACTTCATCGCATAGCAGATACTCGCCTCCCAAAAGAAAATCCTGTATTTTCCATAGAAACGTTACTCGGTTTAGAAGGAGAAGACATAAAACCCATAGTATTTCATAGCGATGCAATTTCAGTTTTAATTCGACAAAGCGAGGGAGCGAGGGATGCAGTAAAGAAGGAATACTTCATCGCATAGCAGATACTCGCCTCCCAAAAGAAAATCCTGTATTTTCCGTAGAAACGTTACTCGGTTTAGAAGGAGAAGACATAAAACCCATAGTATTTCATAGCGATGCAATTTCAGTTTTAATTCGACAAAGCGAGGGAGCGAGGGATGCAGTAAAGAAGGAATACTTCATCGCATAGCAGATACTCGCCTCCCAAAAGAAAATCCTGTATTTTCCATAGAAACGTTACTCGGTTTAGAAGGAGAAGACATAAAACCCATAGTATTTCATAGCGATGCAATTTCAGTTTTAATTCGACAAAGCGAGGGAGCGAGGGATGCAGTAAAGAAGGAATACTTCATCGCTTAGCAGATACTCGCCTCCCAAAAGAAAATCCTGTATTTTCCATAGAAACGTTACTCGGTTTAGAAGGAGAAGACATAAAACCCATAGTATTTCATAGCGATGCAATTTCAGTTTTAATTCGACAAAGCGAGGGAGCGAGGGATGCAGTAAAGAAGGAATACTTCATCGCATAGCAGATACTCGCCTCCCAAAAGAAAATCCTGTATTTTCCATAGAAACGTTACTCGGTTTAGAAGGAGAAGACATAAAACCCATAGTATTTCATAGCGATGCAATTTCAGTTTTAATTCGACAAAGCGAGGGAGCGAGGGATGCAGTAAAGAAGGAATACTTCATCGCATAGCAGATACTCGCCTCCCAAAAGAAAATCCTGTCGTTTCCATAGAAACGTTACTCGGTTTAGAAGGACAAGACATAAAACCCATAGTATTTCATAGCGATGCAATTTCAGTTTTAATTCGACAAAGCGAGGGAGCGAGGGAGGCAGTAAGGAAGGAATACTTCATCGCATAGCAGATACTCGCCTCCCAAAAGAAAATCCTGTATTTTCCATAGAAACGTTACTCGGTTTAGAAGGAGAAGACATAAAACCCATAGTATTTCATAGCGATGCAATTTCAGTTTTAATTCGACAAAGCGAGGGAGCGAGGGATGCAGTAAAGAAGGAATACTTCATCGCATAGCAGATACTCGCCTCCCAAAAGAGAATCCTGTATTTTCCATAGAAACGTTACTCGGTTTAGAAGGAGAAGACATAAAACCCATAGTATTTCATAGCGATGCAATTTCAGTTTTAATTCGACAAAGCGAGGGAGCGAGGGATGCAGTAAAGAAGGAATACTTCATCGCATAGCAGATACTCGCCTCCCAAAAGAAAATCCTGTCGTTTCCGTAGAAACGTTACTCGGTTTAAAAGGAGAAGACATAAAACCCATAGTATTTCATAGCTATGCAATTTCAGTTTTAATTCGATAAAGCGAGGGAGCGAGGGATGCAGTAAAGAAGGAATACTTCATCGCATAGCAGATACTCGCCTCCCAAAAGAAAATCCTGTCGTTTCCATAGAAACGTTACTCGGTTTAGAAGGAGAAGACATAAAACCCATAGTATTTCATAGCGATGCAATTTCAGTTTTAATTCGACAAAGCGAGGGAGCGAGGGATGCAGTAAAGAAGGAATATTTCATCGCATAGCAGATACTCGCCTTCCAAAAGAAAATCCTGTATTTTCCATAGAAACGTTACTCGGTTTAGAAGGAGAAGACATAAAGCCCATAGTTTTTCATAGCGATGCATTTTCAGTTTTAATTCGACAAAGCGAGGGAGCGAGGGATGCTGTAAAGAAGGAATACTTCATCGCATAGCAGATACTCGCCTCCCAAAAGAAAATCCTGTATTTTCCATAGAAACGTTACTCGGTTTAGAAGGAGAAGACATAAAACCCATAGTATTTCATAGCGATGCAATTTCAGTTTTAATTCGACAAAGCGAAGGAGCGAGGGATGCAGTAAAGAAGGAATACTTCATCGCATAGCAGATACTCGCCTCCCAAAAGAAAATCCTGTATTTTCCATAGAAACGTTACTCGGTTTAGAAGGAGAAGACATAAAAACCCATAGTATTTCATAGCGATGCAATTTCAGTTTTAATTCGACAAAGCGAGGGAGCGAGGGATGCAGTAAAGAAGGAATACTTCATCGCATAGGAGATACTCGCCTCCCAAAAGAAAATCCTGTCGTTTCCATAGAAACGTTACTCGATTTAGAAGGAGAAGTCATAGAACGCATAGTATTTCATAGCGATGCAATTGCAGTTTTAATTCGACAAAGCGAGGGAGCGAGGGATGCAGTAAAGAAGGAATACTTCATCGCATAGCAGATACTCGCCTCCCAAAAGAAAATCCTGTCGTTTCCATAGAAACGTTACTCGATTTAGAAGGAGAAGTCATAGAACGCATAGTATCTCATAGCGGCGCAATTTCCGTGTTAATTCGTCAATGTGAAGGAGCGAGGGATGCAGTAAAGAAGGAGTAGTCCATCGGAAGGGAGACACTCGTCTCCCAAATGAAAATCCTGTATTTTCCATAGAAACGTTACTCGGTTTAGAAGGAGAAGACATAAAACCCATAGTATTTCATAGCGATGCAATTTCAGTTTTAATTCGACAAAGCGAGGGAGCGAGGGATGCAGTAAAGAAGGAATACTTCATCGCATAGCAGATACTCGCCTCAGAAAAGAAAATCCTGTATTTTCCATAGAAACGTTACTCGGTTTAGAAGGAGAAGACATAAAACCCATAGTATTTCATAGCGATGCAATTTCAGTTTTAATTCGACAAAGCGAGGGAGCGAGGGATGCAGTAAAGAAGGAATACTTCATCGCATAGCAGATACTCGCCTCCCAAAAGAAAATCCTGTATTTTCCATAGAAACGTTACTCGGTTTAGAAGGAGAAGACATAAAACCCATAGTATTTCATAGCGATGCAATTTCAGTTTTAATTCGACAAAGCGAGGGAGCGAGGGATGCAGTAAAGAAGGAATACTTCATCGCATAGCAGATACTCGCCTCCCAAAAGAAAATCCTGTATTTTCCATAGAAACGTTACTCGGTTTAGAAGGAGAAGACATAAAATCCATAGTATTTCATAGCGATGCAATTTCAGTTTTAATTCGACAAAGCGAGGGAGCGAGGGATGCAGTAAAGAAGGAATACTTCATCGCATAGCAGATACTCGCCTCCCAAAAGAAAATCCTGTATTTTCCATAGAAACGTTACTCGGTTTAGAAGGAGAAGACATAAAACCCATAGTATTTCATAGCGATGCAATTTCAGTTTTAATTCGACAAAGCGAGGGAGCGAGGGATGCAGTAAAGAAGGAATACTTCATCGCTTAGCAGATACTCGCCTCCCAAAAGAAAATCCTGTATTTTCCATAGAAACGTTACTCGGTTTAGAAGGAGAAGACATAAAACCCATAGTATTTCATAGCGATGCAATTTCAGTTTTAATTCGACAAAGCGAGGGAGCGAGGGATGCAGTATAGAAGGAATACTTCATCGCATAGCAGATACTCGCCTCCCAAAAGAAAATCCTGTATTTTCCATAGAAACGTTACTCGGTTTAGAAGGAGAAGACATAAAACCCATAGTATTTCATAGCGATGCAATTTCAGTTTTAATTCGACAAAGCGAGGGAGCGAGGGATGCAGTAAAGAAGGAATACTTCATCGCATAGTAGATACTCGCCTCCCAAAAGAAAATCCTGTCGTTTCCATAGAAACGTTACTCGGTTTAGAAGGACAAGACATAAAACCCATAGTATTTCATAGCGATGCAATTTCAGTTTTAATTCGACAAAGCGAGGGAGCGAGGGATGCAGTAAGGAAGGAATACTTCATCGCATAGCAGATACTCGCCTCCCAAAAGAAAATCCTGTATTTTCCATAGAAACGTTACTCGGTTTAGAAGGAGAAGACATAAAACCCATAGTATTTCATAGCGATGCAATTTCAGTTTTAATTCGACAAAGCGAGGGAGCGAGGGATGCAGTAAAGAAGGAATACTTCATCGCATAGCAGATACTCGCCTCCCAAAAGAAAATCCTGTCGTTTCCGTAGAAACGTTACTCGGTTTAGAAGGAGAAGACATAAAACCCATAGTATTTCATAGCGATGCAATTTCAGTTTTAATTCGATAAAGCGAGGGAGCGAGGGATGCAGTAAAGAAGGAATACTTCATCGCATAGCAGATACTCGCCTCCCAAAAGAAAATCCTGTCGTTTCCATAGAAACGTTACTCGGTTTAGAAGGAGAAGACATAAAACCCATAGTATTTCATAGCGATGCAATTTCAGTTTTAATTCGACAAAGCGAGGGAGCGAGGGATGCAGTAAAGAAGGAATACTTCATCGCATAGCAGATACTCGCCTCCCAAAAGAAAATCCTATCGTTTCCATAGAAACGTTACTCGATTTAGAAGGAGAAGTCATAGAACGCATAGTATTTCATAGCGATGCAATTGCAGTTTTAATTCGCAAAGCGAGGGAGCGAGGGATGCAGTAAAGAAGGAATACTTCATCGCATAGCAGATACTCGCCTCCCAAAAGAAAATCCTGTCGTTTCCATAGAAACGTTAGTCGATTTAGAAGGAGAAGTCATAGAACGCATAGTATCTCATAGCGGCGCAATTTCCGTGTTAATTCGTCAATGTGAAGGAGCGAGGGATGCAGTAAAGAAGGAGTAGTCCATCGGAAGGGAGACACTCGTCTCCCAAAAGAAAATCCTGTATTTTCCATAGAAACGTTACTCGGTTTAGAAGGAGAAGACATAAAACCCATAGTATTTCATAGCGATGCAATTTCAGTTTTAATTCGACAAAGCGAGGGAGCGAGGGATGCAGTAAAGAAGGAATACTTCATCGCATAGCAGATACTCGCCTCCCAAAAGAAAATCCTGTATTTTCCATAGAAACGTTACTCGGTTTAGAAGGAGAAGACATAAAACCCATAGTATTTCATAGCGATGCAATTTCAGTTTTAATTCGACAAAGCGAGGGAGCGAGGGATGCAGTAAAGAAGGAATACTTCATCGCATAGCAGATACTCGCCTCCCAAAAGAAAATCCTGTATTATCCATAGAAACGTTACTCGGTTTAGAAGGAGAAAACATAAAACCCATAGTATTTCATAGCGATGCAATTTCAGTTTTAATTCGACAAAGCGAGGGAGCGAGGTATGCAGTAAAGAAGGAATACTTCATCGCATAGCAGATACTCGCCTCCCAAAAGAAAATCCTGTATTTTCCATAGAAACGTTACTCGGTTTAGAAGGAGAAGACATAAAACCCATAGTATTTCATAGCGATGCAATTTCAGTTTTAATTCGACAAAGCGAAGGAGCGAGGGATGCAGTAAAGAAGGAATACTTCATCGCATAGCAGATACTAGCCTCCCAAAAGAAAATCCTGTATTTTCCATAGAAACGTTACTCGGTTTAGAAGGAGAAGACATAAAAACCCATAGTATTTCATAGCGATGCAATTTCAGTTTTAATTCGACAAAGCGAGGGAGCGAGGGATGCAGTAAAGAAGGAATACTTCATCGCATAGCAGATACTCGCCTCCCAAAAGAAAATCCTGTCGTTTCCATAGAAACGTTACTCGATTTAGAAGGAGAAGTCATAGAACGCATAGTATTTCATAGCGATGCAATTGCAGTTTTAATTCGACAAAGCGAGGGAGCGAGGGATGCAGTAAAGAAGGAATACTTCATCGCATAGCAGATACTCGCCTCCCAAAAGAAAATCCTGTCGTTTCCATAGAAACGTTACTCGATTTAGAAGGAGAAGTCATAGAACGCATAGTATCTCATAGCGGCGCAATTTCCGTGTTAATTCGTCAATGTGAAGGAGCGAGGGATGCAGTAAAGAAGGAGTAGTCCATCGGAAGGGAGACACTCGTCTCCCAAATGAAAATCCTGTATTTTCCATAGAAACGTTACTCGGTTTAGAAGGAGAAGACACAAAACCCATAGTATTTCATAGCGATGCAATTTCAGTTTTAATTCGACAAAGCGAGGGAGCGAGGGATGCAGTAAAGAAGGAATACTTCATCGCATAGCAGATACTCGCCTCAGAAAAGAAAATCCTGTATTTTCCATAGAAACGTTACTCGGTTTAGAAGGAGAAGACATAAAACCCATAGTATTTCATAGCGATGCAATTTCAGTTTTAATTCGACAAAGCGAGGGAGCGAGGGATGCAGTAAAGAAGGAATACTTCATCGCATAGCAGATACTCGCCTCCCAAAAGAAAATCCTGTATTTTCCATAGAAACGTTACTCGGCTTAGAAGGAGAAGACATAAAACCCATAGTATTTCATAGCGATGCAATTTCAGTTTTAATTCGACAAAGCGAGGGAGCGAGGGATGCAGTAAAGAAGGAATACTTCATCGCATAGCAGATACTCGCCTCCCAAAAGAAAATCCTGTATTTTCCATAGAAACGTTACTCGGTTTAGAAGGAGAAGACATAAAATCCATAGTATTTCATAGCGATGCAATTTCAGTTTTAATTCGACAAAGCGAGGGAGCGAGGGATGCAGTAAAGAAGGAATACTTCATCGCATAGCAGATACTCGCCTCCCAAAAGAAAATCCTGTATTTTCCATAGAAACGTTACTCGGTTTAGAAGGAGAAGACATAAAACCCATAGTATTTCATAGCGATGCAATTTCAGTTTTAATTCGACAAAGCGAGGGAGCGAGGGATGCAGTAAAGAAGGAATACTTCATCGCATAGCAGATACTCGCCTCCCAAAAGAAAATCCTGTATTTTCCATAGAAACGTTACTCGGTTTAGAAGGAGAAGACATTAAACCCATAGTATTTCATAGCGATGCAATTTCAGTTTTAATTCGACAAAGCGAGGGAGCGAGGGATGCAGTAAAGAAGGAATACTTCATCGCATAGCAGATACTCGCCTCCCAAAAGAAAATCCTGTATTTTCCATAGAAACGTTACTCGGTTTAGAAGGAGAAGACATAAAACCCATAGTATTTCATAGCGATGCAATTTCAGTTTTAATTCGACAAAGCGAGGGAGCGAGTTATGCAGTAAAGAAGGAATACTTCATCGCATAGCAGATACTCGCCTCCCAAAAGAAAATCCTGTCGTTTCCATAGAAACGTTACTCGGTTTAGAAGGACAAGACATAAAACCCATAGTATTTCATAGCGATGCAATTTCAGTTTTAATTCGACAAAGCGAGGGAGCGAGGGATGCAGTAAGGAAGGAATACTTCATCGCATAGCAGATACTCGCCTCCCAAAAGAAAATCCTGTATTTTCCATAGAAACGTTACTCGGTTTAGAAGGAGAAGACATAAAACCCATAGTATTTCATAGCGATGCAATTTCAGTTTTAATTCGACAAAGCGAGGGAGCGAGGGATGCAGTAAAGAAGGAATACTTCATCGCATAGCAGATACTCGCCTCCCAAAAGAGAATCCTGTATTTTCCATAGAAACGTTACTCGGTTTAGAAGGAGAAGACATAAAACCCATAGTATTTCATAGCGATGCAATTTCAGTTTTAATTCGACAAAGCGAGGGAGCGAGGGATGCAGTAAAGAAGGAATACTTCATCGCATAGCAGATACTCGCCTCCCAAAAGAAAATCCTGTCGTTTCCGTAGAAACGTTACTCGGTTTAGAAGGAGAAGACATAAAACCCATAGTATTTCATAGCGATGCAATTTCAGTTTTAATTCGATAAAGCGAGGGAGCGAGGGATGCAGTAAAGAAGGAATACTTCATCGCATAGCAGATACTCGCCTCCCAAAAGAAAATCCTGTCGTTTCCATAGAAACGTTACTCGGTTTAGAAGGAGAAGACATAAAGCCCATAGTATTTCATAGCGATGCATTTTCAGTTTTAATTCGACAAAGCGAGGGAGCGAGGGATGCTGTAAAGAAGGAATACTTCATCGCATAGCAGATACTCGCCTCCCAAAAGAAAATCCTGTATTTTCCATAGAAACGTTACTCGGTTTAGAAGGAGAAGACATAAAACCCATAGTATTTCATAGCGATGCAATTTCAGTTTTAATTCGACAAAGCGAAGGAGCGAGGGATGCAGTAAAGAAGGAATACTTCATCGCATAGCAGATACTCGCCTCACAAAAGAAAATCCTGTATTTTCCACAGAAACGTTACTCGGTTTAGAAGGAGAAGACATAAAACCCATAGTATTTCATAGCGATGCAATTTCAGTTTTAATTCGACAAAGCGAGGGAGCGAGGGATGCAGTAAAGAAGGAATACTGCATTGCATAGCAGATACTCGCCTCCCAAAAGAAAATCCTGTCGTTTCCATAGAAACGTTACTCGATTTAGAAGGAGAAGTCATAGAACGCATAGTATTTCATAGCGATGCAATTGCAGTTTTAATTCGCAAAGCGAGGGAGCGAGGGATGCAGTAAAGAAGGAATACTTCATCGCATAGCAGATACTCGCCTCCCAAAAGAAAATCCTGTCGTTTCCATAGAAACGTTAGTCGATTTAGAAGGAGAAGTCATAGAACGCATAGTATCTCATAGCGGCGCAATTTCCGTGTTAATTCGTCAATGTGAAGGAGCGAGGGATGCAGTAAAGAAGGAGTAGTCCATCGGAAGGGAGACACTCGTCTCCCAAAAGAAAATCCTGTATTTTCCATAGAAACGTTACTCGGTTTAGAAGGAGAAGACATAAAACCCATAGTATTTCATAGCGATGCAATTTCAGTTTTAATTCGACAAAGCGAGGGAGCGAGGGATGCAGTAAAGAAGGAATACTTCATCGCATAGCAGATACTCGCCTCCCAAAAGAAAATCCTGTATTTTCCATAGAAACGTTACTCGGTTTAGAAGGAGAAGACATAAAACCCATAGTATTTCATAGCGATGCAATTTCAGTTTTAATTCGACAAAGCGAGGGAGCGAGGGATGCAGTAAAGAAGGAATACTTCATCGCATAGCAGATACTCGCCTCCCAAAAGAAAATCCTGTATTATCCATAGAAACGTTACTCGGTTTAGAAGGAGAAAACATAAAACCCATAGTATTTCATAGCGATGCAATTTCAGTTTTAATTCGACAAAGCGAGGGAGCGAGGGATGCAGTAAAGAAGGAATACTTCATCGCATAGCAGATACTCGCCTCCCAAAAGAAAATCCTGTATTTTCCATAGAAACGTTACTCGGTTTAGAAGGAGAAGACATAAAACCCATAGTATTTCATAGCGATGCAATTTCAGTTTTAATTCGACAAAGCGAGGGAGCGAGGGATGCAGTAAAGAAGGAATACTTCATCGCATAGCAGATACTCGCCTCCCAAAAGAGAATCCTGTATTTTCCATAGAAACGTTACTCGGTTTAGAAGGAGAAGACATAAAACCCATAGTATTTCATAGCGATGCAATTTCAGTTTTAATTCGACAAAGCGAGGGAGCGATTGATGCAGTAATGAAGGAATACTTCATCGCATAGCAGATACTCGCCTCCCAAAAGAAAATCCTGTATCTTCCATAGAAACGTTACTCGGTTTAGAAGGAGAAGACATTAAACCCATAGTATTTCATAGCGATGCAATTTCAGTTTTAATTCGACAAAGCGAGGGAGCGAGGGATGCAGTAATGAAGGAATACCTCATCGCATAGCAGATACTCGCCTCCCAAAAGAGAATCCTGTATTTTCCATAGAAACGTTACTCGGTTTAGAAGGAGAAGACATAAAACCCATAGTATTTCATAGCGATGCAATTTCAGTTTTAATTCGACAAAGCGAGGGAGCGAGGGATGCAGTAAAGAAGGAATACTTCATCACATAGCAGATACTCGCCTCCCAAAAGAAAATCCTGTATTTTCCATAGAAACGTTACTCGGTTTAGAAGGAGAAGACATAAAACCCATAGTATATCATAGCGATGCAATTTCAGTTTTAATTCGACAAAGCGAGGGAGCGAGGGATGCAGTAAAGAAGGAATACTTCATCGCATAACAGATACTCGCCTCCCAAAAGAGAATCCTGTATTTTCCATAGAAACGTTACTCGGTTTAGAAGGAGAAGACATAAAGCCCATAGTATTTCATAGCGATGCAATTTCAGTTTTAATTCGACAAAGCGAGGGAGCGAGGGATGCAGTAAAGAAGGAATACTTCATCGCATAGCAGATACTCGCCTCCCAAAAGAAAATCCTGTCGTTTCCATAGAAACGTTACTCGGTTTAGAAGGAGAAGACATAAAACCCATAGTATTTCATAGCGATGCAGTTTCAGTTTTAATTCGACAAAGCGAGGGTGCGAGGGATGCAGTAAAGAAGGAATACTTCATCGCATAGCAGATACTCGCCTCCCAAAAGAAAATCCTGTCGTTTCCATAGAAACGTTACTCGGTTTAGAAGGAGAAGACATAAACTCCATAGTATTTCATAGCGATGCAATTTCAGTTTTAATTCGACAAAGCGAGGGAGCGAGGGATGCAGTAAAGAAGGAATACTTCATCGCATAGCAGATACTCGCCTCCCAAAAGAAAATCCTGTCGTTTCCATAGAAACGTTACTCGGTTTAGAAGGAGAAGACATAAAACCCATAGTATTTCATAGCGATGCAATTTCAGTTTTAATTCGACAAAGCGAGGGAGCGAGGGATGCAGTAAAGAAGGAATACTTCATCGCATAGCAGATACTCGCCTCCCAAAAGAAAATCCTGTATTTTCCATAGAAACGTTACTCGGTTTAGAAGGAGAAGACATAAAACCCATAGTATTTCATAGCGATGCAATTTCAGTTTTAATTCGACAAAGCGAGGGAGCGCGGGATGGAGTAAAGAAGGAATACTTCATCGCATAGCAGATACTCGCCTCCCAAAAGAAAATCCTGTCGTTTCAATAGAAACGTTACTCGATTTAGAAGGAGAAGTCATACAACGCATAGTATCTCATAGCGGCGCAATTTCCGTGTTAATTCGTCAATGTGAAGGAGCGAGGGTTGCAGTAAAGTAGGAGTAGTCCATCGGAAGGGAGACACTTGTCTCCCAAAAGAAAATCCTGTATTTTCCATAGAAACGTTACTCGGTTTAGAAGGAGAAGACATAAAACCCATAGTATTTCATAGCGATGCAATTTCAGTTTTAATTCGACAAAGCGAGGGAGCGAGGGATGCAGTAAAGAAGGAATACTTCATTGCATAGCAGATACTCGCCTCCCAAAAGAAAATCCTGTATTTTCCATAGAAACGTTACTCGGTTTAGAAGGAGAAGACATAAAACCCATAGTATTTCATAGCGATGCAATTTCAGTTTTAATTCGACAAAGCGAGGGAGCGAGGGATGCAGTAAAGAAGGAATACTTCATCGCATAGCAGATACTCGCCTCCCAAAAGAAAATCCTGTATTTTCCATAGAAACGTTACTCGCTTTAGAAGGAGAAGACATAAAACCCATAGTATTTCATAGCGATGCAATTTCAGTTTTAATTCGACAAAGCGAGGGAGCGAGGGATGCAGTAAAGAAGGAATACTTCATCGCATAGCAGATACTCGCCTCCCAAAAGAAAATCCTGTCGTTTCCATAGAAACGTTAGTCGGTTTAGAAGGGGAAGACATAAAACCCATAGTATTTCATAGCGATGCAATTTCAGTTTTAATTCGACAAAGCGAGGGAGCGAGGTGGCAGTAAAGAAGGAATACTTCATCGCATAGCAGATACTCGCCTCCCAAAAGAAAATCCTGTATTTTCCATAGAAACGTTACTCGGTTTAGAAGGAGAAGACATAAAACCCATAGTATTTCATAGCGATGCAATTTCAGTTTTAATTCGACGAAGCGAGGGAGCGAGGGATGCAGTAAAGAAGGAATACTTCATCGCATAGCAGATACTCGCCTCCCAAAAGAAAATCCTGTATTTTCCATAGAAACGTTACTCGGTTTAGAAGGAGAAGACATAAAACCCATAGTAATTCATAGCGATGCAATTTCAGTTTTAATTCGACAAAGCGGGGGAGCGAGGGATGCAGTAAAGAAGAAATACTTCATCGCATAGCAGATACTCGCCTCCCAAAAGAAAATCCTGTCGTTTCCATAGAAACGTTACTCGATTTAGAAGGAGAAGTCATAGAACGCATAGTATCTCATAGCGGCGCAATGTCCGTGTTAATTCGTCAATGTGAAGGAGCGAGGGATGCAGTAAAGAAGGAGTAGTCCATCGGAAGGGAGACACTCGTCTCCCAAAAGAAAATCCTGTATTTTCCATAGAAACGTTACTCGGTTTAGAAGGAGAAGACATAAAACCCATAGTATTTCATAGCGATGCAATTTCAGTTTTAATTCGACAAAGCGAGGGAGTGAGGGATGCAGTAAAGAAGGAATACTTTATCGCATAGCAGATACTCGCCTCCCAAAAGAAAATCCTGTATTTTCCATAGAAACGTTACTCGGTTTAGAAGGAGAAGACATAAAACCCATAGTATTTCATAGCGACGCAATTTCTGTTTTAATTCGACAAAGTGAGGGAGCGAGGGATGCAGTAAAGAAGGAATACTTCATCGCATAGCAGATACTCGCCTCCCAAAAGAAAATCCTGTATTTTCCATAGAAACGTCACTCGGTTTAGAAGGAGAAGACATAAAACCCATAGTATTTCATAGCGATGCAATTTCAGTTTTAATTCGACAAAGCGAGGGAGCGAGGGATGCAGTAAAGAAGGAATACTTCATCGCATAGCAGATACTCGCCTCCCAAAAGAAAATCCTGTATTTTCCATAGAAACGTTACTCGGTTTAGAAGGAGAAGACATAAAACCCATAGTATTTCATAGCGATGCAATTTCAGTTTTAATTCGACAAAACGAGGGAGCGAGGAATTCAGTAAAGAAGGAATACTTCATCGCATAGCAGATACCCGCCTCCCAAAAGAAAATCCTGTATTTTCTATAGAAACGTTACTCGGTTTAGAAGGAGAAGACATAAAACCCATAGTATTTCATAGCGATGCAATTTCAGTTTTAATTCGACAAAGCGAGGGAGCGAGGGATGCAGTAAAGAAGGAATACTTCATCGCATAGCAGATACTCGCCTCCCAAAAGAAAATCCTGTCGTTTCCATAGAAACGTTACTCGGTTTAGAAGGAGAAGACATAAAACCCATAGTATTTCATAGCGATGCAATTTCAGTTTTAATTCGACAAAGCGAGGGAGCGAGGGATGCAGTAAAGAAGGAATACTTCATCGCATAGCAGATACTCGCCTCCCAAAAGAAAATCCTGTATTTTCCACAGAAACGTTACTCGGTTTAGAAGGAGAAGACATAAACCCATAGTATTTCATAGCGATGCAATTTCAGTTTTAATTCGACAAAGCGAGGGAGCGAGGGATGCAGTAAAGAAGGAATACTTCATCGCATAGCAGATACTCGCCTCCCAAAAGAAAATCCTGTATTTTCCATAGAAACGTTACTCGGTTTAGAAGGAGGAGACATAAAACCCATAGTATTTCATAGCGATGCAATTTCAGTTTTAATTCGACAAAGCGAGGGAGCGAGGGATGCAGTAAAGAAGGAATACTTCATCGCATAGCAGATACTCGCCTCCCAAAAGAAAATCCTGTCGTTTCCATAGAAACGTTACTCGATTTAGAAGGAGAAGTCATAGAACGCATAGTATCTCATAGCGGCGCAATTTCCGTGTTAATTCGTCAATGTGAAGGAGCGAGGGATGCAGTAAAGAAAGAGTAGTCCATCGGAAGGGAGACACTCGTCTCCCAAAAGAAAATCCTGTACTTTCCATAGAAACGTTACTCGGTTTAGAAGGAGAAGACATAAAACCCATAGTATTTCATAGCGACGCAATTTCAGTTTTAATTCGACAAAGCGAGGGAGCGAGGGATGCAGTAAAGAAGGAATACTTCATCGCATAGCAGATACTCGTCTCCCAAAAGAAAATCCTGTATTTTCCATAGAAACGTTACTCGGTTTAGAAGGAGAAGACATAAAACCCATAGTATTTCATAGCGATGCAATTTCAGTTTTAATTGGACAAAGCGAGGGAGCGAGGGATGCAGAAAAGAAGGAATACTTCATCGCATAGCAGATACTCGTCTCCCAAAACAAAATCCTGTACTTTCCATAGAAACGTTACTCGGTTTAGAAGGAGAAGACATAAAACCCATAGTATTTCATAGCGATGCAATTTTAGTTTTAATTCGACAAAGCGAGGGAGCGAGGGATGCAGTAAAGAAGGAATACTTCATCGCATAGCAGATACTCGTCTCCCAAAAGAAAATCCTGTATTTTCCATAGAAACCTTACTCGGTTTAGAAGGAGAAGACATAAAACCCATAGTATTTCATAGCGATGCAATTTCAGTTTTAATTCGACAAAGCGAGGGAGCGAGGGATGCAGTAAAGAAGGAATACTTCATCGCATAGCAGATACTCGTCTCCCAAAAGAAAATCCTGTATTTTCCATAGAAACGTTACTCGGTTTAGAAGGAGAATACATAAAACCCATAGTATTTCATAGCGATGCAATTTCAGTATTAATTCGACAAAGCGAGGGAGCGAGTGATGCAGTAAAGAAGGAATACTTCATCGCATAGCAGATACTCGATTCCCAAAAGAAAATCCTGTCGTTTCCATAGAAACGTTACTCGATTTAGAAGGAGAAGTCATAGAACGCATAGTATCTCATAGCGGCGCAATTTCCGTGTTAATTCGTCAATGTGAAGGAGCGAGGGATGCAGTAAAGAAAGAGTAGTCCATCGGAAGGGAGCCACTCGTCTCCCAAAAGAAAATCCTGTACTTTCCATAGAAACGTTACTCGGTTTAGAAGGAGAAGACATAAAACCCATAGTATTTCATAGCGATGCAATTTCAATTTTAATTCGACAAAGCGAGGGAGCGAGGGATGCAGTAAAGAAGGAATACTTCATCGCATAGCAGATACTCGTCTCCCAAAAGAAAATCCTGTCGTTTCCATAGAAACGTTACTCGATTTAGAAGAAGAAGTCATAGAACGCATAGTATCTCATAGCGGCGCAATTTCCGTGTTAATTCGTCAATGTGAAGGAGCGAGGGATGCAGTAAAGAAAGAGTAGTCCATCGGAAGGGAGACACTCGTCTCCCAAAAGAAAATTCTGTACTTTCCATAGAAACGTTACTCGGTTTAGAAGGAGAAGACATAAAACCCATAGTATTTCATAGCGATGCAATTTCAGTTTTAATTCGACAAAGCGAGGGAGCGAGGGATGCAGTAAAGAAGGAATACTTCATCGCATAGCAGATACTCGCCTCCCAAAAGAAAATCCTGTATTTTCCATAGAAACGTTACTCGGTTTAGAAGGAGAAGACATAAAACCCATAGTATTTCATAGCGATGCAATTTCAGTTTTAATTCGACAAAACGAGGGAGCGAGGAATTCAGTAAAGAAGGAATACTTCATCGCATAGCAGATACCCGCCTCCCAAAAGAAAATCCTGTATTTTCTATAGAAACGTTACTCGGTTTAGAAGGAGAAGACATAAAACCCATAGTATTTCATAGCGATGCAATTTCAGTTTTAATTCGACAAAGCGAGGGAGCGAGGGATGCAGTAAAGAAGGAATACTTCATCGCATAGCAGATACTCGCCTCCCAAAAGAAAATCCTGTCGTTTCCATAGAAACGTTACTCGGTTTAGAAGGAGAAGACATAAAACCCATAGTATTTCATAGCGATGCAATTTCAGTTTTAATTCGACAAAGCGAGGGAGCGAGGGATGCAGTAAAGAAGGAATACTTCATCGCATTGCAGATACTCGCCTCCCAAAAGAAAATCCTGTATTTTCCACAGAAACGTTACTCGGTTTAGAAGGAGAAGACATAAACCCATAGTATTTCATAGCGATGCAATTTCAGTTTTAATTCGACAAAGCGAGGGAGCGAGGGATGCAGTAAAGAAGGAATACTTCATCGCATAGCAGATACTCGCCTCCCAAAAGAAAATCCTGTCGTTTTGATAGAAACGTTACTCGGTTTAGAAGGAGAAGACATAAAACTCATAGTATTTCATAGCGATGCAATTTCAGTTTTAATTCGACAAAGCGAGGGAGCGAGGGATGCAGTAAAGAAGCAATACTTCATCGCATAGCAGATACTCGCCTCCCAAAAGAAAATCCTGTCGTTTCCATAGAAACGTTACTCGATTTAGAAGGAGAAGTCATAGAACGCATAGTATCTCATAGCGGCGCAATGTCCGTGTTAATTCGTCAATGTGAAGGAGCGAGGGATGCAGTAAAGAAGGAGTAGTCCATCGGAAGGGAGACACTCGTCTCCCAAAAGAAAATCCTGTATTTTCCATAGAAACGTTACTCGGTTTAGAAGGAGAAGACATAAAACCCATAGTATTTCATAGCGATGCAATTTCAGTTTTAATTCGACAAAGCGAGGGACCGAGGGATGCAGTAAAGAAGGAATACTTTATCGCATAGCAAATACTCGCCTCCCAAAAGAAAATCCTGTATTTTCCATAGAAACGTTACTCGGTTTAGAAGGAGAAGACATAAAACCCATAGTATTTCATAGCGATACAATTTCAGTTTTAATTCGACAAAGCGAGGGAGCGAGTGATGCAGTAAAGAAGGAATACTTCATCGCATTGCAGATACTCGCCTCCCAAAAGAAAATCCTGTATTTTCCATAGAAACGTTACTCGGTTTAGAAGGAGAAGACATAAAACCCATAGTATTTCATAGCGATGCATTTTCAGTTTTAATTCGACAAAGCGAGGGAGCGAGGGATGCAGTAAAGAAGGAATTTTTCATCGCATAGCAGATACTCGCCTCCCAAAAGAAAATCCTGTATTTTCCATAGAAACGTTACACGGTTTAGAAGGAGAAGACATAAAACCCATAGTATTTCATAGCGATGCAATTTCAGTTTTAATTCGACAAAGCGAGGGAGCGAGGAATGCAATAAAGAAGGAATACTTCATCGCATAGCAGATACTCGCCTCCGAAAAGAAAATCCTGTATTTTCCATAGAAACGTTACTCGGTTTAGAAGGAGAAGACATAAAACCCATAGTATTTCATAGCGATGCAATTTCAGTTTTAATTCGACAAAGCGAGGGAGCGAGGGATGCAGTAAAGAAGGAATACTTCATCGCATAGCAGATACTCGCCTCCCAAAAGAAAATCCTGTCGTTTCCATAGAAACGTTACTCGGTTTAGAAGGAGAAGACTAAAAACCCATAGTATTTCATAGCGATGCAATTTCAGTTTTAATTCGACAAAGCGAGGGAGCGAGGGATGCAGTAAAGAAGGAATACTTCATCGCATAGCAGATACTCGCCTCCCAAAAGAAAATCCTGTATTTTCCATAGAAACGTTACTCGGTTTAGAAGGAGAAGACATAAAACCCATAGTATTTCATAGCGATGCAATTTCAGTTTTAATTCGACAAAGCGAAGGAGCGAGGGATGCAGTAAAGAAGGAATACTTCATCGCATAGCATATACTCGCCTCCCAAAAGAAAATCCTGTCGTTTCCATAGAAACGTTACTCGGTTTAGAAGGAGAAGACATAAAACCCATAGTATTTCATAGCGATGCAATTTCAGTTTTAATTCGACAAAGCGAGGGAGCGAGGGATGCAGTAAAGAAGGAATACTTCATCGGATAACAGATACTCGCCTCCCAAAAGAAAATCCTGTCGTTTCCATAGAAACGTTACTCGGTTCAGAAGGAGAAGACATAAAACCCATAGTATTTCATAGCGATGCAATTTCAGTTTTAATTCGACAAAGCGAGGGAGCGAGGGATGCAGTAAAGAAGGAATACTTCATCGCATAGCAGATACTCGCCTCCCAAAAGAAAATCCTGTATTTTCCATAGAAACGTTACTCGGTTTAGAAGGAGAAGACATAAAACGCATAGTATTTCATAGCGATGCAATTTCAGTTTTAATTCGACAAAGCGAGGGAGCGAGGGATGCAGTAAAGAAGGAATACTTCATCGCATTGCAGATACTCGCCTCCCAAAAGAAAATCCTGTATTTTCCACAGAAACGTTACTCGGTTTAGAAGGAGAAGACATAAACCCATAGTATTTCATAGCGATGCAATTTCAGTTTTAATTCGACAAAGCGAGGGAGCGAGGGATGCAGTAAAGAAGGAATACTTCATCGCATAGCAGATACTCGCCTCCCAAAAGAAAATCCTGTCGTTTTGATAGAAACGTTACTCGGTTTAGAAGGAGAAGACATAAAACTCATAGTATTTCATAGCGATGCAATTTCAGTTTTAATTCGACAAAGCGAGGGAGCGAGGGATGCAGTAAAGAAGCAATACTTCATCGCATAGCAGATACTCGCCTCCCAAAAGAAAATCCTGTCGTTTCCATAGAAACGTTACTCGATTTAGAAGGAGAAGTCATAGAACGCATAGTATCTCATAGCGGCGCAATGTCCGTGTTAATTCGTCAATGTGAAGGAGCGAGGGATGCAGTAAAGAAGGAGTAGTCCATCGGAAGGGAGACACTCGTCTCCAAAAGAAAATCCTGTATTTTCCATAGAAACGTTACTCGGTTTAGAAGGAGAAGACATAAAACCCATAGTATTTCATAGCGATGCAATTTCAGTTTTAATTCGACAAAGCGAGGGACCGAGGGATGCAGTAAAGAAGGAATACTTTATCGCATAGCAAATACTCGCCTCCCAAAAGAAAATCCTGTATTTTCCATAGAAACGTTACTCGGTTTAGAAGGAGAAGACATAAAACCCATAGTATTTCATAGCGATACAATTTCAGTTTTAATTCGACAAAGCGAGGGAGCGAGTGATGCAGTAAAGAAGGAATACTTCATCGCATTGCAGATACTCGCCTCCCAAAAGAAAATCCTGTATTTTCCATAGAAACGTTACTCGGTTTAGAAGGAGAAGACATAAAACCCATAGTATTTCATAGCGATGCATTTTCAGTTTTAATTCGACAAAGCGAGGGAGCGAGGGATGCAGTAAAGAAGGAATTTTTCATCGCATAGCAGATACTCGCCTCCCAAAAGAAAATCCTGTATTTTCCATAGAAACGTTACACGGTTTAGAAGGAGAAGACATAAAACCCATAGTATTTCATAGCGATGCAATTTCAGTTTTAATTCGACAAAGCGAGGGAGCGAGGAATGCAATAAAGAAGGAATACTTCATCGCATAGCAGATACTCGCCTCCGAAAAGAAAATCCTGTATTTTCCATAGAAACGTTACTCGGTTTAGAAGGAGAAGACATAAAACCCATAGTATTTCATAGCGATGCAATTTCAGTTTTAATTCGACAAAGCGAGGGAGCGAGGGATGCAGTAAAGAAGGAATACTTCATCGCATAGCAGATACTCGCCTCCCAAAAGAAAATCCTGTCGTTTCCATAGAAACGTTACTCGGTTTAGAAGGAGAAGACTAAAAACCCATAGTATTTCATAGCGATGCAATTTCAGTTTTAATTCGACAAAGCGAGGGAGCGAGGGATGCAGTAAAGAAGGAATACTTCATCGCATAGCAGATACTCGCCTCCCAAAAGAAAATCCTGTATTTTCCATAGAAACGTTACTCGGTTTAGAAGGAGAAGACATAAAACCCATAGTATTTCATAGCGATGCAATTTCAGTTTTAATTCGACAAAGCGAAGGAGCGAGGGATGCAGTAAAGAAGGAATACTTCATCGCATAGCATATACTCGCCTCCCAAAAGAAAATCCTGTCGTTTCCATAGAAACGTTACTCGGTTTAGAAGGAGAAGACATAAAACCCATAGTATTTCATAGCGATGCAATTTCAGTTTTAATTCGACAAAGCGAGGGAGCGAGGGATGCAGTAAAGAAGGAATACTTCATCGGATAACAGATACTCGCCTCCCAAAAGAAAATCCTGTCGTTTCCATAGAAACGTTACTCGGTTCAGAAGGAGAAGACATAAAACCCATAGTATTTCATAGCGATGCAATTTCAGTTTTAATTCGACAAAGCGAGGGAGCGAGGGATGCAGTAAAGAAGGAATACTTCATCGCATAGCAGATACTCGCCTCCCAAAAGAAAATCCTGTATTTTCCATAGAAACGTTACTCGGTTTAGAAGGAGAAGACATAAAACGCATAGTATTTCATAGCGATGCAATTTCAGTTTTAATTCGACAAAGCGAGGGAGCGAGGGATGCAGTAAAGAAGGAATACTTCATCGCATAGCAGATACTCGCCTCCCAAAAGAAAATCCTGTATTTTCCATAGAAACGTTACTCGGTTTAGAAGGAGGAGACATAAAACCCATAGTATTTCATAGCGATGCAATTTCAGTTTTAATTCGACAAAGCGAGGGAGCGAGCGATGCAGTAAAGAAGGAATACTTCATCGCATAGCAGATACTCGCCTCCCAAAAGAAAATCCTGTCGTTTCCATAGAAACGTTACTCGATTTAGAAGGAGAAGTCATAGAACGCATAGTATCTCATAGCGGCGCAATTTCCGTGTTAATTCGTCAATGTGAAGGAGCGAGGGATGCAGTAAAGAAAGAGTAGTCCATCGGAAGGGAGACACTCGTCTCCCAAAAGAAAATCCTGTACTTTCCATAGAAACGTTACTCGGTTTAGAAGGAGAAGACATAAAACCCATAGTATTTCATAGCGACGCAATTTCAGTTTTAATTCGACAAAGCGAGGGAGCGAGGGATGCAGTAAAGAAGGAATACTTCATCGCATAGCAGATACTCGTCTCCCAAAAGAAAATCCTGTATTTTCCATAGAAACGTTACTCGGTTTAGAAGGAGAAGACATAAAACCCATAGTATTTCATAGCGATGCAATTTCAGTTTTAATTGGACAAAGCGAGGGAGCGAGGGATGCAGAAAAGAAGGAATACTTCATCGCATAGCAGATACTCGTCTCCCAAAACAAAATCCTGTACTTTCCATAGAAACGTTACTCGGTTTAGAAGGAGAAGACATAAGACCCATAGTATTTCATAGCGATGCAATTTCAGTTTTAATTCGACAAAGCGAGGGAGCGAGGGATGCAGTAAAGAAGGAATACTTCATCGCATAGCAGATACTCGTCTCCCAAAAGAAAATCCTGTATTTTCCATAGAAACCTTACTCGGTTTAGAAGGAGAAGACATAAAACCCATAGTATTTCATAGCGATGCAATTTCAGTTTTAATTCGACAAAGCGAGGGAGCGAGGGATGCAGTAAAGAAGGAATACTTCATCGCATAGCAGATACTCGTCTCCCAAAAGAAAATCCTGTATTTTCCATAGAAACGTTACTCGGTTTAGAAGGAGAATACATAAAACCCATAGTATTTCATAGCGATGCAATTTCAGTATTAATTCGACAAAGCGAGGGAGCGAGTGATGCAGTAAAGAAGGAATACTTCATCGCATAGCAGATACTCGATTCCCAAAAGAAAATCCTGTCGTTTCCATAGAAACGTTACTCGATTTAGAAGGAGAAGTCATAGAACGCATAGTATCTCATAGCGGCGCAATTTCCGTGTTAATTCGTCAATGTGAAGGAGCGAGGGATGCAGTAAAGAAAGAGTAGTCCATCGGAAGGGAGCCACTCGTCTCCCAAAAGAAAATCCTGTACTTTCCATAGAAACGTTACTCGGTTTAGAAGGAGAAGACATAAAACCCATAGTATTTCATAGCGATGCAATTTCAATTTTAATTCGACAAAGCGAGGGAGCGAGGGATGCAGTAAAGAAGGAATACTTCATCGCATAGCAGATACTCGTCTCCCAAAAGAAAATCCTGTCGTTTCCATAGAAACGTTACTCGATTTAGAAGAAGAAGTCATAGAACGCATAGTATCTCATAGCGGCGCAATTTCCGTGTTAATTCGTCAATGTGAAGGAGCGAGGGATGCAGTAAAGAAAGAGTAGTCCATCGGAAGGGAGACACTCGTCTCCCAAAAGAAAATTCTGTACTTTCCATAGAAACGTTACTCGGTTTAGAAGGAGAAGACATAAAACCCATAGTGTTTCATAGCGATGCAATTTCAGTTTTAATTCGACAAAGCGAGGGAGCGAGGGATGCAGTAAAGAAGGAATACTTCATCGCATAGCAGATACTCGTCTCCCAAAAGAAAATCCTGTATTTTCCATAGAAACGTTACTCGGTTTAGAAGGAGAAGACATAAAACCCATAGTATTTCATAGCGATGCAATTTCAGTTTTAATTCGACAAAGAGAGGGAGCGAGGGATGCAGTAAAGAAGGAATACTTCATCGCATAGCAGATACTCGTCTCCCAAAAGAAAATCCTGTACTTTCCATAGAAACGTTACTCGGTTTAGAAGGAGATGACATAAAACCCATAGTATTTCAAAGCGATGCAATTTCAGTTTTAATTCGACAAAGCGAGGGAGCGAGGGATGCAGTAGAGAAGGAATACTTCATCGCATAGCAGATACTCGTCTCCCAAAAGAAAATCCTGTATTTTCCATAGAAACGTTACTCGGTTTAGAAGGAGAAGACATAAAACCCACAGTATTTCATAGCGATGCAATTTCAGTTTTAATTCGACAAAGCGAGGGAGCGAGGGATGCAGTAAAGAAGGAATACTTCATCGCATAGCAGATACTCGTCTCCCAAAAGAAAATCCTGTATTTTCCATAGAAACGTTACTCGGTTTAGAAGGAGAAGACATAAAACCCATAGTATTTCATAGCGATGCAATTTCAGTTTTAATTCGACAAAGCGAGGGAGCGAGGGATGCAGTAAAGAAGGAATACTTCATCGCATAGCAGATACTCGCCTCCCAAAAGAAAATCCTGTCGTTTCCATAGAAACGTTACTCGATTTAGAAGGAGAAGTCATAGAACGCATAGTATCTCATAGCGGCGCAATTTCCGTGTTAATTCGTCAATGTGAAGGAGCGAGGGATGCAGTAAGGAAAGAGGTGTCCAACGGAAGGGAGACACTCGTCTCCCAAAAGAAAATCCTGTACTTTCCATAGAAACGTTACTCGGTTTAGAAGGAGAAGACATAAAACCCATAGTATTTCATAGCAATGCAATTTCAGTTTTAATTCGACAAAGCGAGGGAGCGAGGGATGCAGTAAAGAAGGAATACTTCATCGCATAGCAGATACTCGTCTCCCAAAAGAAAATCCTGTATTTTCCATAGAAACGTTACTCGGTTTAGAAGGAGAAGACATAAAACCCATAGTATTTCATAGCGATGCAATTTCAGTTTTAATTCGACAAAGCGAGGGAGCGAGGGATGCATAAAGAAGGAATACTTCATCGCATAGCAGATACTCGTCTCCCAAAAGAAAATCCTGTATTTTCCATAGAAACGTTACTCGGTTTAGAAGGAGAAGACATAAAACCCATAGTATTTCATAGCGATGCAATTTCAGTTTTAATTCGACAAAGCGAGGGAGCGAGGGATGCAGTAAAGAAGGAATACTTCATCGCATAGCAGATACTCGCCTCCCAAAAGAGAATCCTGTCGTTTCCATAGAAACGTTACTCGATTTAGAAGGAGAAGTCATAGAACGCATAGTATCTCATAGCGGCGCAATTTCCGTGTTAATTCGTCAATGTGAAGGAGCGAGGGATGCAGTAAAGAAAGAGTAGTCCATCGGAAGGGAGACACTCGTCTCCCAGAAGAAAATCCTGTACTTTCCATAGAAACGTTACTCGGTTTAGAAGGAGAAGACATAAAACCCATAGTATTTCATAGCGATGCAATTTCAGTTGTAATTCGACAAAGAGAGGGAGCGAGGGATGCAGTAAAGAAGGAATACTTCATCGCATAGCAGATACTCGTCTCCCAAAAGAAAATCCTGTCGTTTCCATAGAAACGTTACTCGATTTAGAAGAAGAAGTCATAGAACGCATAGTATCTCATAGCGGCGCAATTTCCGTGTTAATTCGTCAATGTGAAGGAGCGAGGGATGCAGTAAAGAAAGAGTAGTCCATCGGAAGGGAGACACTCGTCTCCCAAAAGAAAATCCTGTACTTTCCATAGAAACGTTACTCGGTTTAGAAGGAGAAGACATAAAACCCATAGTATTTCATAGCGATGCAATTTCAGTTTTAATTCGACAAAGCGAGGGAGCGAGGGATGCAGTAAAGAAGGAATACTTCATCGCATAGCAGATACTCGTCTCCCAAAAGAAAATCCTGTATTTTCCAATGAAACGTTACTCGGTTTAGAAGGAGAAGACATAAAACCCATAGTATTTCATAGCGATGCAATTTCAGTTTTAATTCGACAAAGCGAGGGAGCGAGGGATGCAGTAAAGAAGGAATACTTCATCGCATAGCAGATACTCGCCTCCCAAAAGAAAATCCTGTCGTTTCCATAGAAACGTTACTCGATTTAGAAGGAGAAGTCATAGAACGCATAGTATCTCATAGCGGCGCAATTTCCGTGTTAATTCGTCAATGTGAAGGAGCGAGGGATGCAGTAAAGAAAGAGTAGTCCATCGGAAGGGAGACACTCGTCTCAAAAAAAAAAATCCTGTACTTTCCATAGAAACGTTACTCGGTTTAGAAGGAGAAGACATAAAACCCATAGTATTTCATAGCGATGCAATTTCAGTTTTAATTCGACAAAGCGAGGGAGCGAGGGATGCAGTAAAGAAGGAATACTTCATCGCATAGCAGATACTCGCCTCCCAAAAGAAAATCCTGTATTTTCCATAGACACGTTACTCGGTTTAGAAGGAGAAGACATAAAACCCATAGTATTTCATAGCGATGCAATTTCAGTTTTAATTCGACAAAACGAGGGAGCGAGGGATGCAGTAAAGAAGGAATACTTCATCGCATAGCAGATACTCGCCTCCCAAAAGAAAATCCTGTCGTTTCCATAGAAACGTTACTCGATTTAGAAGGAGAAGTCATAGAACGCATAGTATCTCATAGCGGCGAATTTCCGTGTTAATTCGTCAATGTGAAGGAGCGAGGGATGCAGTAAAGAAAGAGTAGTCCATCGGAAGGGAGACACTCGTCTCCCAAAAGAAAATCCTGTACTTTCCATAGAAACGTTACTCGGTTTAGAAGGAGAAGACATAAAACCCATAGTATTTCATAGCGATGCAATTTCAGTTTTAATTCGACAAAGCGAGGGAGCGAGGGATGCAGTAAAGAAGGAATACTTCATCGCATAGCAGATACTCGTCTCCCAAAAGAAAATCCGTTATTTTCCAATGAAACGTTACTCGGTTTAGAAGGAGAAGACATAAAACCCATAGTATTTCATAGCGATGCAATTTCAGTTTTAATTCGACAAAGCGAGGGAGCGAGGGATGCAGTAAAGAAGGAATACTTCGTCGCATAGCAGATACTCGCCTCCCAAAAGAAAATCCTGTCGTTTCCATAGAAACGTTACTCGATTTACAAGGAGAAGTCATAGAACGCATAGTATCTCATAGCGGCGCAATTTCCGTGTTAATTCGTCAATGTGAAGGAGCGAGAGATGCAGTAAAGAAAGAGTAGTCCATCGGAAGGGAGACACTCGTCTCCCAAAAGAAAATCCTGTACTTTCCATAGAAACGTTACTCGGTTTAGAAGGTGAAGACATAAAACCCATAGTATTTCATAGCGATGCAATTTCAGTTTTAATTCGACAAAGCGAGGGAGCGAGGGATGCAGTAAAGAAGGAATACTTCATCGCATAGCAGATACTCGCCTCCCAAAAGAAAATCCTGTATTTTCCATAGAAACGTTACTCGGTTTAGAAGGAGAAGACATAAAACCCATAGTATTTCATAGCGATGCAATTTCAGTTTTAATTCGACAAAGCGAGGGAGCGAGGGACGCAGTAAAGAAGGAATACTTCATCGCATAGCAGATACTCGCCTCCCAAAAGAAAATCCTGTATTTTCCATAGAAACGTTACTCGGTTTAGAAGGAGAAGACATAAAACCCATAGTATTTCATAGCGATGCAATTTCAGTTTTAATTCGACAAAGCGAGGGAGCGAGGGATGCAGTAAAGAAGGAATACTTCATCGCATAGCAGATACTCGCCTCCCAAAAGAAAATCCTGCATTTTCCATAGACACGTTACTCGGTTTAGAAGGAGAAGACATAAAACCCATAGTATTTCATAGCGATGCAATTTCAGTTTTAATTCGACAAAGCGAGGGAGCGAGGATGCAGTAAAGAAGGAATACTTCATCGCATAGCAGATACTCGCCTCCCAAAAGAAAATCCTGTCGTTTCCATAGAAACGTTACTCGATTTAGAAGGAGAAGTCATAGAACGCATAGTATCTCATAGCGGCGCAATTTCCGTGTTAATTCGTCAATGTGAAGGAGCGGGGGATGCAGTAAAGAAAGAGTAGTCCATCGGAAGGGAGACACTCGTCTCCCAAAAGAAAATCCTGTACTTTCCATAGAAACGTTACTCGGTTTAGAAGGAGAAGACATAAAACCCATAGTATTTCATAGCGATGCTATTTCAGTTTTAATTCGACAAAGCGAGGGAGCGAGGGATGCAGTAAAGAAGGAATACTTCATCGCATAGCAGATACTCGCCTCCCAAAAGAAAATCCTGTATTTTCCATAGAAACGTTACTCGGTTTGGAAGGAGAAGACATAAAACCCATAGTATTTCATAGCGATGCAATTTCAGTTTTAATTCGACAAAGCGAGGGAGCGAGGGATGCAGTAAAGAAGGAATACTTCATCGCATAGCAGATACTCGCCTCCCAAAAGAAAATCCTGTATTTTCCATAGAAACGTTACTCGGTTTAGAAGGAGAAGACATAAAACCCATAGTATTTCATAGCGATGCAATTTCAGTTTTAATTCGACAAAGCGAGGGAGCGAGGGATGCAGTAAAGAAGGAATACTTCATCGCATAGCAGATACTCGCCTCCCAAAAGAAAATCCTGTCGTTTCCATAGAAACGTTACTCGATTTAGAAGGAGAAGTCATAGAACGCATAGTATCTCGTAGCGGCGCAATTTCCGTGTTAATTCGTCAATGTGAAGGAGCGAGGGATGCAGTAAAGAAAGAGTAGTCCATCGGAAGGGAGACACTCGTCTCCCAAAAGAAAATCCTGTACTTTCCATAGAAACGTTACTCGGTTTAGAAGGAGAAGACATAAAACCCATAGTATTTCATAGCGATGCAATATCAGTTTTAATTCGACAAAGCGAGGGAGCGAGGGATGCAGTAAAGAAGGAATACTTCATCGCATAGCAGATACTCGCCTCCCAAAAGAAAATCCTGTATTTTCCATAGAAACGTTGCTCGGTTTAGAAGGAGAAGACATAAAACCCATAATATTTCATAGCGATGAAATTTCAGTTTTAATTCGACAAAGCGAGGGTGCGAGGGATGCAGTAAAGAAGGAATACTTCATCGCATAGCAGATACTCGCCTCCCAAAAGAAAATCCTGTATTTTCCATAGAAACGTTACTCGGTTTAGAAGGAGAAGACATAAAACCCATAGTATTTCATAGCGATGCAATTTCAGTTTTAATTCGACAAAGCGAGGGAGCGAGGGATGCAGTAAAGAAGGAATACTTCATCGCATAGCAGATACTCGCCTCCCAAAGGAAAATCCTGTCGTTTCCATAGAAACGTTACTCGATTTAGAAGGAGAAGTCATAGAACGCATAGTATCTCATAGCTTCGCAATTTCCGTGTTAATTCGTCAATGTGAAGGAGCGAGGGATGCAGTAAAGAAAGAATAGTCCATCGGAAGGGAGACACTCGTCTCCCAAAAGAAAATCCTGTACTTTCCATAGAAACGTTACTCGGTTTAGAAGGAGAAGACATAAAACCCATAGTATTTCATAGCGATGCAATTTCAGTTTTAATTCGACAAAGCGAGGGATCGAGGGATGCAGTAAAGAAGGAATACTTCATCGCATAGCAGATACTCGCCTCCCAAAAGAAAATCCTGTATTTTCCATAGAAACGTTACTCGGTTTAGAAGGAGAAGACATAAAACCCATAGTATTTCATAGCGATGCAATTTCAGTTTTAATTCGACAAAGCGAGGGAGCGAGGGATGCAGTAAAGAAGGAATACTTCATCGCATAGCAGATACTCGCCTCCCAAAAGAAAATCCTGTATTTTCCATAGAAACGTTACTCGGTTTAGAAGGAGAAGATATAAAACCCATAGTATTTCATAGCGATGCAATTTCAGTTTTAATTCGACAAAGCGAGGGAGCGAGGGATGCAGTAAAGAAGGAATACTTCATCGCATAGCAGATACTCGCCTCCCAAAAGAAAATCCTGTATTTTCCATAGAAACGTTACTCGGTTTAGAAGGAGAAGACATAAAACCCATAGTATTTCATAGCGATGCAATTTCAGTTTTAATTCGACAAAGCGAGGGAGCGAGGGATGCAGTAAAGAAGGAATACTTCATCGCATAGCAGATACTCGCCTCCCAAAAGAAAATCCTGTATTTTCCATAGAAACGTTACTCGGTTTAGAAGGAAAAGACATAAAACCCATAGTATTTCATAGTGATGCAATTTCAGTTTTAATTCGACAAAGCGAGGGAGCGAGGGATGCAGTAAAGAAGGAATACTTCATCGCATAGCAGATACTCGCCTCCCAAAAGAAAATCCTGTATTTTCCATAGAAACGTTACTCGGTTTAGAAGGAGAAGACATAAAACCCATAGTATTTCATAGCGATGCAATTTCAGTTTTAATTCGACAAAGCGAGGGAGCGAGGGATGCAGTAAAAAAGGAATACTTCATCGCATAGCAGATACTCGCCTCCCAAAAGAAAATCCTGTATTTTCCATAGAAACGTTACTCGGTTTAGAAGGAGAAGACATAAAACCCATAGTATTTCATAGCGATGCAATTTCAGTTTTAATTCGACAAAGCGAGGGAGCGAGGGATGCAGTAAAGAAGGAATACTTCATCGCATAGCAGATACTCGCCTCCCAAAAGAAAATCCTGTCGTTTCCATAGAAACGTTACTCGATTTAGAAGGAGAAGTCATAGATCGCATAGTATCTCATAGCGGCGCAATTTCCGTGTTAATTCGTCAATGTGAAGGAGCGAGGGATGCAGTAAAGAAAGAGTAGTCCATCGGAAGGGAGACACTCGTCTCCCAAAAGAAAATCCTGTATTTTCCATAGAAACGATACTCGGTTTAGAAAGAGAAGAAATAAAACTCATAGTATTTCATAGCGATGCAATTTCAGTTTTAATTCGACAAAGCGAGGGAGCGAGGGATGCAGTAAAGAAGGAATACTTCATCGCATAGCAGATACTCGCCTCCCAAAAGAAAATCCTGTCGTTTCCATAGAAACGGTACTCGATTTAGAAGGAGAAGTCATAGAACGCATAGTATCTCATAGCGGCGCAATTTCCGTGTTAATTCGTCAATGTGAAGGAGCGAGGGATGCAGTAAAGAAGGAGTAGTCCATCGGAAGGGAGACACTCGTCTCCCAAAAGAAAATCCTGTATTTTCCATAGAAACGTTACTCGGTTTAGAAGGAGAAGACATAAAACACATAGTATTTCATAGCGATGCAATTTCAGTTTTAATTCGACAAAGCAAAGAGCGAGGGATGCAGTAAAGAAGGAATACTTCATCGCATAGCAGATACTCGCCTCCCAAAAGAAAATCCTGTATTTTCCATAGAAACGTTACTCGGTTTAGAAGGAGAAGACATAAAACCCATAGCATTTCATAGCGATGCAATTTCAGTTTTAATTCGACAAAGCGAGGGAGCGAGGGATGCAGTAAAGAAGGAATACTTCATCGAATAGCAGATACTCGCCTCCCAAAAGAAAATCCTGTCGTTTCCATAGAAACGTTACTCGATTTAGAAGGAGAAGTCATAGAACGCATAGTATCTCATAGCGATGCAATTTCAGTTTTAATTCGTCAATGTGAAGGAGCGAGGGATGCAGTAAAGAAGGAGTAGTCCATCGGAAGGGAGACACTCGTCACCCAAAAGAAAATCCTGTATTTTCCATAGAAACGTTACTCGGTTTAGAAGGAGAAGACATAAAACCCATAGTATTTCATAGCGATGCAATTTCAGTTTTAATTCGACAAAGCGAGGGAGCGAGGGATGCAGTAAAGAAGGAATACTTCATCGCATAGCAGATACTCGCCTCCCAAAAGAAAATCCTGTATTTTCCATAGAAACGTTACTCGGTTTAGAAGGAGAAGACATGAAACCCATAGTATTTCATAGCGATGCAATTTCAGTTTTAATTCGACAAAGCGAGGGAGCGAGGGATGCAGTAAAGAAGGAATACTTCATCGCATAGCAGATACTCGCCTCCCAAAAGAAAATCCTGTATTTTCCATAGAAACGTTACTCGGTTTAGAAGGAGAAGACATAAAACCCATAGAATTTCATAGCGATGCAATTTCAGTTTTAATTCGACAAAGCAAAGAGCGAGGGATGCAGTAAAGAAGGAATACTTCATCGCATAGCAGATACTCGCCTCCCAAAAGAAAATCCTGTATTTTCCATAGAAACGTTACTCGGTTTAGAAGGAGAAGACATAAAACCCATAGCATTTCATAGCGATGCAATTTCAGTTTTAATTCGACAAAGCGAGGGAGCGAGGGATGCAGTAAAGAAGGAATACTTCATCGAATAGCAGATACTCGCCTCCCAAGAGAAAATCCTGTCGTTTCCATAGAAACGTTACTCGATTTAGAAGGAGAAGTCATAGAACGCATAGTATCTCATAGCGATGCAATTTCAGTTTTAATTCGTCAATGTGAAGGAGCGAGGGATGCAGTAAAGAAGGAGTAGTCCATCGGAAGGGAGACACTGGTCACCCAAAAGAAAATCCCGTATTTTCCATAGAAACGTTACTCGGTTTAGAAGGAGAAGACATAAAACCCATAGTATTTCATAGCGATGCAATTTCAGTTTTAATTCGACAAAGCGAGGGAGCGAGGGATGCAGTAAAGAAGGAATACTTCATCGCATAGCAGATACTCGCCTCCCAAAAGAAAATCCTGTATTTTCCATAGAAACGTTACTCGGTTTAGAAGGAGAAGACATAAAACCCATAGTATTTCATAGCGATGCAATTTCAGTTTTAATTCGACAAAGCGAGGGAGCGAGGGATGCAGTAAAGAAGGAATACTTCATCGCATAGCAGATACTCGCCTCCCAAAAGAAAATCCTGTATTTTCCATAGGAACGTTACTCGGTTTAGAAGGAGAAGACATAAAACCCATAGAATTTCATAGCGATGCAATTTCAGTTTTAATTCGACAAAGAGAAGGAGCGAGGTATGCAGTAAAGAAGGAATACTTCATCGCATAGCAGATACTCGCCTCCCAAAAGAAAATCCTGTATTTTCCATAGAAACGATACTCGGTTTAGAAGGAGAAGACATAAAACCCATAGTATTTCATAGCGATGCAATTTCAGTTTTAATTCGTCAATGTGAAGGAGCGAGGGATGCAGTAAAGAAGGAGTAGTCCATCGGAAGGGAGACACTCGTCTCCAAAAAGAAAATCCTGTATTTTCCATAGAAACGTTACTCGGTTTAGAAGGAGAAGGCATAAAACACATAGTATTTCATAGCGATGCAATTTCAGTTTTAATTCGACAAAGCGAGGGAGCGAGGGATGCAGTAAAGAAGGAGTACTTCATCGCATAGCAGATACTCGCCTCCCAAAAGAAAATCCTGTCGTTTCCATGGAAACGTTACTCGATTTAGAAGGAGAAGTCGTAGAACGCATAGTATCTCATAGCGATGCAATTTCAGTTTTAATTCGTCAATGTGAAGGAGCGAGGGATGCAGTAAAGAAGTAGTAGTCCATCGGAAGGGAGACACTCGTCTCCCAAAAGAAAATCCTGTATTTTCCATAGAAACGTTACTCGGTTTAGAAGGAGAAGACATAAAACACATAGTATTTCATAGCGATGCAATTTCAGTTTTAATTCGACAAAGCGAGAGAGCGAGGGATGCAGTAAAGAAGGAATACTTCATCGCATAGCAGATACTCGCCTCCCAAAAGAAAATCCTGTATTATCCATAGAAACGTTACCCGATTTAGAAGGAGAAGTCATAGAACGCATAGTATCTCATAGCGATGCAATTTAAGTTTTAATTCGTCAATGTGAAGGAGCGAGGGATGCAGTAAAGAAGGAGTAGTCCATCGGAAGGGAGACACTCGTCTCCCAAAAGAAAATCCTGTATTTTCCATAGAAACGTTACTCGGTTTAGAAGGAGAAGACATAAAACACATAGTATTTCATAGCGATGCAATTTCAGTTTTAATTCGACAAAGCGAGGGAGCGAGGGATGCAGTAAAGAAGGAATACTTCATCGCATAGCAGATTCTCGCCTCCCAAAAGAAAATCCTGTATTTTCCATAGAAACGTTACTCGGTTTAGAAGGAGAAGACATAAAACCCATAGTATTTCATAGCGATGCAATTTCAGTTTTAATTCGACAAAGCGAGGGAGCGAGGGATGCAGTAAAGAAGGAATACTTCATCGCATAGCAGATACTCGCCCCCCAAAAGAAAAACCTGTCGTTTCCATAGAAACGTTACTCGATATAGAAGGAGAAGTCATAGAACGCATAGTATTTCATAGCGATGCAATTTCAGTTTTAATTCGACAAAGCGAGGGAGCGAGGGATGCAGTAAAAAAGGAATACTTCATCGCATAGCAGATACTCGCCTCCCAAAAGAAAATCCTGTATTTTCCATAGAAACGTTACTCGGTTTAGAAGGAGAAGACATAAAACCCATAGTATTTCATAGCGATGCAATTTCAGTTTTAATTCGACAAAGCGAGGGAGCGAGGGATGCAGTAAAGAAGGAATACTTCATCACATAGCAGATACTCGCCTTCCAAAAGAAAATCCTGTCGTTTCCATAGAAACGTTACTCGATTTAGAAGGAGAAGTCATAGAACGCATAGTATCTCATAGCGGCGCAATTTCCGTGTTAATTCGTCAATGTGAAGGAGCGAGGGATGCAGTAAAGAAGGAGTAGTCCATCGGAAGGGAGACACTCGTCTCCCAAAAGAAAATCCTGTATTTTCCATAGAAACGTTACTCGGTTTAGAAGGAGATGACATACAACCCATAGTATTTCATAGCGATGCAATTTCAGTTATAATTCGACAAAGCGAGGGAGCGAGGGATGCAGTAAAGAAGGAATACTTCATCGCATAGCAGATACTCGCCTCCCAAAAGAAAATCCTGTCGTTTCCATAGAAACGTTACTCGGTTTAGAAGGAGAAGACATAAAACCCATAGTATTTCATAGCGATGCAATTTCAGTTTTAATTCGACAAAGCGAGGGAGCGAGGGATGCAGTAAAGAAGGAATACTTCATCGCATAGCAGATACTCGCCTCCCAAAAGAAAATCCTGTATTTTCCATAGAAACGTTACTCGGTTTAGAAGGAGAAGACATAAAACCCATAGTATTTCATAGCGATGCAATTTCAGTTTTAATTCGACAAAGCGAGGGAGCGAGGGATGCAGTAAAGAAGGAATACTTCATCGCATAGCAGATACTCGCCTCCCAAAAGAAAATCCTGTATTTTCCATAGAAACGTTACTCGGTTTAGAAGGAGAAGACATAAAACCCATAGTATTTCATAGCGATGCAATTTCAGTTTTAATTCGACAAAGCGAGGGAGCGAGGGATGCAGTAAAGAAGGAATACTTCATCGCATAGCAGATACTCGCCTCCCAAAAGAAAATCCTGTCGTTTCCATAGAAACGTTACTCGGTTTAGAAGGAGAAGACATAAAACCCATAGTATTTCATAGCGATGCAATTTCAGTTTTAATTCGACAAAGCGAGGGAGCGAGGGATGCAGTAAAGAAGGAATACTTCATCGCATAGCAGATACTCGCCCCCCAAAAGAAAAACCTGTCGTTTCCATAGAAACGTTACTCGATTTAGATGGAGAAGTCATAGAACGCATAGTATTTCATAGCGATGCAATTTCAGTTTTAATTCGACAAAGCGAGGGAGCGAGGGATGCAGTAAAGAAGGAATACTTCATCGCATAGCAGATACTCGCCTCCCAAAAGAAAATCCTGTATTTTCCATAGAAACGTTACTCGGTTTAGAAGGAGAAGACATAAAACCCATAGTATTTCATAGCGATGCAATTTCAGTTTTAATTCGACAAAGCGAGGGAGCGAGGGATGCAGTAAAGAAGGAATACTTCATCGCATAGCAGATACTCGCCTCCCAAAAGAAAATCCTGTATTTTCCATAGAAACGTTACTCGGTTTAGAAGGAGAAGACATAAAACCCATAGTATTTCATAGCGATGCAATTTCAGTTTTAATTCGACAAAGCGAGGGAGCGAGGGATGCAGTAAAGAAGGAATACTTCATCGCATAGCAGATACTCGCCTCCCAAAAGAAAATCCTGTCGTTTCCATAGAAACGTTACTCGGTTTAGAAGGAGAAGACATAAAACCCATAGTATTTCATAGCGATGCAATTTCAGTTTTAATTCGACAAAGCGAGGGAGCGAGGGATGCAGTAAAGAAGGAATACATCATCGCATAGCAGATACTCGCCCCCCAAAAGAAAAACCTGTCGTTTCCATAGAAACGTTAGTCGATTTAGATGGAGAAGTCATAGAACGCATAGTATTTCATAGCGATGCAATTTCAGTTTTAATTCGACAAAGCGAGGGAGCGAGGGATGCAGTAAAGAAGGAATACTTCATCGCATAGCAGATACTCGCCTCCCAAAAGAAAATCCTGTATTTTCCATAGAAAAGTTACTCGGTTTAGAAGGAGAAGACATAAAACCCATAGTGTTTCATAGCGATGCAATTTCAGTTTTAATCCGACAAAGCGCAGCAGCGAGGGATGCAGTAAAGAAGGAATAGTGCATCGCAAGGGAGACACTCGCCTCCCAAATGAAAATCCTGTATTTTCCATAGAAACGTTACTCGGTTTAGAAGGAGAAGACATAAAGCACATAGTATTTCATAGCGATGCAATTTCAGTTTTAATTCGTCAAAGCGAGGGAGCGAGGGATGCAGTAAAGAAGGAATACTTCATCGCATAGCAGATACTCGCCTCCCAAAAGAAAATCCTGTCGTTTCCATAGAAACGTTACTCGATTTAGAAGGAGAAGTCATAGAACGCATAGTATCTCATAGCGGCGCAATTTCCGTGTTAATTCGTCAATGTGAAGGAGTGAGGGATGCAGTAAAGAAGGAGTAGTCCATCGGAAGGGAGACACTCGTCTCCCAAAAGAAAATCCTGTATTTTCCATAGAAACGTTACTCGGTTTAGAAGGAGAAGACATAAGACCCATATTATTTCATAGCGATGCAATTTCAGTTTTAACTCGACAAAGCGAGGGAGCGAGGGATGCAGTAAAGAAGGAATACTTCATCGCATAGCAGATACTCGCCTCCCAAAAGAAAATCCTGTCGTTTCCTGTAAAAATGTTAGTCGATTTAGAAGGAGAAGTCACAGAACGCATAGTATCTCATAGCGGCGCAATTTCCGTGTTAATTCGTCAATGTGAAGGAGCGAGGGATGCAGTAAAGAAGGAGTAGTCCATCGGAAGGGAGACACTCGTCTCCCAAAAGAAAATCCTGTATTTTCCATAGAAACGTTACTCGGTTTAGAAGGAGAAGACATAAAGCCCATAGTATTTCATAGCAATGCAATTTCAGTTTTAATTCGACAAAGCGAGGGAGCGAGGGATGCAGTAAAGAAGGAATACTTCATCGCATAGCAGATACTCGCCTCCCAAAAGAAAATCCTGTCGTTTCCATAGAAACGTTACTCGATTTAGAATGAGAAGTCTTAGAACGCATAGTATCTCATAGCGGCGCAATTTCCGTGTTAATTCGTCAATGTGAAGGAGCGAGGGATGCAGTAAAGAAGGAGTAGTCCATCGGAAGGGAGACACTCGCCTCCCAAAAGAAAATTCTGTATTTTCCATAGAAACGTTACTCGGTTTAGAAGGAGAAGACATAAAACCCATAGTATTTCATAGCGATGCAATTTCAGTTTTAATTCGACAAAGCGAGGGAGCGAGGGATGCAGTAAAGAAGAAATAGTGCATCGCATAGCATATACTCGCCTCCCAAAAGAAAATCCTGTCGTTTCCATAGAAACGTTACTCGGTTTAGAAGGAGAAGTCATAGAACGCATAGTATCTCATAGCGGAGCAATTTCCGTGTTAATTCGTCAATGTGAATGAGCGAGGGATGCAGCAAAGAAGGAGTAGTCCATCGGAAGGGAGACACTCGCCTCCCAAAAGAAAATCCTGTATTTTCCATAGAAACGTTACTCGGTTTAGAAGGAGAAGACATAAAACCCATAGTATTTCATAGCGATGCAATTTCAGTTTTAATTCGACAAGGCAAGGGAGCGAGGGATGCAGTGAAGAAGAAATAGTGCATCGCATAGCAGATACTCGCCTCCCAAAAGAAAATCCTGTCGTTTCCATAGAAACGTTACTCGATTTAGAAG
The DNA here is from genome assembly GCF_021461385.2 of Schistocerca piceifrons. Lineage (NCBI taxonomy): Eukaryota > Metazoa > Arthropoda > Insecta > Orthoptera > Acrididae > Schistocerca > Schistocerca piceifrons. Next base: position 44,040,284 of record NC_060140.1, on the reverse strand, counting down.
GAGAAGTCATAAAACGCATAGTATCTCATAGCGGCGCAATTTCCGTGTTAATTCGTCAATGTGAAGGAGCGAGGGATGCAGTAAAGAAGGAGTAGTCCATCGGAAGGGAGACACTCGCCTCCCAAAAGAAAATCCTGTATTTTCCATAGAAACGTTACTCGGTTTAGAAGGAGAAGACATAAAACCCTAGTATTTCATAGCGATGCAATTTCAGTTTTAATTCGACAAAGCGAGGGAGCGAGGGATGCAGTAAAGAAGAAATAGTGCATCGCATAGCAGATACTCGCCTCCCAAAAGAAAATCCTGTCGTTTCCATAGAAACGTTACTCGATTTAGAAGGAGAAGTCATAGAACGCATAGTATCTCATAGCGGCACAATTTCCGTGTTAATTCGTCAATGTGAAGGAGCGAGGGATGCAGTAAAGAAGGAGTAGTCCATCGGAAGGGAGACACTCGCCTCCCAAAAGAAAATTCTGTATTTTCCATAGAAACGTTACTCGGTTTAGAAGAAGAAGACATAAAACCCATAGTATTTCATAGCGATGCAATTTCAGTTTTAATTCGACAAAGCGAGGGAGCGAGGGATGCAGTAAAGAAGAAATAGTGCATCGAATAGCAGATACTCGCCTCCCAAAAGAAAATCCTGTCGTTTCCATAGAAACGTTACTCGATTTAGAAGGAGAAGTCATAGAACGCATAGTATCTCATAGCGGCGCAATTTCCGTGTTAATTCGTCAATGTGAAGGAGCGGGGGATGCAGTAAAGAAGGAGTAGTCCATGGGAAGGGAGACACTCGCCTCCCAAAAGAAAATCCTGTATTTTCCATAGAAACGTTACTCGGTTTAGAAGGAGAAGACATAAAACCCATAGTATTTCATAGCGATGCAATTTCAGTTTTAATTCGACAAAGCGAGAGAGCGAGGGATGCAGTAAAGAAGGAATGCTTCATCGCATAGCAGATACACGCCTCCCAAAAGAAAATCCTGTCGTTTCCATAGAAACGTTACTCGATTTAGAAGGAGAAGTCATAGAACGCATAGTATCTCATAGCGGCGCAATTTCCGTGTTAATTCGACAATGTGAAGGAGCGAGGGATGCAGTAAAGAAGGAGTAGTCCATCGGAAGGGAGACACTCGCCTCCCAAAAGAAAATCCTGTATTTTCCATAGAAACGTTACTCGGTTTAGAAGGAGAAGACATAAAACCCATAGTATTTCATAGCGATGCAATTTCAGTTTTAATTCGACAAAGCAAAGAGCGAGGGATGCAGTAAAGAAGGAATACTTCATCGCATAGCAGATACTCGCCTCCCAAAAGAAAATCCTGTATTTTCCATAGAAACGTTACTCGGTTTAGAAGGAGAAGACATAAAACCCATAGCATTTCATAGCGATGCAATTTCAGTTTTAATTCGACAAAGCGAGGGAGCGAGGGATGCAGTAAAGAAGGAATACTTCATCGAATAGCAGATACTCGCCTCCCAAAAGAAAATCCTGTCGTTTCCATAGAAACGTTACTCGATTTAGAAGGAGAAGTCATAGAACGCATAGTATCTCATAGCGATGCAATTTCAGTTTTAATTCGTCAATGTGAAGGAGCGAGGGATGCAGTAAAGAAGGAGTAGTCCATCGGAAGGGAGACACTCGTCACCCAAAAGAAAATCCTGTATTTTCCATAGAAACGTTACTCGGTTTAGAAGGAGAAGACATAAAACCCATAGTATTTCATAGCGATGCAATTTCAGTTTTAATTCGACAAAGCGAGGGAGCGAGGGATGCAGTAAAGAAGGAATACTTCATCGCATAGCAGATACTCGCCTCCCAAAAGAAAATCCTGTATTTTCCATAGAAACGTTACTCGGTTTAGAAGGAGAAGACATGAAACCCATAGTATTTCATAGCGATGCAATTTCAGTTTTAATTCGACAAAGCGAGGGAGCGAGGGATGCAGTAAAGAAGGAATACTTCATCGCATAGCAGATACTCGCCTCCCAAAAGAAAATCCTGTATTTTCCATAGAAACGTTACTCGGTTTAGAAGGAGAAGACATAAAACCCATAGAATTTCATAGCGATGCAATTTCAGTTTTAATTCGACAAAGCAAAGAGCGAGGGATGCAGTAAAGAAGGAATACTTCATCGCATAGCAGATACTCGCCTCCCAAAAGAAAATCCTGTATTTTCCATAGAAACGTTACTCGGTTTAGAAGGAGAAGACATAAAACCCATAGCATTTCATAGCGATGCAATTTCAGTTTTAATTCGACAAAACGAGGGAGCGAGGGATGCAGTAAAGAAGGAATACTTCATCGAATAGCAGATACTCGCCTCCCAAAAGAAAATCCTGTCGTTTCCATAGAAACGTTACTCGATTTAGAAGGAGAAGTCATAGAACGCATAGTATCTCATAGCGATGCAATTTCAGTTTTAATTCGTCAATGTGAAGGAGCGAGGGATGCAGTAAAGAAGGAGTAGTCCATCGGAAGGGAGACACTCGTCACCCAAAAGAAAATCCCGTATTTTCCATAGAAACGTTACTCGGTTTAGAAGGAGAAGACATAAAACCCATAGTATTTCATAGCGATGCAATTTCAGTTTTAATTCGACAAAGCGAGGGAGCGAGGGATGCAGTAAAGAAGGAATACTTCATCGCATAGCAGATACTCGCCTCCCAAAAGAAAATCCTGTATTTTCCATAGAAACGTTACTCGGTTTAGAAGGAGAAGACATAAAACCCATAGTATTTCATAGCGATGCAATTTCAGTTTTAATTCGACAAAGCGAGGGAGCGAGGGATGCAGTAAAGAAGGAATACTTCATCGCATAGCAGATACTCGCCTCCCAAAAGAAAATCCTGTATTTTCCATAGGAACGTTACTCGGTTTAGAAGGAGAAGACATAAAACCCATAGAATTTCATAGCGATGCAATTTCAGTTTTAATTCGACAAAGAGAAGGAGCGAGGTATGCAGTAAAGAAGGAATACTTCATCGCATAGCAGATACTCGCCTCCCAAAAGAAAATCCTGTATTTTCCATAGAAACGATACTCGGTTTAGAAGGAGAAGACATAAAACCCATAGTATTTCATAGCGATGCAATTTCAGTTTTAATTCGTCAATGTGAAGGAGCGAGGGATGCAGTAAAGAAGGAGTAGTCCATCGGAAGGGAGACACTCGTCTCCAAAAAGAAAATCCTGTATTTTCCATAGAAACGTTACTCGGTTTAGAAGGAGAAGGCATAAAACACATAGTATTTCATAGCGATGCAATTTCAGTTTTAATTCGACAAAGCGAGGGAGCGAGGGATGCAGTAAAGAAGGAGTACTTCATCGCATAGCAGATACTCGCCTCCCAAAAGAAAATCCTGTCGTTTCCATGGAAACGTTACTCGATTTAGAAGGAGAAGTCGTAGAACGCATAGTATCTCATAGCGATGCAATTTCAGTTTTAATTCGTCAATGTGAAGGAGCGAGGGATGCAGTAAAGAAGTAGTAGTCCATCGGAAGGGAGACACTCGTCTCCCAAAAGAAAATCCTGTATTTTCCATAGAAACGTTACTCGGTTTAGAAGGAGAAGACATAAAACACATAGTATTTCATAGCGATGCAATTTCAGTTTTAATTCGACAAAGCGAGAGAGCGAGGGATGCAGTAAAGAAGGAATACTTCATCGCATAGCAGATACTCGCCTCCCAAAAGAAAATCCTGTATTATCCATAGAAACGTTACCCGATTTAGAAGGAGAAGTCATAGAACGCATAGTATCTCATAGCGATGCAATTTAAGTTTTAATTCGTCAATGTGAAGGAGCGAGGGATGCAGTAAAGAAGGAGTAGTCCATCGGAAGGGAGACACTCGTCTCCCAAAAGAAAATCCTGTATTTTCCATAGAAACGTTACTCGGTTTAGAAGGAGAAGACATAAAACACATAGTATTTCATAGCGATGCAATTTCAGTTTTAATTCGACAAAGCGAGGGAGCGAGGGATGCAGTAAAGAAGGAATACTTCATCGCATAGCAGATTCTCGCCTCCCAAAAGAAAATCCTGTATTTTCCATAGAAACGTTACTCGGTTTAGAAGGAGAAGACATAAAACCCATAGTATTTCATAGCGATGCAATTTCAGTTTTAATTCGACAAAGCGAGGGAGCGAGGGATGCAGTAAAGAAGGAATACTTCATCGCATAGCAGATACTCGCCCCCCAAAAGAAAAACCTGTCGTTTCCATAGAAACGTTACTCGATATAGAAGGAGAAGTCATAGAACGCATAGTATTTCATAGCGATGCAATTTCAGTTTTAATTCGACAAAGCGAGGGAGCGAGGGATGCAGTAAAAAAGGAATACTTCATCGCATAGCAGATACTCGCCTCCCAAAAGAAAATCCTGTATTTTCGATAGAAACGTTACTCGGTTTAGAAGGAGAAGACATAAAACCCATAGTATTTCATAGCGATGCAATTTCAGTTTTAATTCGACAAAGCGAGGGAGCGAGGGATGCAGTAAAGAAGGAATACTTCATCACATAGCAGATACTCGCCTTCCAAAAGAAAATCCTGTCGTTTCCATAGAAACGTTACTCGATTTAGAAGGAGAAGTCATAGAACGCATAGTATCTCATAGCGGCGCAATTTCCGTGTTAATTCGTCAATGTGAAGGAGCGAGGGATGCAGTAAAGAAGGAGTAGTCCATCGGAAGGGAGACACTCGCCTCCCAAAAGAAAATCCTGTATTTTCCATAGAAACGTTACTCGGTTTAGAAGGAGAAGACATAAAACCCATAGTATTTCATAGCGATGCAATTTCAGTTTTAATTCGACAAAGCAAAGAGCGAGGGATGCAGTAAAGAAGGAATACTTCATCGCATAGCAGATACTCGCCTCCCAAAAGAAAATCCTGTATTTTCCATAGAAACGTTACTCGGTTTAGAAGGAGAAGACATAAAACCCATAGCATTTCATAGCGATGCAATTTCAGTTTTAATTCGACAAAGCGAGGGAGCGAGGGATGCAGTAAAGAAGGAATACTTCATCGAATAGCAGATACTCGCCTCCCAAAAGAAAATCCTGTCGTTTCCATAGAAACGTTACTCGATTTAGAAGGAGAAGTCATAGAACGCATAGTATCTCATAGCGATGCAATTTCAGTTTTAATTCGTCAATGTGAAGGAGCGAGGGATGCAGTAAAGAAGGAGTAGTCCATCGGAAGGGAGACACTCGTCACCCAAAAGAAAATCCTGTATTTTCCATAGAAACGTTACTCGGTTTAGAAGGAGAAGACATAAAACCCATAGTATTTCATAGCGATGCAATTTCAGTTTTAATTCGACAAAGCGAGGGAGCGAGGGATGCAGTAAAGAAGGAATACTTCATCGCATAGCAGATACTCGCCTCCCAAAAGAAAATCCTGTATTTTCCATAGAAACGTTACTCGGTTTAGAAGGAGAAGACATGAAACCCATAGTATTTCATAGCGATGCAATTTCAGTTTTAATTCGACAAAGCGAGGGAGCGAGGGATGCAGTAAAGAAGGAATACTTCATCGCATAGCAGATACTCGCCTCCCAAAAGAAAATCCTGTATTTTCCATAGAAACGTTACTCGGTTTAGAAGGAGAAGACATAAAACCCATAGAATTTCATAGCGATGCAATTTCAGTTTTAATTCGACAAAGCAAAGAGCGAGGGATGCAGTAAAGAAGGAATACTTCATCGCATAGCAGATACTCGCCTCCCAAAAGAAAATCCTGTATTTTCCATAGAAACGTTACTCGGTTTAGAAGGAGAAGACATAAAACCCATAGCATTTCATAGCGATGCAATTTCAGTTTTAATTCGACAAAACGAGGGAGCGAGGGATGCAGTAAAGAAGGAATACTTCATCGAATAGCAGATACTCGCCTCCCAAAAGAAAATCCTGTCGTTTCCATAGAAACGTTACTCGATTTAGAAGGAGAAGTCATAGAACGCATAGTATCTCATAGCGATGCAATTTCAGTTTTAATTCGTCAATGTGAAGGAGCGAGGGATGCAGTAAAGAAGGAGTAGTCCATCGGAAGGGAGACACTCGTCACCCAAAAGAAAATCCCGTATTTTCCATAGAAACGTTACTCGGTTTAGAAGGAGAAGACATAAAACCCATAGTATTTCATAGCGATGCAATTTCAGTTTTAATTCGACAAAGCGAGGGAGCGAGGGATGCAGTAAAGAAGGAATACTTCATCGCATAGCAGATACTCGCCTCCCAAAAGAAAATCCTGTATTTTCCATAGAAACGTTACTCGGTTTAGAAGGAGAAGACATAAAACCCATAGTATTTCATAGCGATGCAATTTCAGTTTTAATTCGACAAAGCGAGGGAGCGAGGGATGCAGTAAAGAAGGAATACTTCATCGCATAGCAGATACTCGCCTCCCAAAAGAAAATCCTGTATTTTCCATAGGAACGTTACTCGGTTTAGAAGGAGAAGACATAAAACCCATAGAATTTCATAGCGATGCAATTTCAGTTTTAATTCGACAAAGAGAAGGAGCGAGGTATGCAGTAAAGAAGGAATACTTCATCGCATAGCAGATACTCGCCTCCCAAAAGAAAATCCTGTATTTTCCATAGAAACGATACTCGGTTTAGAAGGAGAAGACATAAAACCCATAGTATTTCATAGCGATGCAATTTCAGTTTTAATTCGTCAATGTGAAGGAGCGAGGGATGCAGTAAAGAAGGAGTAGTCCATCGGAAGGGAGACACTCGTCTCCAAAAAGAAAATCCTGTATTTTCCATAGAAACGTTACTCGGTTTAGAAGGAGAAGGCATAAAACACATAGTATTTCATAGCGATGCAATTTCAGTTTTAATTCGACAAAGCGAGGGAGCGAGGGATGCAGTAAAGAAGGAGTACTTCATCGCATAGCAGATACTCGCCTCCCAAAAGAAAATCCTGTCGTTTCCATGGAAACGTTACTCGATTTAGAAGGAGAAGTCGTAGAACGCATAGTATCTCATAGCGATGCAATTTCAGTTTTAATTCGTCAATGTGAAGGAGCGAGGGATGCAGTAAAGAAGTAGTAGTCCATCGGAAGGGAGACACTCGTCTCCCAAAAGAAAATCCTGTATTTTCCATAGAAACGTTACTCGGTTTAGAAGGAGAAGACATAAAACACATAGTATTTCATAGCGATGCAATTTCAGTTTTAATTCGACAAAGCGAGAGAGCGAGGGATGCAGTAAAGAAGGAATACTTCATCGCATAGCAGATACTCGCCTCCCAAAAGAAAATCCTGTATTATCCATAGAAACGTTACCCGATTTAGAAGGAGAAGTCATAGAACGCATAGTATCTCATAGCGATGCAATTTAAGTTTTAATTCGTCAATGTGAAGGAGCGAGGGATGCAGTAAAGAAGGAGTAGTCCATCGGAAGGGAGACACTCGTCTCCCAAAAGAAAATCCTGTATTTTCCATAGAAACGTTACTCGGTTTAGAAGGAGAAGACATAAAACACATAGTATTTCATAGCGATGCAATTTCAGTTTTAATTCGACAAAGCGAGGGAGCGAGGGATGCAGTAAAGAAGGAATACTTCATCGCATAGCAGATTCTCGCCTCCCAAAAGAAAATCCTGTATTTTCCATAGAAACGTTACTCGGTTTAGAAGGAGAAGACATAAAACCCATAGTATTTCATAGCGATGCAATTTCAGTTTTAATTCGACAAAGCGAGGGAGCGAGGGATGCAGTAAAGAAGGAATACTTCATCGCATAGCAGATACTCGCCCCCCAAAAGAAAAACCTGTCGTTTCCATAGAAACGTTACTCGATATAGAAGGAGAAGTCATAGAACGCATAGTATTTCATAGCGATGCAATTTCAGTTTTAATTCGACAAAGCGAGGGAGCGAGGGATGCAGTAAAAAAGGAATACTTCATCGCATAGCAGATACTCGCCTCCCAAAAGAAAATCCTGTATTTTCGATAGAAACGTTACTCGGTTTAGAAGGAGAAGACATAAAACCCATAGTATTTCATAGCGATGCAATTTCAGTTTTAATTCGACAAAGCGAGGGAGCGAGGGATGCAGTAAAGAAGGAATACTTCATCACATAGCAGATACTCGCCTTCCAAAAGAAAATCCTGTCGTTTCCATAGAAACGTTACTCGATTTAGAAGGAGAAGTCATAGAACGCATAGTATCTCATAGCGGCGCAATTTCCGTGTTAATTCGTCAATGTGAAGGAGCGAGGGATGCAGTAAAGAAGGAGTAGTCCATCGGAAGGGAGACACTCGTCTCCCAAAAGAAAATCCTGTATTTTCCATAGAAACGTTACTCGGTTTAGAAGGAGATGACATACAACCCATAGTATTTCATAGCGATGCAATTTCAGTTATAATTCGACAAAGCGAGGGAGCGAGGGATGCAGTAAAGAAGGAATACTTCATCGCATAGCAGATACTCGCCTCCCAAAAGAAAATCCTGTCGTTTCCATAGAAACGTTACTCGGTTTAGAAGGAGAAGACATAAAACCCATAGTATTTCATAGTGATGCAATTTCAGTTTTAATTCGACAAAGCGAGGGAGCGAGGGATGCAGTAAAGAAGGAATACTTCATCGCATAGCAGATACTCGCCTCCCAAAAGAAAATCCTGTATTTTCCATAGAAACGTTACTCGGTTTAGAAGGAGAAGACATAAAACCCATAGTATTTCATAGCGATGCAATTTCAGTTTTAATTCGACAAAGCGAGGGAGCGAGGGATGCAGTAAAGAAGGAATACTTCATCGCATAGCAGATACTCGCCTCCCAAAAGAAAATCCTGTATTTTCCATAGAAACGTTACTCGGTTTAGAAGGAGAAGACATAAAACCCATAGTATTTCATAGCGATGCAATTTCAGTTTTAATTCGACAAAGCGAGGGAGCGAGGGATGCAGTAAAGAAGGAATACTTCATCGCATAGCAGATACTCGCCTCCCAAAAGAAAATCCTGTCGTTTCCATAGAAACGTTACTCGGTTTAGAAGGAGAAGACATAAAACCCATAGTATTTCATAGCGATGCAATTTCAGTTTTAATTCGACAAAGCGAGGGAGCGAGGGATGCAGTAAAGAAGGAATACTTCGTCGCATAGCAGATACTCGCCCCCCAAAAGAAAAACCTGTCGTTTCCATAGAAACGTTACTCGATTTAGATGGAGAAGTCATAGAACGCATAGTATTTCATAGCGATGCAATTTCAGTTTTAATTCGACAAAGCGAGGGAGCGAGGGATGCAGTAAAGAAGGAATACTTCATCGCATAGCAGATACTCGCCTCCCAAAAGAAAATCCTGTATTTTCCATAGAAACGTTACTCGGTTTAGAAGGAGAAGACATAAAACCCATAGTATTTCATAGCGATGCAATTTCAGTTTTAATTCGACAAAGCGAGGGAGCGAGGGATGCAGTAAAGAAGGAATACTTCATCGCATAGCAGATACTCGCCTCCCAAAAGAAAATCCTGTATTTTCCATAGAAACGTTACTCGGTTTAGAAGGAGAAGACATAAAACCCATAGTATTTCATAGCGATGCAATTTCAGTTTTAATTCGACAAAGCGAGGGAGCGAGGGATGCAGTAAAGAAGGAATACTTCATCGCATAGCAGATACTCGCCTCCCAAAAGAAAATCCTGTCGTTTCCATAGAAACGTTACTCGGTTTAGAAGGAGAAGACATAAAACCCATAGTATTTCATAGCGATGCAATTTCAGTTTTAATTCGACAAAGCGAGGGAGCGAGGGATGCAGTAAAGAAGGAATACATCATCGCATAGCAGATACTCGCCCCCCAAAAGAAAAACCTGTCGTTTCCATAGAAACGTTACTCGATTTAGATGGAGAAGTCATAGAACGCATAGTATTTCATAGCGATGCAATTTCAGTTTTAATTCGACAAAGCGAGGGAGCGAGGGATGCAGTAAAGAAGGAATACTTCATCGCATAGCAGATACTCGCCTCCCAAAAGAAAATCCTGTATTTTCCATAGAAAAGTTACTCGGTTTAGAAGGAGAAGACATAAAACCCGTAGTGTTTCATAGCGATGCAATTTCAGTTTTAATCCGACAAAGCGCAGCAGCGAGGGATGCAGTAAAGAAGGAATAGTGCATCGCAAGGGAGACACTCGCCTCCCAAATGAAAATCCTGTATTTTCCATAGAAACGTTACTCGGTTTAGAAGGAGAAGACATAAAGCACATAGTATTTCATAGCGATGCAATTTCAGTTTTAATTCGTCAAAGCGAGGGAGCGAGGGATGCAGTAAAGAAGGAATACTTCATCGCATAGCAGATACTCGCCTCCCAAAAGAAAATCCTGTCGTTTCCATAGAAACGTTACTCGATTTAGAAGGAGAAGTCATAGAACGCATAGTATCTCATAGCGGCGCAATTTCCGTGTTAATTCGTCAATGTGAAGGAGTGAGGGATGCAGTAAAGAAGGAGTAGTCCATCGGAAGGGAGACACTCGTCTCCCAAAAGAAAATCCTGTATTTTCCATAGAAACGTTACTCGGTTTAGAAGGAGAAGACATAAGACCCATATTATTTCATAGCGATGCAATTTCAGTTTTAACTCGACAAAGCGAGGGAGCGAGGGATGCAGTAAAGAAGGAATACTTCATCGCATAGCAGATACTCGCCTCCCAAAAGAAAATCCTGTCGTTTCCTGTAAAAACGTTAGTCGATTTAGAAGGAGAAGTCACAGAACGCATAGTATCTCATAGCGGCGCAATTTCCGTGTTAATTCGTCAATGTGAAGGAGCGAGGGATGCAGTAAAGAAGGAGTAGTCCATCGGAAGGGAGACACTCGTCTCCCAAAAGAAAATCCTGTATTTTCCATAGAAACGTTACTCGGTTTAGAAGGAGAAGACATAAAGCCCATAGTATTTCATAGCAATGCAATTTCAGTTTTAATTCGACAAAGCGAGGGAGCGAGGGATGCAGTAAAGAAGGAATACTTCATCGCATAGCAGATAGTCGCCTCCCAAAAGAAAATCCTGTCGTTTCCATAGAAACGTTACTCGATTTAGAATGAGAAGTCTTAGAACGCATAGTATCTCATAGCGGCGCAATTTCCGTGTTAATTCGTCAATGTGAAGGAGCGAGGGATGCAGTAAAGAAGGAGTAGTCCATCGGAAGGGAGACACTCGCCTCCCAAAAGAAAATTCTGTATTTTCCATAGAAACGTTACTCGGTTTAGAAGGAGAAGACATAAAACCCATAGTATTTCATAGCGATGCAATTTCAGTTTTAATTCGACAAAGCGAGGGAGCGAGGGATGCAGTAAAGAAGAAATAGTGCATCGCATAGCATATACTCGCCTCCCAAAAGAAAATCCTGTCGTTTCCATAGAAACGTTACTCGGTTTAGAAGGAGAAGTCATAGAACGCATAGTATCTCATAGCGGAGCAATTTCCGTGTTAATTCGTCAATGTGAATGAGCGAGGGATGCAGCAAAGAAGGAGTAGTCCATCGGAAGGGAGACACTCGCCTCCCAAAAGAAAATCCTGTATTTTCCATAGAAACGTTACTCGGTTTAGAAGGAGAAGACATAAAACCCATAGTATTTCATAGCGATGCAATTTCAGTTTTAATTCGACAAGGCAAGGGAGCGAGGGATGCAGTGAAGAAGAAATAGTGCATCGCATAGCAGATACTCGCCTCCCAAAAGAAAATCCTGTCGTTTCCATAGAAACGTTACTCGATTTAGAAGGAGAAGTCATAAAACGCATAGTATCTCATAGCGGCGCAATTTCCGTGTTAATTCGTCAATGTGAAGGAGCGAGGGATGCAGTAAAGAAGGAGTAGTCCATCGGAAGGGAGACACTCGCCTCCCAAAAGAAAATCCTGTATTTTCCATAGAAACGTTACTCGGTTTAGAAGGAGAAGACATAAAACCCTAGTATTTCATAGCGATGCAATTTCAGTTTTAATTCGACAAAGCGAGGGAGCGAGGGATGCAGTAAAGAAGAAATAGTGCATCGCATAGCAGATACTCGCCTCCCAAAAGAAAATCCTGTCGTTTCCATAGAAACGTTACTCGATTTAGAAGGAGAAGTCATAGAACGCATAGTATCTCATAGCGGCACAATTTCCGTGTTAATTCGTCAATGTGAAGGAGCGAGGGATGCAGTAAAGAAGGAGTAGTCCATCGGAAGGGAGACACTCGCCTCCCAAAAGAAAATTCTGTATTTTCCATAGAAACGTTACTCGGTTTAGAAGAAGAAGACATAAAACCCATAGTATTTCATAGCGATGCAATTTCAGTTTTAATTCGACAAAGCGAGGGAGCGAGGGATGCAGTAAAGAAGAAATAGTGCATCGAATAGCAGATACTCGCCTCCCAAAAGAAAATCCTGTCGTTTCCATAGAAACGTTACTCGATTTAGAAGGAGAAGTCATAGAACGCATAGTATCTCATAGCGGCGCAATTTCCGTGTTAATTCGTCAATGTGAAGGAGCGGGGGATGCAGTAAAGAAGGAGTAGTCCATGGGAAGGGAGACACTCGCCTCCCAAAAGAAAATCCTGTATTTTCCATAGAAACGTTACTCGGTTTAGAAGGAGAAGACATAAAACCCATAGTATTTCATAGCGATGCAATTTCAGTTTTAATTCGACAAAACGAGAGAGCGAGGGATGCAGTAAAGAAGGAATGCTTCATCGCATAGCAGATACACGCCTCCCAAAAGAAAATCCTGTCGTTTCCATAGAAACGTTACTCGATTTAGAAGGAGAAGTCATAGAACGCATAGTATCTCATAGCGGCGCAATTTCCGTGTTAATTCGACAATGTGAAGGAGCGAGGGATGCAGTAAAGAAGGAGTAGTCCATCGGAAGGGAGACACTCGCCTCCCAAAAGAAAATCCTGTATTTTCCATAGAAACGTTACTCGGTTTAGAAGGAGAAGACATAAAACCCATAGTATTTCATAGCGATGCAATTTCAGTTTTAATTCGACAAAGCGAGGGAGCGAGGGATGCAGTAAAGAAGGAATACTTCATCGCATAGCAGATACTCGCCTCCCAAAAGAAAATCCTGTCGTTTCCATAGAAACGTTACTCGATTTAGAAGGAGAAGTCATAGAACGCATAGTATCTCATAGCGGCGCAATTTCCGTGTTAATTCGTCAATGTGAATGAGCGAGGGATGCAGCAAAGAAGGAGTAGTCCATCGGAAGGGAGACACTCGCCTCCCAAAAGAAAATCCTGTATTTTCCATAGAAACGTTACTCGGTTTAGAAGGAGAAGACATAAAACCCATAGTATTTCATAGCGATGCAATTTCAGTTTTAATTCGACAAGGCGAGGGAGCGAGGGATGCAGTGAAGAAGAAATAGTGCATCGCATAGCAGATACTCGCCTCCCAAAAGAAAATCCTGTCGTTTCCATAGAAACGTTACTCGATTTAGAAGGAGAAGTCATAGAACGCATAGTATCTCATAGCGGCGCAATTTCCGTGTTAATTCGTCAATGTGAAGGAGCGAGGGATGCAGTAAAGAAGGAGTAGTCCATCGGAAGGGAGACACTCGCCTCCCAAAAGAAAATCCTGTATTTTCCATAGAAACGTTACTCGGTTTAGAAGGAGAAGACATAAAACCCTAGTATTTCATAGCGATGCAATTTCAGTTTTAATTCGACAAAGCGAGGGAGCGAGGGATGCAGTAAAGAAGAAATAGTGCATCGCATAGCAGATACTCGCCTCCCAAAAGAAAATCCTGTCGTTTCCATAGAAACGTTACTCGATTTAGAAGGAGAAGTCATAGAAAGCATAGTATCTCATAGCGGTGCAATTTCCGTGTTAATTCGTCAGTGTGAAGGAGCGAGGGATGCAGTAAAGAAGGAGTAGTCCATCGGAAGGGAGACACTCGCCTCCCAAAAGAAAATCCTGTATTTTCCATAGAAACGTTACTCGGTTTAGAAGGAGAAGACATAAAACCCATAGTAATTCATAGCGATGCAATTTCAGTTTTAATTCGACAAAGCGAGGGAGCGAGGGATGCGGTAAAGAAGAAATAGTGCATCGCATAGCAGATACTCGCCTCCCAAAAGAAAATCCTGTCGTTTCCATAGAAACGTTACTCGATTTAGAAGGAGAAGTCATAGAACGCATAGTATCTCATAGCGGCGCAATTTCCGTGTTAATTCGTCAATGTGAAGGAGCGGGGGATGCAGTAAAGAAGGAGTAGTCCATGGGAAGGGAGACACTCGCCTCCCAAAAGAAAATCCTGTATTTTCCATAGCAACGTTACTCGGTTTAGAAGGAGAAGACATAAAACCCATAGTATTTCATAGCGATGCAATTTCAGTTTTAATTCGACAAAGCGAGAGAGCGAGGGATGCAGTAAAGAAGGAATACTTCATCGCATAGCAGATACTCGCCTCCCAAAAGAAAATCCTGTCGTTTCCATAGAAACGTTACTCGATTTAGAAGGAGAAGTCATAGAACGCATAGTATCTCATAGCGGCGCAATTTCCGTGTTAATTCGTCAATGTGAAGGAGCGAGGGATGCAGTAAAGAAGGAGTAGTCCATCGGAAGGGAGACACTCGCCTCCCAAAAGAAAATCCTGTATTTTCCATAGAAACGTTACTCGGTTTAGAAGGAGAAGACATAAAACCCATAGTATTTCATAGCGATGCAATTTCAGTTTTAATTCGACAAAGCGAGGGAGCGAGGGATGCAGTAAAGAAGGAATACTTCATCGCATAGCAGATACTCGCCTCCCAAAAGAAAATCCTGTCGTTTCCATAGAAACGTTACTCGATTTTGAAGGAGAAGTCATAGAACGCATAGTATCTCATAGCGGCGCAATTTCCGTGTTAATTCGTCAATGTGAAGGAGCGAGGGATGCAGTAAAGAAGGAGTAGTCCATCGGAAGGGAGACACTCGCCTCCCAAAAGAAAATCTTGTATTTTCCATTGAAACGTTACTCGGTTTAGAAGGAGAAGACATAAAACCCATAGTATTTCATAGCGATGCAATTTCAGTTTTAATTCGACAAAGCGAGGGAGCGAGGGATACAGTAAAGAAGAAATAGTGCATCGCATAGCAGATACTCGCCTCCCAAAAGAAAATCCTGTCGTTTCCATAGAAACGTTACTCGGTTTAGAAGGAGAAGTCATAGAACGCATAGTATCTCATAGCGGCGCAATTTCCGTGTTAATTCGTCAATGTGAATGAGCGAGGGATGCAGCAAAGAAGGAGTAGTCCATCGGAAGGGAGACACTCGCCTCCCAAAAGAAAATCCTGTATTTTCCATAGAAACGTTACTCGGTTTAGAAGGAGAAGACATAAAACCCATAGTATTTCATAGCGATGCAATTTCAGTTTTAATTCGACAAAGCGAGGGAGCGAGGGATGCAGTGAAGAAGAAATAGTGCATCGCATAGCAGATACTCGCCTCCCAAAAGAAAATCCTGTCGTTTCCATAGAAACGTTACTCGATTTAGAAGGAGAAGTCATAGAACGCATAGTATCTCATAGCGGCGCAATTTCCGTGTTAATTCGTCAATGTGAAGGAGCGAGGGATGCAGTAAAGAAGGAGTAGTCCATCGGAAGGGAGACACTCGCCTCCCAAAAGAAAATCCTGTATTTTCCATAGAAACGTTACTCGGTTTAGAAGGAGAAGACATAAAACCCATAGTATTTCATAGCGATGCAATTTCAGTTTTAATTCGACAAAGCGAGGGAGCGAGGGATGCAGTAAAGAAGAAATAGTGCATTGCATAGCAGATACTCGCCTCCCAAAAGAAAATCCTGTCGTTTCCATAGAAACGTTACTCGATTTAGAAGGAGAAGTCGTAGAACGCATAGGATCTCATAGCGGCGCAATTTCCGTGTTAATTCGTCAATGTGAAGGAGCGAGGGATGCAGTAAAGAAGGAGTAGTCCATCGGAAGGGAGACACTCGCCTCCCAAAAGAAAATCCTGTATTTTCCATAGAAACGTTACTCGGTTTAGAAGGAGAAGACATAAAACCCATAGTATTTCATAGCGATGCAGTTTCAGTTTTAATTCGACAAAGCGAGGGAGCGAGGGATGCAGTAAAGAAGGAATACTTCATCGCATAGCAGATACTCGCCTCCCAAAAGAAAATCCTGTCGTTTCCATAGAAACGTTACTCGGTTTAGAAGGAGAAGTCATAGAACGCATAGTATCTCATAGCGGCGCAATTTCCGTGTTAATTCGTCAATGTGAAGGAGCGAGGGATGCAGTAAAGAAGGAGTAGTCCATCAGAAGGGAGACATTCGCCTCCCAAAAGAGAATCCTGTATTTTCCATAGAAACGTTACTCGGTTTAGAAGGAGAAGACATAAAACCCATAGTATTTCATAGCGATGCAATTTCAGTTTTAATTCGACAAAGCGAGGGAGCGAGGGATGCAGTAAAGAAGGAATACTTCATCGCATAGCAGATACTCGCCTCCCAAAAGAAAATCCTGTCGTTTCCATAGAAACGTTACTCGGTTTAGAAGGAGAAGTCATAGAACGCATAGTATCTCATAGCGGCGCAATTTCCGTGTTAATTCGTCAATGTGAAGGAGCGAGGGATGCAGTAAAGAAGGAGTAGTCCATCGGAAGGGAGACACTCGCCTCCCAAAAGAAAATCCTGTATTTTCCATAGAAACGTTACTCGGTTTAGAAGGAGAAGACATAAAACCCATAGTATTTCATAGCGATGCAATTTCAGTTTTAATTCGACAAAGCGAGGGAGCGAGGGATGCAGTAAAGAAGGAATACTTCATCGCATAGCAGATACTCGCCTCCCAAAAGAAAATCCTGTATTTTCCATAGAAACGTTACAAGGTTTAGAAGGAGAAGTCATAAAACCCATAGTATTTCATAGCGATGCAATTTCAGATTTTAATTCGACAAAGCGAGGGAGCGAGGGATGCAGTAAAGAAGGAATACTTCATCGCATAGCAGATACTCGCCTCCCAAAAGAAAATCCTGTCGTTTCCATAGAAACGTTACTCGATTTAGAAGGAGAAGTCATAGAACGCATAGTATCTCATAGCGGCGCAATTTCCGTGTTAATTCGTCAATGTGAAGGAGCGAGGGATGCAGTAAAGAAGGAGTAGTCCATCGGAAAGGAGACACTCGCCTCCCAAAAGAAAATCCTGTATTTTCCATAGAAACGTTACTCGGTTTAGATGGAGAAGACATAAAACCCATAGTATTTCATAGCGATGCAATTTCAGTTTTAATTCGACAAAGCGAGGGAGCGAGGGATGCAGTAAAGAAGGAATACTTCATCGCATAGCAGATACTCGCCTCCCAAAAGAAAATCCTGTCGTTTCCATAGAAACGTTACTCGGTTTAGAAGGAGAAGTCATAGAACGCATAGTATCTCATAGCGGCGCAATTTCCGTGTTAATTCGTCAATGTGAAGGAGCGAGGGATGCAGTAAAGAAGGAGTAGTCCATCGGAAGGGAGACACTCGCCTCCCAAAAGAAAATCCTGTATTTTCCACAGAAACGTTACTCGGTTTAGAAGGAGAAGCCATAAAACCCGTAGTATTTCATAGCGATGCAATTTCAGTTTTAATTCGACAAAGCGAGGGAGCGAGGGATGCAGTAAAGAAGGAATACTTCATCGCATAGCAGATACTCGCCTCCCAAAAGAAAATCCTGTCGTTTCCATAGAAACGTTAGTCGGTTTAGAAGGAGAAGACATAAAACCCATAGTATTTCATAGCGATGCAATTTCAGTTTTAATTCGACAAAGCGAGGGAGCGAGGGATGCAGTAAAGAAGAAATAGTGCATCGCATAGCAGATACTCGCCTCCCAAAAGAAAATCCTGTCGTTTCCATAGAAACGTTACTCAGTTTAGAAGGAGAAGTCATAGAACGCATACTATCTCATAGCGGCGCAATTCTCGTGTTAATTCGTCAATGTGAAGGAGCGAGGGATGCAGTAAAGAAGGAGTAGTCCATCGGAAGGGAGACACTCGCCTCCCAAAAGAAAATCCTGTATTTTCCATAGAAACGTTACTCGGTTTAGAAGGAGAAGACATAAAACCCATAGTATTTCATAGCGATGCTATTTCAGTTTTAATTCGACAAAGCGAGGGAGCGAGGGATGCAGTAAAGAAGGAATACTTCATCGCATAGCAGATACTCGCCTCCCAAAAGAAAATCCTGTCGTTTCCATAGAAACGTTACTCGATTTAGAAGGAGAAGTCATAGAACGCATAGTATCTCATAGCGGCGCAATTTCCGTGTTAATTCGTCAATGTGAAGGAGCGAGGGATGCAGTAAAGAAGGAGTAGTCCATCGGAAGGAGACACTCGTCTCCCAAAAGAAAATCTTGTATTTTCCATAGAAACGTTACTCGGTTTAGAAGGAGAAGACATAAAACCCATAGTATTTCATAGCGATGCAATTTCAGTTTTAATTCGACAAAGCGAGGGAGCGAGGGATGCAGTAAAGAAGAAATAGTGCATCGCATAGCAGATACTCGCCTCCCAAAAGAAAATCCTGTCGTTTCCATAGAAACGTTACTCGGTTTAGAAGGAGAAGTCATAGAACGCATAGTATCTCATAGCGGCGCAATTTCCGTGTTAATTCGTCAATGTGAATGAGCGAGGGATGCAGCAAAGAAGGAGTAGTCCATCGGAAGGGAGACACTCGCCTCCCAAAAGAAAATCCTGTATTTTCCATAGAAACGTTACTCGGTTTAGAAGGAGAAGACATAAAACCCATAGTATTTCATAGCGATGCAATTTCAGTTTTAATTCGACAAAGCGAAAGAGCGAGGGATGCAGTGAAGAAGAAATAGTGCATCGCATAGCAGATACTCGCCTCCCAAGGAAAATCCTGTCGTTTCCATAGAAACGTTACTCGATTTAGAAGGAGAAGTCATAGAACGCTTAGTATCTCATAGCGGCGCAATTTCCGTGTTAATTCGTCAATGTGAAGGAGCGAGGGATGCAGTAAAGAAGGAGTAGTCCATCGGAAGGGAGACACTCGCCTCCCAAAAGAAAATCCTGTATTTTCCATAGAAACGTTACTCGGTTTAGAAGGAGAAGACATAAAACCCATAGTATTTCATAGCGATGCAATTTCAGTTTTAATTCGACAAAGCGAGGGAGCGAGGGATGCAGTAAAGAAGAAATAGTGCATCGCATAGCAGATACTCGCCTCCCAAAAGAAAATCCTGTCGTTTCCATAGAAACGTTACTCGGTTTAGAAGGAGAAGTCATAGAACGCATAGTATCTCATAGCGGCGCAATTTCCGTGTTAATTCGTCAATGTGAATGAGCGAGGGATGCAGCAAAGAAGGAGTAGTCCATCGGAAGGGAGACACTCGCCTCCCAAAAGAAAATCCTGTATTTTCCATAGAAACGTTACTCGGTTTAGAAGGAGAAGACATAAAACCCATAGTATTTCATAGCGATGCAATTTCAGTTTTAATTCGACAAAGCGAGGGAGCGAGGGATGCAGTGAAGAAGAAATAGTGCATCGCATAGCAGATACTCGCCTCCCAAAAGAAAATCCTGTCGTTTCCATAGAAACGTTACTCGATTTAGAAGGAGAAGTCATAGAACGCATAGTATCTCATAGCGGCGCAATTTCCGTGTTAATTCGTCAATGTGAAGGAGCGAGGGATGCAGTAAAGAAGGAGTAGTCCATCGGAAGGGAGACACTCGCCTCCCAAAAGAAAATCCTGTATTTTCCATAGAAACGTTACTCGGTTTAGAAGGAGAAGACATAAAACCCATAGTATTTCATAGCGATGCAATTTCAGTTTTAATTCGACAAAGCGAGGGAGCGAGGGATGCAGTAAAGAAGAAATAGTGCATCGCATAGCAGATACTCGCCTCCCAAAAGAAAATCCTGTCGTTTCCATAGAAACGTTACTCGATTTAGAAGGAGAAGTCATAGAACGCATAGTATCTCATAGCGGCGCAATTTCCGTGTTAATTCGTCAATGTGAAGGAGCGAGGGATGCAGTAAAGAAGGAGTAGTCCATCGGAAGGGAGACACTCGCCTCCCAAAAGAAAATCCTGTATTTTCCATAGAAACGTTACTCGGTTTAGAAGGAGAAGACATAAAACCCATAGTATTTCATAGCGATGCAATTTCAGTTTTAATTCGACAAAGCGAGGGAGCGAGGGATGCAGTAAAGAAGGAATACTTCATCGCATAGCAGATACTCGCCTCCCAAAAGAAAATCCTGTCGTTTCCATAGAAACGTTACTCGGTTTAGAAGGAGAAGTCATAGGACGCATAGTATCTCATAGCGGCGCAATTTCCGTGTTAGTCGTCAATGTGAAGGAGCGAGGGATGCAGTAAAGAAGGAGTAGTCCATCGGAAGGGAGACACTCGCCTCCCAAAAGAGAATCCTGTATTTTCCATAGAAACGTTACTCGGTTTAGAAGGAGAAGACATAAAACCCATAGTATTTCATAGCGATGCAATTTCAGTTTTAATTCGACAAAGCGAGGGAGGGAGGGATGCAGTGAAGAAGAAGTAGTGCATCGCATAGCAGATACTTGCCTCCCAAAAGAAAATCCTGTCGTTTCCATAGAAACGTTACTCGATTTAGAAGGAGAAGTCATAGAACGCATAGTATCTCATAGCGGCGCAATTTCCGTGTTAATTCGTCAATGTGAAGGAGCGAGGGATGCAGTAAAGAAGGAGTAGTCCATCGGAAGGGAGACACTCGCCTCCCAAAAGAAAATCCTGTATTTTCCATAGAAACGTTACTCGGTTTAGAAGGAGAAGACATAAAACCCATAGTATTTCATAGCGATGCAATTTCAGTTTTAATTCGACAAAGCGAGGGAGCGAGGGATGCAGTAAAGAAGGAATACTTCATCGCATAGCAGATACTCGCCTCCCAAAAGAAAATCCTGTCGTTTCCATAGAAACGTTACTCGGTTTAGAAGGAGAAGTCATAGGACGCATAGTATCTCATAGCGGCGCAATTTCCGTGTTAATTCGTCAATCTGAAGGAGCGAGGGATGCAGTAAAGAAGGAGTAGTCCATCGGAAGGGAGACACTCGCCTCCCAAAAGAGAATCCTGTATTTTCCATAGAAACGTTACTCGGTTTAGAAGGAGAAGACATAAAACCCATAGTATTTCATAGCGATGCAATTTCAGTTTTAATTCGACAAAGCGAGGGAGCGAGGGATGCAGTAAAGAAGGAATACTTCATCGCATAGCAGATACTCGCCTCCCAAAAGAAAATCCTGTATTTTCCATAGGAACGTTACTCGGTTTAGAAGGAGAAGACATAAAACCCATAGTATTTCATAGCGATGCAATTTCAGTTTTAATTCGACAAAGCGAGGGAGCGAGGGATGCAGTAAAGAAGGAATACTTCATCGCATAGCAGATACTCGCCTCCCAAAAGAGAATCCTGTATTTTCCATAGAAACGTTACTCGGTTTAGAAGGAGAAGACATAAAACCCATAGTATTTCATAGCGATGCAATTTCAGTTTTAATTCGACAAAGCGAGGGAGCGCGGGATGCAGTAAAGAAGGAATACTTCATCGCATAGCAGATACTCGCCTCCCAAAAGAAAATCCTGTATTTTCCATAGAAACGTTACTCGGTTTAGAAGGAGAAGTCATAAAACCCATAGTATTTCATAGCGATGCAATTTCAGTTTTAATTCGACAAAGCGATGGAGCGAGGGATGCAGTAAAGAAGGAATACTTCATCGCATAGCAGATACTCGCCTCCCAAAAGAAAATCCTGTCGTTTCCATAGAAACGTTACTCGATTTAGAAGGAGAAGTCATAGAACGCATAGTATCTCATAGCGGCGCAATTTCCGTGTTAATTCGTCAATGTGAAGGAGCGAGGAATGCAGTAAAGAAGGAGTAGTCCATCGGAAGGGAGACACTCGCCTCCCAAAAGAAAATCCTGTATTTTCCATAGAAACGTTACTCGGTTTAGATGGAGAAGACATAAAACCCATAGTATTTCATAGCGATGCAATTTCAGTTTTAATTCGACAAAGCGAGGGAGCGAGGGATGCAGTAAAGAAGGAATACTTCATCGCATAGCAGATACTCGCCTCCCAAAAGAAAATCCTGTCGTTTCCATAGAAACGTTACTCGGTTTAGAAGGAGAAGTCATAGAACGCATAGTATCTCATAGCGGCGCAATTTCCGTGTTAATTCGTCAATGTGAAGGAGCGAGGGATGCAGTAAAGAAGGAGTAGTCCATCGGAAGGGAGACACTCGCCTCCCAAAAGAAAATCCTGTATTTTCCATAGAAACGTTACTCGGTTTAGAAGGAGAAGACATAAAACCCGTAGTATTTCATAGCGATGCAATTTCAGTTTTAATTCGACAAAGCGAGGGAGCGAGGGATGCAGTAAAGAAGGAATACTTCACCGCATAGCAGATACTCGCCTCCCAAAAGAAAATCCTGTCGTTTCCATAGAAACGTTAGTCGGTTTAGATGGAGAAGACATAAAACCCATAGTATTTCATAGCGATGCAATTTCAGTTTTAATTCGACAAAGCGAGGGAGCGAGGGATGCAGTAAAGAAGAAATAGTGCATCGCATAGCAGATACTCGCCTCCCAAAAGAAAATCCTGTCGTTTCCATAGAAACGTTACTCGGTTTAGAAGGAGAAGTCATAGACCGCATACTATCTCATAGCGGCGCAATTTTCGTGTTAATTCGTCAATGTGAAGGAGCGAGGGATGCAGTAAAGAAGGAGTAGTCCATCGGAAGGGAGACACTCGCCTCCCAAAAGAAAATCCTGTATTTTCCATAGAAACGTTACTCGGTTTAGAAGGAGAAGACATAAAACCCATAGTATTTCATAGCGATGCAATTTCAGTTTTAATTCGACAAAGCGTGGGAGCGAGGGATGCAGTAAAGAAGGAATACTTCATCGCATAGCAGATACTCGCCTCCCAAAAGAAAATCCTGTCGTTTCCATAGAAACGTTACTCGATTTAGAAGGAGAAGTCATAGAACGCATAGTATCTCATAGCGGCGCAATTTCCGTGTTAATTCGTCAATGTGAAGGAGCGAGGGATGGAGTAAAGAAGGAGTAGTCCATCGGAAGGGAGACACTCGCCTCCCAAAAGAAAATCTTGTATTTTCCATAGAAACGTTACTCGGTTTAGAAGGAGAAGACATAAAACCCATAGTATTTCATAGCGATGCAATTTCAGTTTTAATTCGACAAAGCGAGGGAGGGAGGGATGCAGTGAAGAAGAAGTAGTGCATCGCATAGCAGATACTTGCCTCCCAAAAGAAAATCCTGTCGTTTCCATAGAAACGTTACTCGATTTAGAAGGAGAAGTCATAGAACGCATAGTATCTCATAGCGGCGCAATTTCCGTGTTAATTCGTCAATGTGAAGGAGCGAGGGATGCAGTAAAGAAGGAGTAGTCCATCGGAAGGGAGACACTCGCCTCCCAAAAGAAAATCCTGTATTTTCCATAGAAACGTTACACGGTTTAGACGGAGAAGACATAAAACCCATAGTATTTCATAGCGATGCAATTTCAGTTTTAATTCGACAAAGCGAGGGAGCGAGGGATGCAGTAAAGAAGAAATAGTGCATCGCATAGCAGATACTCGCCTCCCAAAAGAAAATCCTGTCGTTTCCATAGAAACGTTACTCGATTTAGAAGGAGAAGTCATAGAACGCATAGTATCTCATAGCGGCGCAATTTCCGTGTTAATTCGTCAATGTGAAGGAGCGAGGGATGCAGTAAAGAAGGAGTAGTCCATCGGAAGGGAGACACTCGCCTCCCAAAAGAAAATCCTGTATTTTCCATAGAAACGTTACTCGGTTTAGAAGGAGAAGACATAAAACCCATAGTATTTCATAGCGATGCAATTTCAGTTTTAATTCGACAAAGCGAGGGAGCGAGGGATGCAGTAAAGAAGGAATACTTCATCGCATAGCAGATACTCGCCTCCCAAAAGAAAATCCTGTCGTTGCCATAGAAACGTTACTCGGTTTAGAAGGAGAAGTCATAGAACGCATAGTATCTCATAGCGGCGCAATTTCCGTGTTAATTCGTCAATGTGAAGGAGCGAGGGATGCAGTAAAGAAGGAGTAGTCCATCGGAAGGGAGACACTCGCCTCCCAAAAGAGAATCCTGTATTTTCCATAGAAACGTTACTCGGTTTAGAAGGAGAAGACATAAAACCCATAGTATTTCATAGCGATGCAATTTCAGTTTTAATTCGAAAAAGCGAGGGAGCGAGGGATGCAGTAAAGAAGGAATACTTCATCGCATAGCAGATACTCGCCTCCCAAAAGAAAATCCTGTCGTTTCCATAGAAACGTTACTCGGTTTAGAAGGAGAAGTCATAGAACGCATACTATCTCATAGCGGCGCAATTTCCGTGTTAATTCGTCAATGTGAAGGAGCGAGGGATGCAGTAAAGAAGGAGTAGTCCATCGGAAGGGAGACAGTCGCCTCCCAAAAGAAAATCCTGTATTTTCCATAGAAACGTTACTCGGTTTAGAAGGAGAAGACATAAAACCCATAGTATTTCATAGCGATGCAATTTCAGTTTTAATTCGACAAAGCGAGGGAGCGAGGGATGCAGTAAAAAAGGAATACTTCATCGCATAGCAGATACTCGCCTCCCAAAAGAAAATCCTGTATTTTCCATAGAAACGTTACTCGGTTTAGAAGGAGAAGTCATAAAACCCATAGTATTTCATAGCGATGCAATTTCAGTTTTAATTCGACAAAGCGAGGGAGCGAGGGATGCAGTAAAGAAGGAATACTTCATCGCATAGCAGATACTCGCCTCCCAAAAGAAAATCCTGTCGTTTCCATAGAAACGTTACTCGATTTAGAAGGAGAAGTCATAGAACGCATAGTATCTCATAGCGGCGCAATTTCCGTGTTAATTCGTCAATGTGAAGGAGCGAGGGATGCAGTAAAGAAGGAGTAGTCCATCGGAAGGGAGACACTCGCCTCCCAAAAGAAAATCCTGTATTTTCCATAGAAACGTTACTCGGTTTAGAAGGAGAAGACATAAAACCCATAGTATTTCATAGCGATGCAATTTCAGTTTTAATTCGACAAAGCGAGGGAGCGAGGGATGCAGTAAAGAAGAAATAGTGCATCGCATAGCAGATACTCGCCTCCCAAAAGAAAATCCTGTCGTTTCCATAGAAACGTTACTCGGTTTAGAAGGAGAAGTCATAGAACGCATACTATCTCATAGCGGCGCAATTTTCGTGTTAATTCGTCAATGTGAAGGAGCGAGGGATGCAGTAAAGAAGGAGTAGTCCATCGGAAGGGAGACACTCGCCTCCCAAAAGAAAATCCTGTATTCTCCATAGAAACGTTACTCGGTTTAGAAGGAGAAGACATAAAACCCATAGTATTTCATAGCGATGCAATTTCAGTTTTAATTCGACAAAGCGAGGGATCGAGGGATGCAGTAAAGAAGGAATACTTCATCGCATAGCAGATACTCGCCTCCCAAAAGAAAATCCTGTCGTTTCCATAGAAACGTGACTCGGTTTAGAAGGAGAAGTCATAGAACGCATAGTATTTCATAGCGGCGCAATTTCCGTGTTAATTCGTCAATGTGAAGGAGCGAGGGATGCAGTAAAGAAGGAGTAGTCCATCGGAAGGGAGACACCCGCCTCCCAAAAGAAAATCCTGTATTTTCCATAGAAACGTTACTCGGTTTAGAAGGAGAAGACATAAAACCCATAGTATTTCATAGCGATGCAATTTCAGTTTTAATTCGACAAAGCGATTGAGCGAGGGATGCAGTAAAGAAGGAATACTTCATCGCATAGCAGATACTCGCCTCCCAAAAGAAAATCCTGTCGTTTCCATAGAAACGTTACTCGGTTTAGAAGGAGAAGTCATAGAACGCATAGTATCTCATAGCGGCGCAATTTACGTGTTAATTCGTCAAAGTGAGGGAGCGAGGGAGGCAGTAAATAAGGAGTAGTCCATCGGAAGGGAGACACGCGCCTCCCAAAAGAAAATCCTGTATTTTCCATAGAAACGTTACTCGGTTTAGAAGGAAAGGACATAAAACCCATAGTATTTCATAGCGATGCAATTTCAGTTTTAATTCGACAAAGCGAGGGAGCGAGGGACGCAGTAAAGAAGGAATACTTCATCGCATAGCAGATACTCGCCTCCCAAAAGAAAATCCTGTATTTTCCATAAAACGTTACTCGGTTTAGACGGAGAAGACATAAAACCCATAGTATTTCATAGCGATGCAATTTCAGTTTTAATTCGACAAAGCGAGGGAGCGAGGGATGCAGTAAAGAAGAAATAGTGCATCGCATAGCAGATACTCGCCTCCCAAAAGAAAATCCTGTCGTTTCCATAGAAACGTTACTCGATTTAGAAGGAGAAGTCATAGAACGCATAGTATCTCATAGCGGCGCAATTTCCGTGTTAATTCGTCAATGTGAAGGAGCGAGGGATGCAGTAAAGAAGGAGTAGTCCATCGGAAGGGAGACACTCGCCTCCCAAAAGAAAATCCTGTATTTTCCATAGAAACGTTACTCGGTTTAGAAGGAGAAGACATAAAACCCATAGTATTTCATAGCGATGCAATTTCAGTTTTAATTCGACAAAGCGAGGGAGCGAGGGATGCAGTAAAGAAGGAATACTTCATCGCATAGCAGATACTCGCCTCCCAAAAGAAAATCCTGTCGTTTCCATAGAAACGTTACTCGGTTTAGAAGGAGAAGTCATAGAACGCATAGTATCTCATAGCGGCGCAATTTCCGTGTTAATTCGTCAATGTGAAGGAGCGAGGGATGCAGTAAAGAAGGAGTAGTCCATCGGAAGGGAGACACTCGCCTCCCAAAAGAGAATCCTGTATTTTCCATAGAAACGTTACTCGGTTTAGAAGGAGAAGACATAAAACCCATAGTATTTCATAGCGATGCAATTTCAGTTTTAATTCGACAAAGCGAGGGAGCGAGGGATGCAGTAAAGAAGGAATACTTCATCGCATAGCAGATACTCGCCTCCCAAAAGAAAATCCTGTCGTTTCCATAGAAACGTTACTCGGTTTAGAAGGAGAAGTCATAGAACGCATAGTATCTCATAGCGGCGCAATTTCCGTGTTAATTCGTCAATGTGAAGGAGCGAGGGATGCAGTAAAGAAGGAGTAGTCCATCGGAAGGGAGACACTCGCCTCCCAAAAGAAAATCCTGTATTTTCCATAGAAACGTTACTCGGTTTAAAAGGAGAAGACATAAAACCCATAGTATTTCATAGCGATGCAATTTCAGTTTTAATTCGACAAAGCGAGGGAGCGAGGGATGCAGTAAAGATGGAATACTTCATCGCATAGCAGATACTCGCCTCCCAAAAGAAAATCCTGTATTTTCCATAGAAACGTTACTCGGTTTAGAAGGAGAAGTCATAAAA
The DNA here is from genome assembly GCF_021461385.2 of Schistocerca piceifrons. Taxonomy (NCBI): domain Eukaryota; kingdom Metazoa; phylum Arthropoda; class Insecta; order Orthoptera; family Acrididae; genus Schistocerca; species Schistocerca piceifrons. The sequence goes on along the minus strand of NC_060140.1, from coordinate 44,012,909 downwards.
CCCATAGTATTTCATAGCGATGCAATTTCAGTTTTAATTCGACAAAGCGAGGGAGCGAGGGATGCAGTAAAGAAGGAATACTTCATCGCATAGCAGATACTCGCCTCCCAAAAGAAAATCCTGTCGTTTCCATAGAAACGTTACTCGATTTAGAAGGAGAAGTCATAGAACGCATAGTATCTCATAGCGGCGCAATTTCCGTGTTAATTCGTCAATGTGAAGGAGCGAGGGATGCAGTAAAGAAGGAGTAGTCCATCGGAAGGGAGACACTCGCCTCCCAAAAGAAAATCCTGTATTTTCCATAGAAACGTTACTCGGTTTAGAAGGAGAAGACATAAAACCCATAGTATTTCATAGCGATGCAATTTCAGTTTTAATTCGACAAAGCGAGGGAGCGAGGGATGCAGTAAAGAAGAAATAGTGCATCGCATAGCAGATACTCGCCTCCCAAAAGAAAATCCTGTCGTTTCCATAGAAACGTTACTCGGTTTAGAAGGAGAAGTCATAGAACGCATACTATCTCATAGCGGCGCAATTTTCGTGTTAATTCGTCAATGTGAAGGAGCGAGGGATGCAGTAAAGAAGGAGTAGTCCATCGGAAGGGAGACACTCGCCTCCCAAAAGAAAATCCTGTATTCTCCATAGAAACGTTACTCGGTTTAGAAGGAGAAGACATAAAACCCATAGTATTTCATAGCGATGCAATTTCAGTTTTAATTCGACAAAGCGAGGGAGCGAGGGATGCAGTAAAGAAGGAATACTTCATCGCATAGCAGATACTCGCCTCCCAAAAGAAAATCCTGTCGTTTCCATAGAAACGTGACTCGGTTTAGAAGGAGAAGTCATAGAACGCATAGTATCTCATACCGGCGCAATTTCCGTGTTAATTCGTCAATGTGAAGGAGCGAGGGATGCAGTAAAGAAGGAGTAGTCCATCGGAAGGGAGACACCCGCCTCCCAAAAGAAAATCCTGTATTTTCCATAGAAACGTTACTCGGTTTAGAAGGAGAAGACATAAAACCCATAGTATTTCATAGCGATGCAATTTCAGTTTTAATTCGACAAAGCGAGGGAGCGAGGGATGCAGTAAAGAAGGAATACTTCATCGCATAGCAGATACTCGCCTCCCAAAAGAAAATCCTGTCGTTTCCATAGAAACGTTACTCGGTTTAGAAGGAGAAGTCATAGAACGCATAGTATCTCATAGCGGCGCAATTTCCGTGTTAATTCGTCAAAGTGAGGGAGCGAGGGAGGCAGTAAATAAGGAGTAGTCCATCGGAAGGGAGACACGCGCCTCCCAAAAGAAAATCCTGTATTTTCCATAGAAACGTTACTCGGTTTAGAAGGAGAAGACATAAAACCCATAGTATTTCATAGCGATGCAATTTCAGTTTTAATTCGACAAAGCGAGGGAGCGAGGGACGCAGTAAAGAAGGAATACTTCATCGCATAGCAGATACTCGCCTCCCAAAAGAAAATCCTGTCGTTTCCATAGAAACGTTACTCGATTTAGAAGGAGAAGTCATAGAACGCATAGTATATCATAGCGGCGCAATTTCCGTGTTAATTCGTCAATGTGAAGGAGCGAGGGATGCAGTAAAGTAGGAGTAGTCCATCGGAAGGGACACACTCGCCTCCGAAAAGAAAATCCTGTATTTTCCATAGAAACGTTACTCGGTTTAGAAGGAGAAGACATAAAAATCATAGTATTTCATAGCGATGCAATTTCAGTTTTAATTCGACAAAGCGAGGGAGCGAGGGATGCAGAAAAGAAGAAATAGTGCATCGCATAGCAGATACTCGCCTCCCAAAAGAAAATCCTGTCGTTTCCATAGAAACGTTACTCGGTTTAGAAGGACAAGTCATAGAACGCATAGTATCTCACAGCGGCGCAATTTTCGTGTTAATTCGTCAATGTGAATGAGCGAGGGATGCAGTAAAGAAGGAGTAGTCCATCGGAAGGGAGACACTCGCCTCCCAAAAGAAAATCCTGTATTTTCCATAGAAACGTTACTCGGTTTAGAAGGAGAAGACATAAAACCCATAGTATTTCATAGCGATGCAATTTCAGTTTTAATTCGACAAAGCGAGGGAGCGAGGGATGCAGTAAAGAAGGAATACTTCATCGCATAGCAGATACTCGCCTCCCAAAAGAAAATCCTGTCGTTTCCATAGAAACGTGACTCGGTTTAGAAGGAGAAGTCATAGAACGCATAGTATTTCATAGCGGCGCAATTTCCGTGTTAATTCGTCAATGTGAAGGAGCGAGGGATGCAGTAAAGAAGGAGTAGTCCATCGGAAGGGAGACACCCGCCTCCCAAAAGAAAATCCTGTATTTTCCATAGAAACGTTACTCGGTTTAGAAGGAGAAGACATAAAACCCATAGTATTTCATAGCGATGCAATTTCAGTTTTAATTCGACAAAGCGATTGAGCGAGGGATGCAGTAAAGAAGGAATACTTCATCGCATAGCAGATACTCGCCTCCCAAAAGAAAATCCTGTCGTTTCCATAGAAACGTTACTCGGTTTAGAAGGAGAAGTCATAGAACGCATAGTATCTCATAGCGGCGCAATTTACGTGTTAATTCGTCAAAGTGAGGGAGCGAGGGAGGCAGTAAATAAGGAGTAGTCCATCGGAAGGGAGACACGCGCCTCCCAAAAGAAAATCCTGTATTTTCCATAGAAACGTTACTCGGTTTAGAAGGAAAGGACATAAAACCCATAGTATTTCATAGCGATGCAATTTCAGTTTTAATTCGACAAAGCGAGGGAGCGAGGGACGCAGTAAAGAAGGAATACTTCATCGCATAGCAGATACTCGCCTCCCAAAAGAAAATCCTGTATTTTCCATAGAAACGTTACTCGGTTTAGACGGAGAAGACATAAAACCCATAGTATTTCATAGCGATGCAATTTCAGTTTTAATTCGACAAAGCGAGGGAGCGAGGGATGCAGTAAAGAAGAAATAGTGCATCGCATAGCAGATACTCGCCTCCCAAAAGAAAATCCTGTCGTTTCCATAGAAACGTTACTCGATTTAGAAGGAGAAGTCATAGAACGCATGGTATCTCATAGCGGCGCAATTTCCGTGTTAATTCGTCAATGTGAAGGAGCGAGGGATGCAGTAAAGAAGGAGTAGTCCATCGGAAGGGAGACACTCGCCTCCCAAAAGAAAATCCTGTATTTTCCATAGAAACGTTACTCGGTTTAGAAGGAGAAGACATAAAACCCATAGTATTTCATAGCGATGCAATTTCAGTTTTAATTCGACAAAGCGAGGGAGCGAGGGATGCAGTAAAGAAGGAATACTTCATCGCATAGCAGATACTCGCCTCCCAAAAGAAAATCCTGTCGTTTCCATAGAAACGTTACTCGGTTTAGAAGGAGAAGTCATAGAACGCATAGTATCTCATAGCGGCGCAATTTCCGTGTTAATTCGTCAATGTGAAGGAGCGAGGGATGCAGTAAAGAAGGAGTAGTCCATCGGAAGGGAGACACTCGCCTCCCAAAAGAAAATCCTGTATTTTCCATAGAAACGTTACTCGGTTTAGAAGGAGAAGACATAAAACCCATAGTATTTCATAGCGATGCAATTTCAGTTTTAATTCGACAAAGCGAGGGAGCGAGGGATGCAGTAAAGATGGAATACTTCATCGCATAGCAGATACTCGCCTCCCAAAAGAAAATCCTGTATTTTCCATAGAAACGTTACTCGGTTTAGAAGGAGAAGTCATAAAACCCATAGTATTTCATAGCGATGCAATTTCAGTTTTAATTCGACAAAGCGAGGGAGCGAGGGATGCAGTAAAGAAGGAATACTTCATCGCATAGCAGATACTCGCCTCCCAAAAGAAAATCCTGTCGTTTCCATAGAAACGTTACTCGATTTAGAAGGAGAAGTCATAGAACGCATAGTATCTCATAGCGGCGCAATTTCCGTGTTAATTCGTCAATGTGAAAGAGCGAGGGATGCAGTAAAGAAGGAGTAGTCCATCGGAAGGGAGACACTCGCCTCCCAAAAGAAAATCCTGTATTTTCCATAGAAACGTTACTCGGTTTAGAAGGAGAAGACATAAAACCCATAGTATTTCATAGCGATGCAATTTCAGTTTTAATTCGACAAAGCGAGGGAGCGAGGGATGCAGTAAAGAAGAAATAGTGCATCGCATAGCAGATACTCGCCTCCCAAAAGAAAATCCTGTCGTTTCCATAGAAACGTTACTCGGTTTAGAAGGAGAAGTCATAGAACGCATACTATCTCATAGCGGCGCAATTTTCGTGTTAATTCGTCAATGTGAAGGAGCGAGGGATGCAGTAAAGAAGGAGTAGTCCATCGGAAGGGAGACACTCGCCTCCCAAAAGAAAATCCTGTATTCTCCATAGAAACGTTACTCGGTTTAGAAGGAGAAGACATAAAACCCATAGTATTTCATAGCGATGCAATTTCAGTTTTAATTCGACAAAGCGAGGGAGCGAGGGATGCAGTAAAGAAGGAATACTTCATCGCATAGCAGATACTCGCCTCCCAAAAGAAAATCCTGTCGTTTCCATAGAAACGTGACTCGGTTTAGAAGGAGAAGTCATAGAACGCATAGTATCTCATAGCGGCGCAATTTCCGTGTTAATTCGTCAATGTGAAGGAGCGAGGGATGCAGTAAAGAAGGAGTAGTCCATCGGAAGGGAGACACCCGCCTCCCAAAAGAAAATCCTGTATTTTCCATAGAAACGTTACTCGGTTTAGAAGGAGAAGACATAAAACCCATAGTATTTCATAGCGATGCAATTTCAGTTTTAATTCGACAAAGCGAGGGAGCGAGGGATGCAGTAAAGAAGGAATACTTCATCGCATAGCAGATACTCGCCTCCCAAAAGAAAATCCTGTCGTTTCCATAGAAACGTTACTCGGTTTAGAAGGAGAAGTCATAGAACGCATAGTATCTCATAGCGGCGCAATTTCCGTGTTAATTCGTCAAAGTGAGGGAGCGAGGGAGGCAGTAAATAAGGAGTAGTCCATCGGAAGGGAGACACGCGCCTCCCAAAAGAAAATCCTGTATTTTCCATAGAAACGTTACTCGGTTTAGAAGGAGAAGACATAAAACCCATAGTATTTCATAGCGATGCAATTTCAGTTTTAATTCGACAAAGCGAGGGAGCGAGGGACGCAGTAAAGAAGGAATACTTCATCGCATAGCAGATACTCGCCTCCCAAAAGAAAATCCTGTCGTTTCCATAGAAACGTGACTCGGTTTAGAAGGAGAAGTCATAGAACGCATAGTATTTCATAGCGGCGCAATTTCCGTGTTAATTCGTCAATGTGAAGGAGCGAGGGATGCAGTAAAGAAGGAGTAGTCCATCGGAAGGGAGACACCCGCCTCCCAAAAGAAAATCCTGTATTTTCCATAGAAACGTTACTCGGTTTAGAAGGAGAAGACATAAAACCCATAGTATTTCATAGCGATGCAATTTCAGTTTTAATTCGACAAAGCGATTGAGCGAGGGATGCAGTAAAGAAGGAATACTTCATCGCATAGCAGATACTCGCCTCCCAAAAGAAAATCCTGTCGTTTCCATAGAAACGTTACTCGGTTTAGAAGGAGAAGTCATAGAACGCATAGTATCTCATAGCGGCGCAATTTACGTGTTAATTCGTCAAAGTGAGGGAGCGAGGGAGGCAGTAAATAAGGAGTAGTCCATCGGAAGGGAGACACGCGCCTCCCAAAAGAAAATCCTGTATTTTCCATAGAAACGTTACTCGGTTTAGAAGGAAAGGACATAAAACCCATAGTATTTCATAGCGATGCAATTTCAGTTTTAATTCGACAAAGCGAGGGAGCGAGGGACGCAGTAAAGAAGGAATACTTCATCGCATAGCAGATACTCGCCTCCCAAAAGAAAATCCTGTATTTTCCATAGAAACGTTACTCGGTTTAGACGGAGAAGACATAAAACCCATAGTATTTCATAGCGATGCAATTTCAGTTTTAATTCGACAAAGCGAGGGAGCGAGGGATGCAGTAAAGAAGAAATAGTGCATCGCATAGCAGATACTCGCCTCCCAAAAGAAAATCCTGTCGTTTCCATAGAAACGTTACTCGATTTAGAAGGAGAAGTCATAGAACGCATGGTATCTCATAGCGGCGCAATTTCCGTGTTAATTCGTCAATGTGAAGGAGCGAGGGATGCAGTAAAGAAGGAGTAGTCCATCGGAAGGGAGACACTCGCCTCCCAAAAGAAAATCCTGTATTTTCCATAGAAACGTTACTCGGTTTAGAAGGAGAAGACATAAAACCCATAGTATTTCATAGCGATGCAATTTCAGTTTTAATTCGACAAAGCGAGGGAGCGAGGGATGCAGTAAAGAAGGAATACTTCATCGCATAGCAGATACTCGCCTCCCAAAAGAAAATCCTGTCGTTTCCATAGAAACGTTACTCGGTTTAGAAGGAGAAGTCATAGAACGCATAGTATCTCATAGCGGCGCAATTTCCGTGTTAATTCGTCAATGTGAAGGAGCGAGGGATGCAGTAAAGAAGGAGTAGTCCATCGGAAGGGAGACACTCGCCTCCCAAAAGAAAATCCTGTATTTTCCATAGAAACGTTACTCGGTTTAGAAGGAGAAGACATAAAACCCATAGTATTTCATAGCGATGCAATTTCAGTTTTAATTCGACAAAGCGAGGGAGCGAGGGATGCAGTAAAGATGGAATACTTCATCGCATAGCAGATACTCGCCTCCCAAAAGAAAATCCTGTATTTTCCATAGAAACGTTACTCGGTTTAGAAGGAGAAGTCATAAAACCCATAGTATTTCATAGCGATGCAATTTCAGTTTTAATTCGACAAAGCGAGGGAGCGAGGGATGCAGTAAAGAAGGAATACTTCATCGCATAGCAGATACTCGCCTCCCAAAAGAAAATCCTGTCGTTTCCATAGAAACGTTACTCGATTTAGAAGGAGAAGTCATAGAACGCATAGTATCTCATAGCGGCGCAATTTCCGTGTTAATTCGTCAATGTGAAGGAGCGAGGGATGCAGTAAAGAAGGAGTAGTCCATCGGAAGGGAGACACTCGCCTCCCAAAAGAAAATCCTGTATTTTCCATAGAAACGTTACTCGGTTTAGAAGGAGAAGACATAAAACCCATAGTATTTCATAGCGATGCAATTTCAGTTTTAATTCGACAAAGCGAGGGAGCGAGGGATGCAGTAAAGAAGAAATAGTGCATCGCATAGCAGATACTCGCCTCCCAAAAGAAAATCCTGTCGTTTCCATAGAAACGTTACTCGGTTTAGAAGGAGAAGTCATAGAACGCATACTATCTCATAGCGGCGCAATTTTCGTGTTAATTCGTCAATGTGAAGGAGCGAGGGATGCAGTAAAGAAGGAGTAGTCCATCGGAAGGGAGACACTCGCCTCCCAAAAGAAAATCCTGTATTCTCCATAGAAACGTTACTCGGTTTAGAAGGAGAAGACATAAAACCCATAGTATTTCATAGCGATGCAATTTCAGTTTTAATTCGACAAAGCGAGGGAGCGAGGGATGCAGTAAAGAAGGAATACTTCATCGCATAGCAGATACTCGCCTCCCAAAAGAAAATCCTGTCGTTTCCATAGAAACGTGACTCGGTTTAGAAGGAGAAGTCATAGAACGCATAGTATCTCATAGCGGCGCAATTTCCGTGTTAATTCGTCAATGTGAAGGAGCGAGGGATGCAGTAAAGAAGGAGTAGTCCATCGGAAGGGAGACACCCGCCTCCCAAAAGAAAATCCTGTATTTTCCATAGAAACGTTACTCGGTTTAGAAGGAGAAGACATAAAACCCATAGTATTTCATAGCGATGCAATTTCAGTTTTAATTCGACAAAGCGAGGGAGCGAGGGATGCAGTAAAGAAGGAATACTTCATCGCATAGCAGATACTCGCCTCCCAAAAGAAAATCCTGTCGTTTCCATAGAAACGTTACTCGGTTTAGAAGGAGAAGTCATAGAACGCATAGTATCTCATAGCGGCGCAATTTCCGTGTTAATTCGTCAAAGTGAGGGAGCGAGGGAGGCAGTAAATAAGGAGTAGTCCATCGGAAGGGAGACACGCGCCTCCCAAAAGAAAATCCTGTATTTTCCATAGAAACGTTACTCGGTTTAGAAGGAGAAGACATAAAACCCATAGTATTTCATAGCGATGCAATTTCAGTTTTAATTCGACAAAGCGAGGGAGCGAGGGACGCAGTAAAGAAGGAATACTTCATCGCATAGCAGATACTCGCCTCCCAAAAGAAAATCCTGTCGTTTCCATAGAAACGTTACTCGATTTAGAAGGAGAAGTCATAGAACGCATAGTATATCATAGCGGCGCAATTTCCGTGTTAATTCGTCAATGTGAAGGAGCGAGGGATGCAGTAAAGAAGGAGTAGTCCATCGGAAGGGACACACTCGCCTCCGAAAAGAAAATCCTGTATTTTCCATAGAAACGTTACTCGGTTTAGAAGGAGAAGACATAAAAATCATAGTATTTCATAGCGATGCAATTTCAGTTTTAATTCGACAAAGCGAGGGAGCGAGGGATGCAGAAAAGAAGAAATAGTGCATCGCATAGCAGATACTCGCCTCCCAAAAGAAAATCCTGTCGTTTCCATAGAAACGTTACTCGGTTTAGAAGGACAAGTCATAGAACGCATAGTATCTCACAGCGGCGCAATTTTCGTGTTAATTCGTCAATGTGAATGAGCGAGGGATGCAGTAAAGAAGGAGTAGTCCATCGGAAGGGAGACACTCGCCTCCCAAAAGAAAATCCTGTATTTTCCATAGAAACGTTACTCGGTTTAGAAGGAGAAGTCATAAAACCCATAGTATTTCATAGCGATGCAATTTCAGTTTTAATTCGACAAAGCGAGGGAGCGAGGGATGCAGTAAAGAAGGAATACTTCATCGCATAGCAGATACTCGCCTCCCAAAAGAAAATCCTGTCGTTTCCATAGAAACGTTACTCGGTTTAGAAGGAGAAGTCATAGAACGCATAGTATCTCATAGCGGCGCAATTTCCGTGTTAATTCGTCAATGTGAGGGAGCGAGGGATGCAGTAAAGAATGAGTAGTCCATCGGAAGGGAGACACTCGCCTCCCAAAAGAAAATCCTGTATTTTCCATAGAAACGATACTCGGTTTAGAAGGAGAAGACATAAAATCCATAGTATTTCATAGCGATGCAATTTCAGTTTTAATTCGACAAAGCGAGGGAGCGAGGGATGCAGTAAAGAAGGAATACTTCATCGCATAGCAGATACTCGCCTCCCAAAAGAAAATCCTGTCGTTTCCATTGAAACGTTACTCGGTTTAGAAGGAGAAGTCATAGAACGCATAGTATCTCATAGCGGCGCAATTTCCGTGTTAATTCGTCAATGTGAGGGAGCGAGGGATGCAGTAAAGAAGGAGTAGTCCATCGGAAGGGAGACACTCGTCTCCCAAAAGAAAATCCTGTATTTTCCATAGAAACGTTACTCGGTTTAGAAGGAGAAGACATAAAACCCATAGTCTTTCATAGCGATGCAATTTCAGTTTTAATTCGACAAAGCGAGGGAGCGAGGGATGCAGTAAAGAAGGAATACTTCATCGCATCGCAGATACTCGCCTCCCAAAAGAAAATCCTGTATTTTCAATAGAAACGTTACTCGGTTTAGAAGGAGAAGTCATAGAACGCATAGTATCTCATAGCGGCGCAATTTCCGTGTTAATTCGTCAATGTGAGGGAGCGAGGGATGCAGTAAAGAATGAGTAGTCCATCGGAAGGGAGACACTCGTCTCCCAAAAGAAAATCTTGTATTTTCCACAGAAACGTTACTCGGTTTAGAAGGAGAAGACATAAAACCCATAGTATTTCATAGCGATCCAATTTCAGTTTTTAATTCGACAAAGCGAGGGAGCGAGGGATGCAGTAAAGAAGGAATACTTCATCGCATAGCAGATACTCGCCTCCCAAAAGAAAATCCTGTCGTTTCCATAGAAACGTTACTCGGTTTAGAAGGAGAAGTCATAGAACGCAAAGAATCTCATAGCGGCGCAATTTCCGTGTTAATTCGTCAATGTGAGGGAGCGAGGGATGCAGTAAAGAAGGAGTAGTCCATCGGAAGGGAGACACTCGCCTCCCAAAAGAAAATCCTGTATTTTCCATAGAAACGTTACTCGGTTTAGAAGGAGAAGACATAATACCCATAGTATTTCATAGCGATGCAATTTCAGTTTTACTTCGACAAAGCGAGGGAGCGAGGGATGCAGTAAAGAAGGAATACTTCATCGCATAGCAGATACTCGCCTTCCAAAAGAAAATCCAGTCGTTTCCATAGAAACGTTACTCGGTTTAGAAGGAGAAGTCATAGAACGCATAGAATCTCATAGCGGCGCAATTTCCGTGTTAATTCGTCAATGTGAAGGAGCGAGGGATGCAGTAAAGTAGGAGAAGTCCATCGGAAGGGAGACACTCGCCTCCCAAAAGAAAATCCTGTATTTTCCATAGAAACGTTACTCGGTTTAGAAAGAGAAGACATAAAACCCATAGTATTTCATAGCGATGCAGTTTCAGTTTTAATTCGACAAAGCGGGGGAGCGAGGGATGCAGTGAAGAAGAAATAGTGCATCGCATAGCAGATACTCGCCTCCCAAAAGAAAATCCTGTCGTTTTCATAGAAACGTTACTCGGTTTAGAAGGAGAAGTCATAGAACGCATAGTATCTCATAGCGGCGCAATTTTCGTGTTAATTCGTCAATGTGAGGGAGCGAGGGATGCAGTAAAGAAGGAGTAGTCCATCGGAAGGGAGACACTCGTCTCCCAAAAGAAAATCCTGAATTTTCCATAGAAACGTTACTCGGTTTAGAAGGAGAAGACATAAAACCCATAGTATTTCATAGCGATGCAATTTCAGTTTTAATTCGACAAAGCGAGGGAGCGAGGGATGCAGTAAAGAAGGAATACTTCATCGCATAGCAGATACTCGCCTCCCAAAAGAAAATCCTGTATTTTCCATAGAAACGTTACTCGGTATAGAAGCAGAAGTCATAGAACGCATAGTATCACATAGCGGCGCAATTTCCGTGTTAATTCGTCAATGTGAAGGAGCGAGGGATGCAGTAAAGAAGGAGTAGTCCATCGGAAGGGAGAGACTCGCCTCCTAAAAGAAAATCCTGTATTTTCCATAGAAACGTTACTCGGTTTGGAAGGAGAAGACATAAAACCCATAGTATTTCATAGCGATGCAATTTCAGTTTTAATTCGACAAAGCGAGGGAGCGAGGGATGCAGTAAAGAAGGAATACTTCATCGCATAGCAGATACTCGCCTCCCAAAAGAGAATCCTGTCGTTTCCATAGAAACGTTACTCGGTTTAGAAGGAGAAGTCATAGAACGCATAGTATCTCATAGCGGCGCAATTTCCGTGTTAATTCGTCAAAGTGAGGGAGCGAAGGATGCAGTAAAGAAGGAGTAGTCCATCGGAAGGGAGACACTCGCCTCCCAAAAGAAAATCCTGTATTTTCCATAGAAACGTTACTCGGTTTAGAAGGAGAAGACATAAAACCCATAGTATTTCATAGCGATGCAATTTCAGTTTTAATTCGACAAAGCGAGGGAGCGAGGGATGCAGTAAAGAAGGAATACTTCATCGCATAGCAGATACTCGCCTCCCAAAAGAAAATCCTGTCGTTTCCATAGAAACGTTACTCTATTTAGAAGGAGAAGTCATAGAACGCATAGTATCTCATAGGGGCGCAATTTCCGTGTTAATTTGTCAATGTGAAGGAGCGAGGGATGCAGTAAAGAAGGAGTAGTCCATCGGAAGGGAGACACTCGCCTCCCAAAAGAAAATCCTGTATTTTCCATAGAAACGTTACTCGGTTTAGAAGGAGAAGACATAAAACCCATAGTATTTCATAGCGATGCAATTTCAGTTTTAATTCGACAAAGCGAGGGAGCGAGGGATGCAGTAAAGAAGGAATACTTCATCGCATAGCAGATACTCGCCTCCCATAAGAAAATCCTGTATTTTCCATAGAAACGTTACTCGGTTTAGAAGGAGAAGTCATAGAACGCATAGTGTCTCATAGCGGCGCAATTTCCGTGTTAATTCGTCAATGTGAGGGAGCGAGGGATGCAGTAAAGAAGGAGTAGTCCATCGGAAGGGAGACACTCGCCTCCCAAAAGAAAATCCTGTATTTTCCATAGAAACGTTACTCGGTTTAGAAGGAGAAGACATAAAACCCATAGTATTTCATAGCGATGCAATTTCAGTTTTAATTCGACAAAGCGAGGGAGCGAGGGATGCAGTAAAGAAGGAATACTTCATCGCATAGCAGATACTCGCCTCCCAAAAGAAAATCCTGTATTTTCCATAGAAACGTTACTCGGTTTAGAAGGAGAAGTCATAGAACGCATAGTATCTCATAGCGGCGCAATTTCCGTGTTAATTCGTCAATGTGAAGGAGCGAGGGATGCAGTAAAGAAGGAGTAGTCCATCGGAAGGGAGACACTCGCCTCCCAAAAGAAAATCCTGTATTTTCTATAGAAACGTTACTCGGTTTAGAAGGAGAAGACATAAAACCCATAGTATTTCATAGCGATGCAATTTCAGTTTTAATTCGACAAAGCGAGGGAGCGAGGGATGCAGTAAAGAAGGAATTCTTCATCGCATAGGAGATACTCGCCTCCCAAAAGAAAATCCTGTCGTTTCCATAGAAACGTTACTCGGTTTAAAAGGAGAAGTCATAGAACGCATAGTATCTCATAGCGGCGCAATTTCCGTGTTAATTCGTCAATGTGAGGGAGCGAGGGATGCAGTAAAGAAGGAGTAGTCCATCGGAAGGGAGACACTCGTCTCCCAAAAGAAAATCCTGTATTTTCCATAGAAACGTTACTCGGTTTAGAAGGAGAAGACATAAAACCCATAGTATTTCATAGCGATGCAATTTCAGTTTTAATTCGACAAAGCGAGGGAGCGAGGGATGCAGTAAAGAAGGAATACTTCATCGCATAGCAGATACTCGCCTCCCAAAAGAAAATCCTGTATTTTCCATAGAAACGTTACTCGGTTTAGAAGGAGAAGACATAAAACCCATAGTATTTCATAGCGATGCAATTTCAGTTTTAATTCGACAAAGCGAGGGAGCGAGGGATGCAGTAAAGAAGGAATACTTCATCGCATAGCAGATACTCGCCTCCCAAAAGAAAATCCTGTCGTTTCCATAGAAACGTTACTCGGTTTAGAAGGAGAAGACATAAAACCCATAGTATTTCATAGCGATGCAATTTCAGTTTTAATTCGACAAAGCGAGGGAGCGAGGGATGCAGTAAAGAAGGAATACTTCATCGCATAGCAGATACTCGCCTCCCAAAAGAAAATACAGTATTTTCCATAGAAACGTTACTCGGTTTAGAAGGAGAAGACATAAAACCCATAGTATTTCATAGCGATGCAATTTCAGTTTTAATTCGACAAAGCGAGGGAGCGAGGGATGCAGTAAAGAAGGAATACTTCATCGCATAGCAGATACTCGCCTCCCAAAAGAAAATCCTGTCGTTTCCATAGAAACGTTACTCGGTTTAGAAGGAGAAGACATAAAACCCATAGTATTTCATAGCGATGCAATTTCAGTTTTAATTCGACAAAGCGAGGGAGCGAGGGATGCAGAAAAAGAAGGAATACTTCATCGCATAGCAGATACTCGCCTCCCAAAAGAAAATCCTGTATTTTCCATAGAAACGTTACTCGGTTTAGAAGGAGAAGACATAAAACCCATAGTATTTCATAGCGATGCAATTTCAGTTTTAATTCGACAAAGCGAGGGAGCGAGGGATGCAGAAAAGAAGGAATACTTCATCGCATAGCAGATACTCGCCTCCCAAAAGAAAATCCTGTCGTTTCCATAGAAACGTTACTCGGTTTAGAAGGAGAAGTCATAGAACGCATAGTATCTCATAGCGGCGCAATTTCCGTGTTAATTCGTCAATGTGAGGGAGCGAGGGATGCAGTAAAGAAGGAGTAGTCCATCGGAAGGGAGACACTCGTCTCCCAAAAGAAAATCCGGTATTTTCCATAGAAACGTTACTCGGTTTAGAAGGAGAAGACATAAAACCCATAGTATTTCATAGCGATGCAATTTCAGTTTTAATTCGACAAAGCGAGGGAGCGAGGGATGCAGTAAAGAAGGAATACTTCATCGCATAGCAGATACTCGCCTCCCAAAAGATAATCCTGTCGTTTCCATAGAAACGTTACTCGGTTTAGAAGGAGAAGTCATAGAACGCATAGTATCTCATAGCGGCGCAATTTCCGTGTTAATTCGTCAATGTGAGGGAGCGAGGGATGCAGTAAAGAAGGAGTAGTCCATCGGAAGGGAGACACTCGTCTCCCAAAAGAAAATCCTGTATTTTCCATAGAAACGGTACTCAGTTTAGAAGGAGAAGACATAAAACCCATAGTATTTAATAGCGATGCAATTTCAGTTTTAATTCGACAAAGCGAGGGAGCGAAGGATGCAGTAAAGAAGGAATACTTCATCGCATAGCAGATACTCGCCTCAAAAAAGAAAATCCTGTCGTTTCCATAGAAACGTTACTCGGTTTAGAAGGAGAAGTCATAGAACGCATAGTAACTCATAGCGGCGCAATTTCCGTGTTAATTCGTCAATGTGTTGAGCGAGGGATGCAGTAAAGAAGGAGTAGTCCATCGGAAGGGAGACACTCGCCTCCCAAAAGAAAATCCTGTATTTTCCATAGAAACGTTACTCGGTTTAGAAGGAGAAGACATAAAACCCATAGTATTTCATAGCGATGCAATTTCAGTTTTAATTCGACAAAGCCAGGGAGCGAGGGATGCAGTAAAGAAGGAATACTTCATCGCATAGCAGATACTCGCCTCCCAAAAGAAAATCCTGTCGTTTCCATAGAAACGTTACTCGGTTTAGAAGGAGAAGACATAAAACCCATAGTATTTCATAGCGATGCAATTTCAGTTTTAATTCGACAAAGCGAGGGAGCGAGGGATGCAGTAAAGAAGGAATACTTCATCGCATAGCAGATACTCGCCTCCCAAAAGAAAATCCTGTATTTTCCATAGAAACGTTACTCGGTTTAGAAGGAGAAGACATAAAACCCATAGTATTTCATAGCGATGCAATTTCAGTTTTAATTCGACAAAGCGAGGGAGCGAGGGATGCAGTAAAGAAGGAATACTTCATCGCATAGCAGATACTCGCCTCCCAAAAGAAAATCCTGTCGTTTCCATAGAAACGTTACTCGGTTTAGAAGGAGAAGACATAAAACCCATAGTATTTCATAGCGATGCAATTTCAGTTTTAATTCGACAAAGCGAGGGAGCGAGGGATGCAGTAAAGAAGGAATACTTCATCGCATAGCAGATACTCTCCTCCCAAAAGAAAATACTGTATTTTCCATAGAAACGTTACTCGGTTTAGAAGGAGAAGACATAAAACCCATAGTATTTCATAGCGATGCAATTTCAGTTTTAATTCGACAAAGCGGGGGAGCGAGGGATGCAGTAAAGAAGGAATACTTCATCGCATAGCAGATACTCGCCTCCCAAAAGAAAATCCTGTATTTTCCATAGAAACGTTACTCGGTTTAGAAGGAGAAGACATAAAACCCATAGTATTTCATAGCGATGCAATTTCAGTTTTAATTCGACAAAGCAAGGGAGCGAGGGATGCAGTAAAGAAGGAATACTTCATCGCATAGCAGATACTCGCCTCCCAAAAGAAAATCCTGTCGTTTCCATAGAAACGTTACTCGGTTTAGAAGGAGAAGACATAAAACCCATAGTATTTCATAGCGATGCAATTTCAGTTTTAATTCGACAAAGCGAGGGAGCGAGGGATGCAGTAAAGAAGGAATACTTCATCGCATAGCAGATACTCGCCTCCCAAAAGAAAATCCTGTCGTTTCCATAGAAACGTTACTCGGTTTAGAAGGAGAAGACATAAAACCCATAGTATTTCATAGCGATGCAATTTCAGTTTTAATTCGACAAAGCGAGGGAGCGAGGGATGCAGTAAAGAAGGAATACTTCATCGCATAGCAGATACTCGCCTCCCAAAAGAAAATACTGTATTTTCCATAGAAACGTTACCCGGTTTAGAAGGAGAAGACATAAAACCCATAGTATTTCATAGCGATGCAATTTCAGTTTTAATTCGACAAAGCGAGGGAGCGAGGGATGCAGTAAAGAAGGAATACTTCATCGCATAGCAGATACTCGCCTCCCAAAAGAAAATCCTGTATTTTCCATAGAAACGTTACTCGGTTTAGAAGGAGAAGACATAAAACCCATAGTATTTCATAGCGATGCAATTTCAGTTTTATTTCGACAAAGCGAGGGAGCGAGGGATGCAGTAAAGAAGGAATACTTCATCGCATAGCAGATACTCGCCTCCCAAAAGAAAATCCTGTCGTTTCCATAGAAACGTTACTCGGTTTAGAAGGAGAAGACATAAAACCCATAGTGTTTCATAGCGATGCAATTTCAGTTTTAATTCGACAAAGCGAGGGAGCGAGGGATGCAGTAAAGAAGGAATACTTCATCCCATAGCAGATACTCGCCTCCCAAAAGAAAATTCTGTATTTTCCATAGAAACGTTACTCGGTTTAGAAGGAGAAGACATAAAACCCATAGTATTTCATAGCGATGCAATTTCAGTTTTAATTCGACAAAGCGAGGGAGCGAGGGATGCAGTAAAGAAGGAATACTTCATCGCATAGCAGATACTCGCCTCCCAAAACAAAATCCTGTCGTTTCCATAGAAACGTTACTCGGTTTAGAAGGAGAAGTCATAGAACGCAAAGAATCTCATAGCGGCGCAATTTCCGTGTTAATTCGTCAATGTGAGGGAGCGAGGAATGCAGTAAAGAAGGAGTAGTCCATCGGAAGGGAGACACTCGCCTCCCAAAAGAAAATCCTGTATTTTCCATAGAAACGTTACTCGGTTTAGAAGGAGAAGACATAATACCCATAGTATTTCATAGCGATGCAATTTCAGTTTTACTTCGACAAAGCGAGGGAGCGAGGGATGCAGTAAAGAAGGAATACTTCATCGCATAGCAGATACTCGCTTTCCAAACGAAAATCCTGTAGTTTCCATAGAAACGTTACTCGGTTTAGAAGGAGAAGTCATAGAACGCATAGAATCTCATAGCGGCGCAATTTCCGTGTTAATTCGTCAATGTGAGGGAGCGTGGGATGCAGTAAAGAAGGAGTAGTCCATCGGAAGGGAGACACTCGTCTCCCAAAAGAAAATCCTGTATTTTCCACAGAAACGTTATTCGGTTTAGAAGGAGAAGACATAAAACCCATAGTATTCCATAGCGATGCAATTTCAGTTTTAATTCGACAAAGCGAGGGAGCGAGGGATGCAGTAAAGAAGGAGTACTTCATCGCATAGCAGATACTCCCCTCCCAAAAGAAAATCCTGTATTTTACATAGAAACGTTACTCGGTTTAGAAGGAGAAGTCATAAAACCCATAGTATTTCATAGCGATGCAATTTCCGTTTTAATTCGACAAAGCGAGGGGGCGAGGGATGCAGTAAAGAAGGAATACTTCATCGCATAGCAGATACTCGCCTCCCAAAAGAAAATCCTGTCGTTTCCATAGAAACGTTACTCGATTTAGAAGGAGAAGTCATAGAACGCATAGTATCTCATAGCGGCGCAATTTCCGTTTTAATTCGTCAATGTGAAGGAGCGAGGGATGCAGTAAAGAAGGAGAAGTCCATCGGAAGGGAGACACTCGCCTCCCAAAAGAAAATCCTGTATTTTCCATAGAAACGTTACTCGGTTTAGAAAGAGAAGACATAAAACCCATAGTATTTCATAGCGATGCAGTTTCAGTTTTAATTCGACAAAGCGAGGGAGCGAGGGATGCAGTAAAGAAGAAATAGTGCATCGCATAGCAGATACTCGCCTCCCAATAGAAAATCCTGTCGTTTTCATTGAAACGTTACTCGGTTTAGAAGGAGAAGTCATAGAACGCATAGTATCTCATAGCGGCGCAATTTTCGTGTTAATTCGTCAATGTGAGGGAGCGAGGGATGCAGTAAAGAAGGAGTAGTCCATCGGAAGCGAGACACTCGTCTCCCAAAAGAAAATCCTGTATTTTCCATAGAAACGTTACTCGGTTTAGAAGGAGAAGACATAAAACCCATAGTATTTCATAGCGATGCAATTTCAGTTTTAATTCGACAAAGCGAGGGAGCGAGGGATGCAGTAAAGAAGGAATACTTCATCGCATAGCAGATACTCGCCTCCCAAAAGAAAATCCTGTATTTTCCATAGAAACGTTACTCGGTATAGAAGGAGAAGTCATAGAACGCATAATATCACATAGCGGCGCAATTTCCGTGTTAATTCGTCAATGTGAAGGAGCGAGGGATGCAGTAAAGAAGGAGTAGTCCATCGGAAGGGAGAGACTCGCCTCCTAAAAGAAAATCCTGTATTTTCCATAGAAACGTTACTCGGTTTAGAAGGAGAAGACATAAAACCCATAGTATTTCATAGCGATGCAATTTCAGTTTTAATTCGACAAAGCGAGGGAGCGAGGGATGCAGTAAAGAAGGAATACTTCATCGCATAGCAGATACTCGCCTCCCAAAAGAGAATCCTGTCGTTTCCATAGAAACGTTACTCGGTTTAGAAGGAGAAGTCATAGAACGCATAGTATCTCATAGCGGCGCAATTTCTGTGTTAATTCGTCAAAGTGAGGGAGCGAGGGATGCAGTAAAGAAGGAGTAGTCCATCGGAAGGGAGACACTCGC
This sequence comes from Schistocerca piceifrons, assembly GCF_021461385.2. Taxonomy (NCBI): domain Eukaryota; kingdom Metazoa; phylum Arthropoda; class Insecta; order Orthoptera; family Acrididae; genus Schistocerca; species Schistocerca piceifrons. Next base: position 43,994,104 of record NC_060140.1, on the reverse strand, counting down.
CTCCCAAAAGAAAATCCTGTATTTTCCATAGAAACGTTACTCGGTTTAGAAGGAGAAGACATAAAACCCATAGTATTTCATAGCGATGCAATTTCAGTTTTAATTCGACAAAGCGAGGGAGCGAGGGATGCAGTAAAGAAGGAATACTTCATCGCATAGCAGATACTCGCCTCCCAAAAGAAAATCCTGTCGTTTCCATAGAAACGCTACTCGATTTAGAAGGAGAAGTCATAGAACGCATAGTATCTCATAGCGGCGCAATTTCCGAGTTAATTTGTCAATGTGAAGGAGCGAGGGATGCAGTAAAGAAGGAGTAGTCCATCGGAAGGGAGACACTCGCCTCCCAAAAGAAAATCCTGTATTTTCCATAGAAACGTTACTCGGTTTAGAAGGAGAAGACATAAAACCCATAGTATTTCATAGCGATGCAATTTCAGTTTTAATTCGACAAAGCGAGGGAGCGAGGGATGCAGTAAAGAAGGAATACTTCATCGCATAGCAGATACTCGCCTCCCAAAAGAAAATCCTGTATTTTCCATAGAAACGTTACTCGGTTTAGAAGGAGAGGTCATAGAACGCATAGTGTCTCATAGCGGCGCAATTTCCGTGTTAATTCGTCAATGTGAAGGAGCGAGGGATGCAGTAAAGAAGGAGTAGTCCATCGGAAGGGAGACACTCGTCTCCCAAAAGAAAATCCTGTATTTTCCATAGAAACGTTACTCGGTTTAGAAGGAGAAGACATAAAACCCATAGTATTTCATAGCGATGCAATTTCAGTTTTAATTCGACAAAGCGAGGGAGCGAGGGATGCAGTAAAGAAGGAATACTTCATCGCATAGCAGATACTCGCCTCCCAAAAGAAAATCCTGTATTTTCCATAGAAACGTTACTCGGTTTAGAAGGAGAAGACATAAAACCCATAGTATTTCATAGCGATGCAATTTCAGTTTTAATTCGACAAAGCGAGGGAGCGAGGGATGCAGTAAAGAAGGAATACTTCATCGCATAGCAGATACTCGCCTCCCAAAAGAAAATCCTGTCGTTTCCATAGAAACGTTACTCGGTTTAGAAGGAGAAGACATAAAACCCATAGTATTTCATAGCGATGCAATTTCAGTTTTAATTCGACAAAGCGAGGGAGCGAGGGATGCAGTAAAGAAGGAATACTTCATCGCATAGCAGATACTCGCCTCCCAAAAGAAAATCCTGTATTTTCCATAGAAACGTTACTCGGTTTAGAAGGAGAAGACATAAAACCCATAGTATTTCATAGCGATGCAATTTCAGTTTTAATTCGACAAAGCGAGGGATCGAGGGATGCAGTAAAGAAGGAATACTTCATCGCATAGCAGATACTCGCCTCCCAAAAGAAAATCCTGTCGTTTCCATAGAAACGTTACTCGGTTTAGAAGGAGAAGACATAAAACCCATAGTATTTCATAGCGATGCAATTTCAGTTTTAATTCGACAAAGCGAGGGAGCGAGGGATGCAGTAAAGAAGGAATACTTCATCGGATAGCAGATACTCGCCTCCCAAAAGAAAATCCTGTATTTTCCATAGAAACGTTACTCGGTTTAGAAGGAGAAGACATAAAACCCATAGTATTTCATAGCGATGCAATTTCAGTTTTAATTCGACAAAGCGAGGGAGCGAGGGATGCAGTAAAGAAGGAATACTTCATCGCATAGCAGATACTCGCCTCCCAAAAGAAAATCCTGTCGTTTCCATAGAAACGTTACTCGGTTTAGAAGGAGAAGACATAAAACCCATAGTATTTCATAGCGATGCAATTTCAGTTTTAATTCGACAAAGCGAGGGAGCGAGGGATGCAGTAAAGAAGGAATACTTCATCGCATAGCAGATACTCGCCTCCCAAAAGAAAATCCTGTATTTTCCATAGAAACGTTACTCGGTTTAGAAGGAGAAGACATAAAACCCATAGTATTTCATAGCGATGCAATTTCAGTTTTAATTCGACAAAGCGAGGGAGCGAGGGATGCAGTAAAGAAGGAATACTTCATCGCATAGCAGATACTCGCCTCCCAAAAGAAAATCCTGTATTTTCCATAGAAACGTTACTCGGTTTAGAAGGAGAAATCATAGAACGCATAGTATCTCATAGCGGCGCAATTTCCGTGTTAATTCGTCAATGTGAGGGAGCGAGGGATGCAGTAAAGAAGGAGTAGTCCATCGGAAGGGAGACACTCGTCTCCCAAAAGAAAATCCTGTATTTTCCATAGAAACGTTACTCGGTTTAGAAGGAGAAGACATAAAACCCATAGTATTTCATAGCGATGCAATTTCAGTTTTAATTCGACAAAGCGAGGGAGCGAGGGATGCAGTAAAGAAGGAATACTTCATCGCATAGCAGATACTCGCCTCCCAAAAGAAAATCCTGTCGTTTCCATAGAAACGTTACTCGGTTTAGAAGGAGAAGTCATAGAACGCATAGTATCTCATAGCGGCGCAATTTCCGTGTTAATTCGTCAATGTGAGGGAGCGAGGGATGCAGTAAAGAAGGAGTAGTCCATCGGAAGGGAGACACTCGTCTCCCAAAAGAAAATCCTGTATTTTCCATAGAAACGTTACTCAGTTTAGAAGGAGAAGACATAAAACCCATAGTATTTCATAGCGATGCAATTTCAGTTTTAATTCGACAAAGCGAGGGAGCGAGGGATGCAGTAAAGAAGGAATACTTCATCGCATAGCAGATACTCGCCTCCCAAAAGAAAATCCTGTCGTTTCCATAGAAACGTTACTCGGTTTAGAAGGAGAAGTCATAGAACGCATAGTATCTCATAGCGGCGCAATTTCCGAGTTAATTCGTCAATGTGAGGGAGCGAGGGATGCAGTAAAGAAGGAGTAGTCCATCGGAAGGGAGACACTCGCCTCCCAAAAGAAAATCCTGTATTTTCCATAGAAACGTTACTCGGTTTAGAAGGAGAAGACATAAAACCCATAGTATTTCATAGCGATGCAATTTCAGTTTTAATTCGACAAAGCGAGGGAGCGAGGGATGCAGTAAAGAAGGAATACTTCATCGCATAGCAGATACTCGCCTCCCAAAAGAAAATCCTGTCGTTTCCATAGAAACGTTACTCGGTTTAGAAGGAGAAGACATAAAACCCATAGTATTTCATAGCGATGCAATTTCAGTTTTAATTCGACAAAGCGAGGGAGCGAGGGATGCAGTAAAGAAGGAATACTTCATCGCATAGCAGATACTCGCCTCCCAACAGAAAATCCTGTATTTTCCATAGAAACGTTACTCGGTTTAGAAGGAGAAGACATAAAACCCATAGTATTTCATAGCGATGAAATTTCAGTTTTAATTCGACACAGCGAGGGAGCGAGGGATGCAGTAAAGAAGGAATACTTCATCGCATAGCAGATACTCGCCTCCCAAAAGAAAATCCTGTATTTTCCATAGAAACGTTACTCGGTTTAGAAGGAGAAGACATAAAACCCATAGTATTTCATAGCGATGCAATTTCAGTTTTAATTCGACAAAGCGAGGGAGCGAGGGATGCAGTAAAGAAGGAATACTTCATCGCATAGCAGATACTCGCCTCCCAAAAGAAAATCCTTTCGTTTCCATAGAAACGTTACTCGGTTTAGAAGGAGAAGACATAAAACCCATAGTATTTCATAGCGATGCAATTTCAGTTTTAATTCGACAAAGCGAGGGAGCGAGGGATGCAGTAAAGAAGGAATACTTCATCGCATAGCAGATACTCGCCTCCCAAAAGAAAATCCTGTATTTTCCATAGAAACGTTACTCGGTTTAGAAGGAGAAGACATAAAACCCATAGTATTTCATAGCGATGAAATTTCAGTTTTAATTCGACAAAGCGAGGGAGCGAGGGATGCAGTAAAGAAGGAATACTTCATCGCATAGCAGATACTCGCCTCCCAAAAGAAAATCCTGTCGTTTCCATAGAAACGTTACTCGGTTTAGAAGGAGAAGTCATAGAACGCATAGTATCTCATAGCGGCGCAATTTCCGTGTTAATTCGTCAATGTGAGGGAGCGAGGGATGCAGTAAAGAAGGAGTAGTCCATCGAAAGGGAGACACTCGTCTCCCAAAAGAAAATCCTGTATTTTCCATAGAAACGTTACTCGGTTTAGAAGGAGAAGACATAAAACCCATAGTATTTCATAGCGATGCAATTTCAGTTTTAATTCGACAAAGCGAGGGAGCGAGGGATGCAGTAAAGAAGGAATACTTCATCGCATAGCAGATACTCGCCTCCCAAAAGAAAATCCTGTATTTTCCATAGAAACGTTACTCGGTTTAGAAGGAGAAGACATAAAACACATAGTATTTCATAGCGATGCAATTTCAGTTTTAATTCGACAAAGCGAGGGAGCGAGGGATGCAGTAAAGAAGGAATACTTAATCGCATAGCAGTTACTCGCCTCCCAAAAGAAAATCCTGTCGTTTCCATAGAAACGTTACTCGGTTTAGAAGGAGAAGACATAAAACCCATAGTATTTCTTTGCGATGCAATTTCAGTTTTAATTCGACAAAGCGAGGGAGCGAGGGATGCAGTAAAGAAGGAATACTTCATCGCATAGCAGATACTCGCCTCCCAAAAGAAAATCCTGTATTTTCCATAGAAACGTTACTCGGTTTAGAAGGAGAAGACATAAAACCCATAGTATTTCATAGCGATGCAATATCAGTTTTAATTCGACAAAGCGAGGGAGCGAGGGATGCAGTAAAGAAGGAATACTTCATCGCATAGCAGATACTCGCCTCCCAAAAGAAAATCCTGTCGTTTCCATAGAAACGTTACTCGGTTTAGAAGGAGAAGTCATAGAACGCATAGTATCTCATAGCGGCGCAATTTCCGTGTTAATTCGTCAATGTGAAGGAGCGAGGGATGCAGTAAAGAAGGAGTAGTCCATCGGAAGGGAGACACTCGTCTCCCAAAAGAAAATCCTGTATTTTCCATAGAAACGTTACTCGGTTTAGAAGGAGAAGACATAAAACCCATAGTATTTCATAGCGATGCAATTTCAGTTTTAATTCGACAAAGCGAGGGAGCGAGGGATGCAGTAAAGAAGGAATACTTCATCGCATAGCAGATATTCGCCTCCCAAAAGAAAATCCTGTATTTTCCATAGAAACGTTACTCGGTTTAGAAGGAGAAGACATAAAACCCATAGTATTTCATAGCGATGCAATTTCAGTTTTAATTCGACAAAGCGAGGGAGCGAGGGATGCAGTAAAGAAGGAATACTTAATCGCATAGCAGATACTCGCCTCCCAAAAGAAAATCCTGTCGTTTCCATAGAAACGTTACTCGGTTTAGAAGGAGAAGACATAAAACCCATAGTATTTCATAGCGATGCAATTTCAGTTTTAATTCGACAAAGCGAGGGAGCGAGGGATGCAGTAAAGAAGGAATACTTCATCGCATAGCAGATACTCGCCTCCCAAAAGAAAATCCTGTCGTTTCCATAGAAACGTTACTCGGTTTAGAAGGAGAAGACATAAAACCCATAGTATTTCATAGCGATGCAATTTCAGTTTTAATTCGACAAAGCGAGGGAGCGAGGGATGCAGTAAAGAAGGAATACTTCATCGCATAGCAGATACTCGCCTCCCAACAGAAAATCCTGTATTTTCCATAGAAACGTTACTCGGTTTAGAAGGAGAAGACATAAAACCCATAGTATTTCATAGCGATGAAATTTCAGTTTTAATTCGACACAGCGAGGGAGCGAGGGATGCAGTAAAGAAGGAATACTTCATCGCATAGCAGATACTCGCCTCCCAAAAGAAAATCCTGTATTTTCCATAGAAACGTTACTCGGTTTAGAAGGAGAAGACATAAAACCCATAGTATTTCATAGCGATGCAATTTCAGTTTTAATTCGACAAAGCGAGGGAGCGAGGGATGCAGTAAAGAAGGAATACTTCATCGCATAGCAGATACTCGCCTCCCAAAAGAAAATCCTTTCGTTTCCATAGAAACGTTACTCGGTTTAGAAGGAGAAGACATAAAACCCATAGTATTTCATAACGATGCAATTTCAGTTTTAATTCGACAAAGCGAGGGAGCGAGGGATGCAGTAAAGAAGGAATACTTCATCGCATAGCAGATACTCGCCTCCCAAAAGAAAATCCTGTATTTTCCATAGAAACGTTACTCGGTTTAGAAGGAGAAGACATAAAACCCATAGTATTTCATAGCGATGAAATTTCAGTTTTAATTCGACAAAGCGAGGGAGCGAGGGATGCAGTAAAGAAGGAATACTTCATCGCATAGCAGATACTCGCCTCCCAAAAGAAAATCCTGTCGTTTCCATAGAAACGTTACTCGGTTTAGAAGGAGAAGTCATAGAACGCATAGTATCTCATAGAGGCGCAATTTCCGTGTTAATTCGTCAATGTGAGGGAGCGAGGGATGCAGTAAAGAAGGTGTAGTCCATCGGAAGGGAGACACTCGTCTCCCAAAAGAAAATCCTGTATTTTCCATAGAAACGTTACTCGGTTTAGAAGGAGAAGACATAAAACCCATAGTATTTCATAGCGATGCAATTTCAGTTTTAATTCGACAAAGCGAGGGAGCGAGGGATGCAGTAAAGAAGGAATACTTCATCGCATAGCAGATACTCGCCTCCCAAAAGAAAATCCTGTATTTTCCATAGAAACGTTACTCGGTTTAGAAGGAGAAGACATAAAACACATAGTATTTCATAGCGATGCAATTTCAGTTTTAATTCGACAAAGCGAGGGAGCGAGGGATGCAGTAAAGAAGGAATACTTAATCGCATAGCAGTTACTCGCCTCCCAAAAGAAAATCCTGTCGTTTCCATAGAAACGTTACTCGGTTTAGAAGGAGAAGACATAAAACCCATAGTATTTCATAGCGATGCAATTTCAGTTTTAATTCGACAAAGCGAGGGAGCGAGGGATGCAGTAAAGAAGGAATACTTCATCGCATAGCAGATACTCGCCTCCCAAAAGAAAATCCTGTATTTTCCATAGAAACGTTACTCGGTTTAGAAGGAGAAGACATAAAACCCATAGTATTTCATAGCGATGCAATATCAGTTTTAATTCGACAAAGCGAGGGAGCGAGGGATGCAGTAAAGAAGGAATACTTCATCGCATAGCAGATACTCGCCTCCCAAAAGAAAATCCTGTCGTTTCCATAGAAACGTTACTCGGTTTAGAAGGAGAAGTCATAGAACGCATAGTATCTCATAGCGGCGCAATTTCCGTGTTAAATCGTCAATGTGAGGGAGCGAGGGATGCAGTAAAGAAGGAGTAGTCCATCGGAAGGGAGACACTCGTCTCCCAAAAGAAAATCCTGTATTTTCCATAGAAACGTTACTCGGTTTAGAAGGAGAAGACATAAAACCCATAGTATTTCATAGCGATGCAATTTCAGTTTTAATTCGACAAAGCGAGGGAGCGAGGGATGCAGTAAAGAAGGAATACTTCATCGCATAGCAGATATTCGCCTCCCAAAAGAAAATCCTGTATTTTCCATAGAAACGTTACTCGGTTTAGAAGGAGAAGACATAAAACCCATAGTATTTCATAGCGATGCAATTTCAGTTTTAATTCGACAAAGCGAGGGAGCGAGGGATGCAGTAAAGAAGGAATACTTAATCGCATAGCAGATACTCGCCTCCCAAAAGAAAATCCTGTCGTTTCCATAGAAACGTTACTCGGTTTAGAAGGAGAAGACATAAAACCCATAGTATTTCATAGCGATGCAATTTCAGTTTTAATTCGACAAAGCGAGGGAGCGAGGGATGCAGTAAAGAAGGAATACTTCATCGCATAGCAGATACTCGCCTCCCAAAAGAAAATCCTGTATTTTCCATAGAAACGTTACTCGGTTTAGAAGGAGAAGACATAAAACCCATAGTATTTCATAGCGATGCAATTTCAATTTTAATTCGACAAAGCGAGGGAGCGAGGGATGCAGTAAAGAAGGAATACTTCATCGCATAGCAGATACTCGCCTCCCAAAAGAAAATCCTGTATTTTCCATAGAAACGTTACTCGGTTTAGAAGGAGAAATCATAGAACGCATAGTATCTCATAGCGGCGCAATTTCCGTGTTAATTCGTCAATGTGAGGGAGCGAGGGATGCAGTAAAGAAGGAGTAGTCCATCGGAAGGGAGACACTCGTCTCCCAAAAGAAAATCCTGTATTTTCCATAGAAACGTTACTCGGTTTAGAAGGAGAAGACATAAAACCCATAGTATTTCATAGCGATGCAATTTCAGTTTTAATTCGACAAAGCGAGGGAGCGAGGGATGCAGTAAAGAAGGAATACTTCATCGCATAGCAGATACTCGCCTCCCAAAAGAAAATCCTGTATTTTCCATAGAAACGTTACTCGGTTTAGAAGGAGAAGACATAAAACCCATAGTATTTCATAGCGATGCAATATCAGTTTTAATTCGACAAAGCGAGGGAGCGAGGGATGCAGTAAAGAAGGAATACTTCATCGCATAGCAGATACTCGCCTCCCAAAAGAAAATCCTGTCGTTTCCATAGAAACGTTACTCGGTTTAGAAGGAGAAGTCATAGAACGCATAGTATCTCATAGCGGCGCAATTTCCGTGTTAATTCGTCAATGTGAGGGAGCGAGGGATGCAGTAAAGAAGGAGTAGTCCATCGGAAGGGAGACACTCGTCTCCCAAAAGAAAATCTTGTATTTTCCATAGAAACGTTACTCAGTTTAGAAGGAGAAGACATAAAACCCATAGTATTTCATAGCGATGCAATTTCAGTTTTAATTCGACAAAGCGAGGGAGCGAGGGATGCAGTAAAGAAGGAATACTTCATCGCATAGCAGATACTCGCCTCCCAAAAGAAAATCCTGTCGTTTCCATAGAAACGTTACTCGGTTTAGAAGGAGAAGTCATAGAACGCATAGTATCTCATAGCGGCGCAATTTCCGAGTTAATTCGTCAATGTGAGGGAGCGAGGGATGCAGTAAAGAAGGAGTAGTCCATCGGAAGGGAGACACTCGCCTCCCAAAAGAAAATCCTGTATTTTCCATAGAAACGTTACTCGGTTTAGAAGGAGAAGACATAAAACCCATAGTATTTCATAGCGATGCAATTTCAGTTTTAATTCGACAAAGCGAGGGAGCGAGGGATGCAGTAAAGAAGGAATACTTCATCGCATAGCAGATACTCGCCTCCCAAAAGAAAATCCTGTCGTTTCCATAGAAACGTTACTCGGTTTAGAAGGAGAAGACATAAAACCCATAGTATTTCATAGCGATGCAATTTCAGTTTTAATTCGACAAAGCGAGGGAGCGAGGGATGCAGTAAAGAAGGAATACTTCATCGCATAGCAGATACTCGCCTCCCAACAGAAAATCCTGTATTTTCCATAGAAACGTTACTCGGTTTAGAAGGAGAAGACATAAAACCCATAGTATTTCATAGCGATGAAATTTCAGTTTTAATTCGACACAGCGAGGGAGCGAGGGATGCAGTAAAGAAGGAATACTTCATCGCATAGCAGATACTCGCCTCCCAAAAGAAAATCCTGTATTTTCCATAGAAACGTTACTCGGTTTAGAAGGAGAAGACATAAAACCCATAGTATTTCATAGCGATGCAATTTCAGTTTTAATTCGACAAAGCGAGGGAGCGAGGGATGCAGTAAAGAAGGAATACTTCATCGCATAGCAGATACTCGCCTCCCAAAAGAAAATCCTTTCGTTTCCATAGAAACGTTACTCGGTTTAGAAGGAGAAGACATAAAACCCATAGTATTTCATAGCGATGCAATTTCAGTTTTAATTCGACAAAGCGAGGGAGCGAGGGATGCAGTAAAGAAGGAATACTTCATCGCATAGCAGATACTCGCCTCCCAAAAGAAAATCCTGTATTTTCCATAGAAACGTTACTCGGTTTAGAAGGAGAAGACATAAAACCCATAGTATTTCATAGCGATGAAATCTCAGTTTTAATTCGACAAAGCGAGGGAGCGAGGGATGCAGTAAAGAAGGAATACTTCATCGCATAGCAGATACTCGCCTCCCAAAAGAAAATCCTGTCGTTTCCATAGAAACGTTACTCGGTTTAGAAGGAGAAGTCATAGAACGCATAGTATCTCATAGCGGCGCAATTTCCGTGTTAATTCGTCAATGTGAGGGAGCGAGGGATGCAGTAAAGAAGAAGTAGTCCATCGGAAGGGAGACACTCGTCTCCCAAAAGAAAATCCTGCATTTTCCATAGAAACGTTACTCGGTTTAGAAGGAGAAGACATAAAACCCATAGTATTTCATAGCGATGCAATTTCAGTTTTAATTCGACAAAGCGAGGGAGCGAGGGATGCAGTAAAGAAGGAATACTTCATCGCATAGCAGATACTCGCCTCCCAAAAGAAAATCCTGTATTTTCCATAGAAACGTTACTCGGTTTAGAAGGAGAAGACATAAAACACATAGTATTTCATAGCGATGCAATTTCAGTTTTAATTCGACAAAGCGAGGGAGCGAGGGATGCAGTAAAGAAGGAATACTTAATCGCATAGCAGTTACTCGCCTCCCAAAAGAAAATCCTGTCGTTTCCATAGAAACGTTACTCGGTTTAGAAGGAGAAGACATAAAACCCATAGTATTTCATAGCGACGCAATTTCAGTTTTAATTCGACAAAGCGAGGGAGCGAGGGATGCAGTAAAGAAGGAATACTTCATCGCATAGCAGATACTCGCCTCCCAAAAGAAAATCCTGTATTTTCCATAGAAACGTTACTCGGTTTAGAAGGGGAAGACATAAAACCCATAGTATTTCATAGCGATGCAATTTCAGTTTTAATTCGACAAAGCGAGGGAGCGAGGGATGCAGTAAAGATGGAATACTTCATCGCATAGCAGATACTCGCCTCCCAAAAGAAAATCCTGTATTTTCCATAGAAACGTTACTCGGTTTAGAAGGAGAAGTCATAGAACGCATAGTATCTCATAGCGGCGCAATTTCCGTGTTAATTCGTCAATGTGAGGGAGCGAGGGATGCAGTAAAGAAGGAGTAGTCCATCGGAAGGGAGACACTCGTCTCCCAAAAGAAAATCCTGTATTTTCCATAGAAACGTTACTCGGTTTAGAAGGAGAAGACATAAAACCCATAGTATTTCATAGCGATGCAATTTCAGTTTTAATTAGACAAAGCGAGGGAGCGAGGGATGCAGTAAAGAAGGAATACTTCATCGCATAGCAGATACTCGCCTCCCAAAAGAAAATCCTGTCGTTTCCATAGAAACGTTACTCGGTTTAGAAGGAGAAGTCATAGAACGCATAGTATCTCATAGCGGCGCTATTTCCGTGTTAATTCGTCAATGTGAGGGAGCGAGGGATGCAGTAAAGAAGGAGTAGTCCATCGGAAGGGAGACACTCGTCTCCCAAAAGAAAATCCTGTATTTTCCATAGAAACGTTACTCAGTTTAGTCGGAGAAGACATAAAACCCATAGTATTTCATAGCGATGCAATTTCAGTTTTAATTCGACAAAGCGAGGGAGCGAGGGATGCAGTAAAGAAGGAATACTTCATCGCATAGCAGATACTCGCCTCCCAAAAGAAAATCCTGTCGTTTCCATAGAAACGTTACTCGGTTTAGAAGGAGAAGTCATAGAACGCATAGTATCTCATAGCGGCGCAATTTCCGTGTTAATTCGTCAATGTGAGGGAGCGAGGGATGCAGTAAAGAAGGAGTAGTCCATCGGAAAGGAGACACTCGCCTCCCAAAAGAAAATCCTGTATTTTCCATAGAAACGTTACTCGGTTTAGAAGGAGAAGACATAAAACCCATAGTATTTCATAGCGATGCAATTTCAGTTTTAATTCGACAAAGCGAGGGAGCGAGGGATGCAGTAAAGAAGGAATACTTCATCGCATAGCAGATACTCGCCTCCCAAAAGAAAATCCTGTCGCTTCCAGAGAAACGTTACTCGGTTTAGAAGGAGAAGTCATAGAACGCATAGTATCTCATAGCGGCGCAATTTCCGTGTTAATTCATCAATGTGAGGGAGCGAGGGATGCAGTAAAGAAGGAGTAGTCCATCGGAAGGGAGACACTCGTCTCCCAAAAGAAAATCCTGTATTTTCCATAGAAACGTTACTCGGTTTAGAAGGAGAAGACATAAAACCCATAGTATTTCATAGCGATGCAATTTCAGTTTTAATTCGACAAAGCGAGGGAGCGAGGGATGCAGTAAAGAAGGAATTTTTCATCGCATAGCAGATACTCGCCTCCCAAAAGAAAATCCAGTATTTTCCATAGAAACGTTACTCGGTTTAGAATTAGAAGACATAAAACCCATAGTATTTCATAGCGATGCAATTTCAGTTTTCATTCGACAAAGCGAGGGAGCGAGGGATGCAGTAAAGAAGGAATACTTCATTGCATAGCAGATACTCGCCTCCCAAAAGAAAATCCTGTCGTTTCCATAGAAACGTTACTCGGTTAAGAAGGAGAAGTCATAGAACGCATAGTATCTCATAGCGGCGCAATTTCCGTGTTAATTCGTCAATGTGAAGGAGCGAGGGATGCAGTAAAGAAGGAGTAGTCCATCGGAAGGGAGACACTCGCCTCCCAAAAGAAAATCCTGTATTTTCCATAGAAACGTTACTCGGTTTAGAAGGAGAAGACATAAAACCCATAGTATTTCATAGCGATGCAATTTCAGTTTTAATTCGACAATGCGAGGTAGCGAGGGATGCAGTAAAGAAGGAATACTTCATCGCATAGCAGATACTCGCCTCCCAAAAGAAAATCCTGTCGTTTCCATAGAAACGTTACTCGGTTTAGAAGGAGAAGTCATAGAACGCATAGTATCTCATAGCGGCGCAATTTCCGTGTTAACTCGTCAATGTGAGGGAGCGAGGGATGCAGTAAACAAGGAGTAGTCCATCGGAAGGGAGACACTCGCCTCCCAAAAGAAAATTCTGTATTTTCCATAGAAACGTTACTCGGTTTAGAAGGAGAAGACATAAAACCCATAGTAGTTCATAGCGATGCAATTTCAGTTTTAATTCGACAAAGCGAGGGAGCGAGGGATGCAGTAAAGAAGGAATACTTCATCGCATAGCAGATACTCGCCTCCCAAAAGAAAATCCTGTCGTTTCCATAGAAACGTTACTCGGTTTAGAAGGAGAAGACATAGAACGCATAGTATCTCATAGCGGCGCAATTTCCGTGTTAATTCGTCAATGTGAGGGAGCGAGGGATGCAGTAAAGAAGGAGTAGTCCATCGGAAGGGAGACACTCGTCTCCCAAAAGAAGATCCTGTATTTTCCATAGAAACGTTACTCGGTTTAGAAGGAGAAGACATAAAACCCATAGTATTTCATAGCGATGCAATTTCAGTTTTAATTCGACAAAGCGAGGGAGCGAGGGATGCAGTAAAGAAGGAATACTTCATCGCATAGCAGATACTCGCCTCCCAAAAGAAAATCCTGTCGTTTCCATAGAAACGTTACTCGGTTTAGAAGGAGAAGACATAGAACGCATAGTATCTCATAGCGGCGCAATTTCCGTGTTAATTCGTCAATGTGAGGGAGCGAGGGATGCAGTAAAGAAGGAGTAGTCCATCGGAAGGGAGACACTCGCCTCCCAAAAGAAAATCCTGTATTTTCCATAGAAACGTTACTCGGTTTAGAAGGAGAAGACATAAAACCCATAGTATTTCATAGCGATGCAATTTCAGTTTTAATTCGACAAAGCGAGGGAGCGAGGGATGCAGTAAAGAAGGAATACTTCATCGCATAGCAGATACTCGCCTCCCAAAAGAAAATCCTGTATTTTCCATAGAAACGTTACTCGGTTTAGAAGGAGAAGTCATAGAACGCATAGTATCTCATAGCGGCGCAATTTCCGTGTTAATTCGTCAATGTGAGGGAGCGAGGGATGCAGTAAAGAAGGAGTAGTCCATCGGAAGGGAGACACTCGTCTCCCAAAAGAAAATCCTGTATTTTCCATAGAAACGTTACTCGGTTTAGAAGGAGAAGACATAAAACCCATAGTATTTCATAGCGATGCAATTTCAGTTTTAATTCGACAAAGCGAGGGAGCGAGGGATGCAGTAAAGAAGGAATACTTCATCACATAGCAGATACTCGCCTCCCAAAAGAAAATCCTGTATTTTCCATAGAAACGTTACTCGGTTTAGAAGGAGAAGACATAAAACCCATAGTATTTCATAGCGATGCAATTTCAGTTTTAATTCGACAAAGCGAGGGAGCGAGGGATGCAGTAAAGAAGGAATACTTCATCGCATAGCAGATACTCGCCTCCCAAAAGAAAATCCTGTCGTTTCCATAGAAACGTTACTCGGTTTAGAAGGAGAAGACATAAAACCCATAGTATTTCATAGCGATGCAATTTCAGTTTTAATTCGACAAAGCGAGGGAGCGAGGGATGCAGTAAAGAAGGAATACTTCATCGCATAGCAGATACTCGCCTCCCAAAAGAAAATACTGTATTTTCCATAGAAACGTTACTCGGTTTAGAAGGAGAAGACATAAAACCCATAGTATTTCATAGCGATGCAATTTCAGTTTTAATTCGACAAAGCGAGGGAGCGAGGGATGCAGTAAAGAAGGAATACTTCATCGCATAACAGATACTCGCCTCCCAAAAGAAAATCCTTTCGTTTCCATAGAAACGTTACTCGGTTTAGAAGGAGAAGACATAAAACCCATAGTATTTCATAGCGATGCAATTTCAGTTTTAATTCGACAAAGCGAGGGAGCGAGGGATGCAGTAAAGAAGGAAAACTTCATCGCATAGCAGATACTCGCCTCCCAAAAGAAAATCCTGTATTTTCCATAGAAACGTTACTCGGTTTAGAAGGAGAAGACATAAAACCCATAGTATTTCATAGCGATGCAATTTCAGTTTTAATTCGACAAAGCGAGGGAGCGAGAGATGCAGTAAAGAAGGAATACTTCATCGCATAGCAGATACTCGCCTCCCAAAAGAAAATCCTGTCGTTTCCATAGAAACGTTACTCGGTTTAGAAGGAGAAGACATAAAACCCATAGTATTTCATAGCGATGAAATTTCAGTTTTAATTCGACACAGCGAGGGAGCGAGGGATGCAGTAAAGAAGGAATACTTCATCGCATAGCAGATACTCGCCTCCCAAAAGAAAATCCTGTATTTTCCATAGAAACGTTACTCGGTTTAGAAGGAGAAGACATAAAACCCATAGTATTTCATAGCGATGCAATTTCAGTTTTAATTCGACAAAGCGAGGGAGCGAAGGATGCAGTAAAGAAGGAATACTTAATCGCATAGCAGATACTCGCCTCCCAAAAGAAAATCCTGTCGTTTCCATAGAAGCGTTACTCGGTTTAGAAGGAGAAGACATAAAACCCATAGTATTTCATAGCGATGCAATTTCAGTTTTAATTCGACAAAGCGAGGGAGCGAGGGATGCAGTAAAGAAGGAATACTTCATCGCATAGCAGATACTCGCCTCCCAAAAGAAAATCCTGTATTTTCCATAGAAACGTTACACGGTTTAGAAGGAGAAGACATAAAACCCATAGTATTTCATAGCGATGCAATTTCAGTTTTAATTCGACAAAGCGAGGGAGCGAGGGATGCAGTAAAGAGGAATACTTCATCGCATAGCAGATACTCGCCTCCCAAAAGAAAATCCTGTATTTTCCATAGAAACGTTACTCGGTTTAGAAGGAGAAGTCATAGAACGCATAGTATCTCATAGCGGCGCAATTTCCGTGTTAATTCGTCAATGTGAGGGAGCGAGGGATGCAGTAAAGAAGGAGTAGTCCATCGGAAGGGAGACACTCGTCTCCCAAAAGAAAATCCTGTATTTTCCATAGAAACGTTACTCGGTTTAGAAGGAGAAGACATAAAACCCATAGTATTTCATAGCGATGCAATTTCAGTTTTAATTCGACAAAGCGAGGGAGCGAGGGATGCAGTAAAGAAGGAATACTTCATCGCATAGCAGATACTCGCCTCCCAGAAGAAAATCCTGTCGTTTCCATAGAAACGTTACTCGGTTTAGAAGGAGAAGTCATAGAACGCATAGTATCTCATAGCGGCGCAATTTCCGTGTTAATTCGTCAATGTGAGGGAGCGAGAGATGCAGTAAAGAAGGAGTTGTCCATCGGAAGGGAGACACTCGTCTCCCAAAAGAAAATCCTGTATTTTCCATAGAAACGTTACTCAGTTTAGAAGGAGAAGACATAAAACCCATAGTATTTCATAGCGATGCAATTTCAGTTTTAATTCGACAAAGCGAGGGAGCGAGGGATGCAGTAAAGAAGGAATACTTCATCGCATAGCAGATACTCGCCTCCCAAAAGAAAATCCTGTCGTTACCATAGAAACGTTACTCGGTTTAGAAGGAGAAGTCATAGAACGCATAGTATCTCATAGCGGCGCAATTTCCGTGTTAATTCGTCAATGTGAGGGAGCGAGGGATGCAGTAAAGAAGGAGTAGTCCATCGGAAGGGAGACACTCGCCTCCCAAAAGAAAATCCTGTATTTTCCATAGAAACGTTACTCGGTTTAGAAGGAGAAGACATAAAACCCATAGTATTTCATAGCGATGCAATTTCAGTTTTAATTCGACAAAGCGAGGGAGCGAGAGATGCAGTAAAGAAGGAATACTTCATCGCATAGCAGATACTCGCCTCCCAAAAGAAAATCCTGTCGTTTCCATAGAAACGTTACTCGGTTTAGAAGGAGAAGACATAAAACCCATAGTATTTCATAGCGATGCAATTTCAGTTTTAATTCGACAAAGCGAGGGAGCGAGGGATGCAGTAAAGAAGGAATACTTAATCGCATAGCAGATACTCGCCTCCCAAAAGAAAATCCTGTCGTTTCCATAGAAACGTGACTCGGTTTAGAAGGAGAAGACATAAAACCCATAGTATTTCATAGCGATGCAATTTCAGTTTTAATTCGACAAAGCGAGGGAGCGAGGGATGCAGTAAAGAAGGAATACTTCATCGCATAGCAGATACTCGCCTCCCAAAAGAAAATCCTGTATTTTCCATAGAAACGTTACACGGTTTAGAAGGAGAAGACATAAAACCCATAGTATTTCATAGCGATGCAATTTCAGTTTTAATTCGACAAAGCGAGGGAGCGAGGGATGCAGTAAAGAGGAATACTTCATCGCATAGCAGATACTCGCCTCCCAAAAGAATATCCTGTATTTTCCATAGAAACGTTACTCGGTTTAGAAGGAGAAGTCATAGAACGCATAGTATCTCATAGCGGCGCAATTTCCGTGTTAATTCGTCAATGTGAGGTAGCGAGGGATGCAGTAAAGAAGGAGTAGTCCATCGGAAGGGAGACACTCGTCTCCCAAAAGAAAATCCTGTATTTTCCATAGAAACGTTACTCGGTTTAGAAGGAGAAGACATAAAACCCATAGTATTTCATAGCGATGCAATTTCAGTTTTAATTCGACAAAGCGAGGGAGCGAGGGATGCAGTAAAGAAGGAATACTTCATCGCATAGCAGATACTCGCCTCCCAAAAGAAAATCCTGTCGTTTCCATAGAAACGTTACTCGGTTTAGAAGGAGAAGTCATAGAACGCATAGTATCTCATAGCGGCGCAATTTCCGTGTTAATTCGTCAATGTGAGGGAGCGAGAGGTGCAGTAAAGAAGGAGTAGTCCATCGGAAGGGAGACACTCGTCTCCCAAAAGAAAATCCTGTATTTTCCATAGAAACGTTACTCAGTTTAGAAGGAGAAGACATAAAACCCATAGTATTTCATAGCGATGCAATTTCAGTTTTAATTCGACAAAGCGAGGGAGCGAGGGATGCAGTAAAGAAGGAATACTTCATCGCATAGCAGATACTCGCCTCCCAAAAGAAAATCCTGTCGTTACCATAGGAACGTTACTCGGTTTAGAAGGAGAAGTCATAGAACGCATAGTATCTCATAGCGGCGCAATTTCCGTGTTAATTCGTCAATGTGAGGGAGCGAGGGATGCAGTAAAGAAGGAGTAGTCCATCGGAAGGGAGACACTCGCCTCCCAAAAGAAAATCCTGTATTTTCCATAGAAACAATACGCGGTTTAGAAGGAGAAGACATAAAACCCATAGTATTTCATAGCGATGCAATTTCAGTTTTAATTCGACAAAGCGAGGGAGCGAGGGATGCAGTAAAGAAGGAATACTTCATCGCATAGCAGATACTCGCCTCCCAAAAGAAAATCCTGTCGTTTCCATAGAAACGTTACTCGGTTTAGAAGGAGAAGACATTTAATTCGACAAAGCGAGGGAGCGACTGATGCAGTAAAGAAGGAATACTTCATCGCATAGCAGATACTCGCCTCCCAAAAGAAAATCCTGTACTTTCCATAGAAACGTTACTCGGTTTAGAAGGAGAAGACATAAAACCCATAGTATTTCATAGCGATGCAGTTTCAGTTTTAATTCGACAAAGCGAGGGAGCGAGGGATGCAGTAAAGAAGGAATACTTCATCGCATAGCAGATACTCGCCTCCCAAAAGAAAATCCTGTCGTTTCCATAGAAACGTTACTCGGTTTAGAAGGAGAAGACATAAAACCCATAGTATTTCATAGCGATGCAATTTCAGTTTTAATTCGACAAAGCGAGGGAGCGAGGGATGCAGTAAAGAAGGAATACTTCATCGCATAGCAGATACTCGCCTCCCAAAAGAAAATCCTGTATTTTCCATAGAAACGTTACTCGGTTTAGAACGAGAAGACATAAATCCCATAGTACTTCATAGCGATGCAATTTCAGTTTTAATTCGACAAAGCGAGGGAGCGAGGGATGCAGTAAAGAGGGAATACTTCATCGCATAGCAGATACTCGCCTCCCAAAAGAAGATCAAGTCGTTTCCATAGAAACGTTACTCGGTTTAGAAGGAGAAGTCATAGAACGCATAGTATCTCATAGCGGCGCAATTTCCGTGTTAATTCGTCAATGTGAGGGAGCGAGGGATGCAGTAAAGAAGGAGTAGTCCATCGGAAGGGAGACACTCGTCTCCCAAAAGAAAATCCTGTATTTTCCATAGAAACGTTACTCGGTTTAGATGGAGAAGACATAAAACCCATAGTATTTCATAGCGATGCAATTTCAGTTTTAATTCGACAAAGCGAGGGAGCGAGGGATGCAGTAAAGAAGGAATACTTCATCGCATAGCAGATACTCGCCTCCCAAAAGAAAATCCTGTATTTTCCATAGAAACGTTACTCGGTTTAGAAGGAGAAGACATAAAACCCATAGTATTTCATAGCGATGCAATTTCAGTTTTAATTCGACAAAGCGAGGGAGCGAGAGATGCAGTAAAGAAGGAATACTTAATCGCATAGCAGATACTCGCCTCCCAAAAGAATATCCTGTCGTTTCCATAGAAACGTTACTCGGTTTAGAAGGAGAGGACATAAAACCCATAGTATTTCATAGCGATGCAATTTCAGTTTTAATTCGACAAAGCGAGGGAGCGAGGGATGCAGTAAAGAAGGAATACTTCATCGCATAGCAGATACTCGCCTCCCAAAAGAAAATCCTGTATTTTCCATAGAAACGTTACTCGGTTTAGAAGGAGAAGACATAAAACCCATAGTATTTCATAGCGATGCAATTTCAGTTTTAATTCGACAAAGCGAGGGAGCGAGGGATGCAGTAAAGAAGGAATACTTCATCGCATAGCAGATACTCGCCTCCCAAAAGAAAATCCTGTATTTTCCATAGAAACGTTACACGGTTTAGAAGGAGAAGACATAAAACCCATAGTATTTCATAGCGATGTAATTTCAGTTTTAATTCGACAAAGCGAGGGAGCGAGGGATGCAGTAAAGAGGAATACTTCATCGCATAGCAGATACTCGCCTCCCAAAAGAAAATCCTGTGTTTTCCATAGAAACGTTACTCGGTTTAGAAGGAGAAGTCATAGAACGCATAGTATCTCATAGCGGCGCTATTTCCGTGTTAATTCGTCAATGTGAGGGAGCGAGGGATGCAGTAAAGAAGGAGTAGTCCATCGGAAGGGAGACACTCGTCTCCCAAAAGAAAATCCTGTATTTTCCATAGAAACGTTACTCGGTTTAGAAGGAGAAGACATAAAACCCATAGTATTCCATAGCGATGCAATTTCAGTTTTAATTCGACAAAGCGAGGGAGCGAGGGATGCAGTAAAGAAGGAATACTTCATCGCATAGCAGATACTCGCCTCCCAAAAGAAAATCCTGTCGTTTCCATAGAAACGTTACTCGGTTTAGAAGGAGAAGTCATAGAACGCATAGTATCTCATAGCGGCGCAATTTCCGTGTTAATTCGTCAATGTGAGGGAGCGAGAGATGCAGTAAAGAAGGAGTAGTCCATCGGAAGGGAGACACTCGGCTCCCAAAAGAAAATCCTGTATTTTCCATAGAAACGTTACGCGGTTTAGAAGGAGAAGACATAAAACCCATAGTATTTCATAGCGATGCAATTTCAGTTTTAATTCGACAAAGCGAGGGAGCGAGGGATGCAGTAAAGAAGGAATACTTCATCGCATAGCAGATACTCGCCTCCCTAAAGAAAATCCTGTCGTTTCCATAGAAACGTTACTCGGTTTAGAAGGAGAAGACATAAAACCCATAGTATTTCATAGCGATGCAATTTGAGTTTTAATTCGACAAAGCGAGGGAGCGACTGATGCAGTAAAGAAGGAATACTTCATCGCATAGCAGATACTCGCCTCCCAAAAGAAAATCCTGTATTTTCCATAGAAACGTTACTAGGTTTAGAAGGAGAAGACATAAAACCCATAGTATTTCATAGCGATGCAATTTCAGTTTTAATTCGACAAAGCGAGGGAGCGAGGGATGCAGTAAAGAAGGAATACTTCATCGCATAGCAGATACTCGCCTCCCAAAAGAAAATCCTGTCGTTTCCATAGAAACGTTACTCGGTTCAGAAGGAGAAGACATAAAACCCATAGTATTTCATAGCGATGCAATTTCAGTTTTAATTCGACAAAGCGAGGGAGCGAGGGATGCAGTAAAGAAGGAATACTTCATCGCATAGCAGATACTCGCCTCCCAAAAGAAAATCCTGTATTTTCCATAGAAACGTTACTCGGTTTAGAAGGAGAAGACATAAATCCCATAGTACTTCATAGCGATGCAATTTCAGTTTTAATTCGACAAAGCGAGGGAGCGAGGGATGCAGTAAAGAGGGAATACTTCATCGCATAGCAGATACTCGCCTCCCAAAAGAAGATCCTGTCGTTTCCATAGAAACGTTACTCGGTTTAGAAGGAGAAGTCATAGAACGCATAGTATCTCATAGCGGCGCAATTTCCGTGTTAATTCGTCAATGTGAGGGAGCGAGGGATGCAGTAAAGAAGGAGTAATCCATCGGAAGGGAGACACTCGTCTCCCAAAAGAAAATCCTGTATTTTCCATAGAAACGTTACTCGGTTTAGAAGGAGAAGACATAAAACCCATAGTATTTCATAGCGATGCAATTTCAGTTTTAATTCGACAAAGCGAGGGAGCGAGGGATGCAGTAAAGAAGGAATACTTCATCGCATAGCAGATACTCGCCTCCCAAAAGAAAATCCTGTATTTTCCATAGAAACGTTACTCGGTTTAGAAGGAGAAGACATAAAACCCATAGTATTTCATAGCGATGCAATTTCAGTTTTAATTCGACAAAGCGAGGGAGCGAGGGATGCAGTAAAGAAGGAATACTTAATCGCATAGCAGATACTCGCCTCCCAAAAGAAAATCCTGTCGTTTCCATAGAAACGTTACTCGGTTTAGAAGGAGAGGACATAAAACCCATAGTATTTCATAGCGATGCAATTTCAGTTTTAATTCGACAAAGCGAGGGAGCGAGGGATGCAGTAAAGAAGGAATACTTCATCGCATAGCAGATACTCGCCTCCCAAAAGAAAATCCTGTCGTTTCCATAGAAACGTTACTCGGTTTAGAAGGAGAAGTCATAGAACGCATAGTATCTCATAGCGGCGCAATTTCCGTGTTAATTCGTCAATGTGAGGGAGCGAGGGATGCAGTAAAGAAGGAGTAGTCCATCGGAAGGGAGACACTCGCCTCCCAAAAGAAAATTCTGTATTTTCCATAGAAACGTTACTCGGTTTAGAAGGAGAAGTCATAGAACGCATAGTATCTCATAGCGGCGCAATTTCCGTGTTAATTCGTCAATGTGAGGGAGCGAGGGATGCAGTAAAGAAGGAGTAGTCCATCGGAAGGGAGACACTCGTCTCCCAAAAGAAAATCCTGTATTTTCCATAGAAACGTTACTCGGTTTAGAAGGAGAAGACATAAAACCCATAGTATTTCATAGCGATGCAATTTCAGTTTTAATTCGACAAAGCGAGGGAGCGAGGGATGCAGTAAAGAAGGAATACTTCATCGCATAGCAGATACTCGCCTCCCAAAAGAAAATCCTGTCGTTTCCATAGAAACGTTACTCGGTTTAGAAGGAGAAGTCATAGAACGCATAGTATCTCATAGCGGCGCAATTTCCGTGTTAATTCGTCAATGTGAGGGAGCGAGGGATGCAGTAAAGAAGGAGTAGTCCATCGGAAGGGAGACACTCGTCTCCCAAAAGAAAATCCTGTATTTTCCATAGAAACGTTACTCAGTTTAGAAGGAGAAGACATAAAACCCATAGTATTTCATAGCGATGCAATTTCAGTTTTAATTCGACAAAGCGAGGGAGCGAGGGATGCAGTAAAGAAGGAATACTTCATCGCATAGCAGATACTCGCCTCCCAAAAGAAAATCCTGTCGTTTCCATAGAAACGTTACTCGGTTTAGAAGGAGAAGTCATAGAACGCATAGTATATCATAGCGGCGCAATTTCCGTGTTAATTCGTCAATGTGAGGGAGCGAGGGATGCAGTAAAGAAGGAGTAGTCCATCGGAAGGGAGACACTCGTCTCCCAAAAGAAAATCCTGTATTTTCCATAGAAACGTTACTCAGTTTAGTAGGAGAAGACATAAAACCCATAGTATTTCATAGCGATGCAATTTCAGTTTTAATTCGACAAAGCGAGGGAGCGAGGGATGCAGTAAAGAAGGAATACTTCATCGCATAGCAGATACTCGCCTCCCAAAAGAAAACCCTGTCGTTTCCATAGAAACGTTACTCGGTTTAGAAGGAGAAGTCATAGAACGCATAGTATCTCATAGCGGCGCAATTTCCGTGTTAATTCGTCAATGTGAGGGAGCGAGGGATGCAGTAAAGAAGGAGTAGTCCATCGGAAGGGAGACACTCGCCTCCCAAAAGAAAATCCTGTATTTTCCATAGAAACGTTACTCGGTTTAGAAGGAGAAGACATAAAACCCATAGTATTTCATAGCGATGCAATTTCAGTTTTAATTCGACAAAGCGAGGGAGCGACGGATGCAGTAAAGAAGGAATACTTCATCGCATAGCAGATACTCGCCTCCCAAAAGAAAATCCTGTCGTTTCCATAGAAACGTTACTCGGTTTAGAAGGAGAAGACATAAAACCCATAGTATTTCATAGCGATGCAATTTCAGTTTTAATTCGACAAAGCGAGGGAGCGACTGATGCAGTAAAGAAGGAATATTTCATCGCATAGCAGATACTCGCCTCCCAAAAGAAAATCCTGTATTTTCCATAGAAACGTTACTCGGTTTAGAAGGAGAAGACATAAAACCCATAGTATTTCATAGCGATGCAATTTCAGTTTTAATTCGACAAAGCGAGGGAGCGAGGGATGCAGTAAAGAAGGAATACTTCATCGCATAGCAGATACTCGCCTCCCAAAAGAAAATCCTGTCGTTTCCATAGAAACGATACTCGGTTTAGAAGGAGAAGACATAAAACCCATAGTGTTTCATAGCGATGCAATTTCAGTTTTAATTCGACAAAGCGAGGGAGCGAGGGATGCAGTAAAGAAGGAATACTTCATCGCATAGCAGATACTCGCCTCCCAAAAGAAAATCCTGTATTTTCCATAGAAACGTTACTCGGTTTAGAAGGAGAAGACATAAAACCCATAGTATTTCATAGCGATGAAATTTCAATTTTAATTCGCAAAGCGAGGGAGCGAGGGATGCAGTAAAGAAGGAATACTTCATCGCATAGCAGATACTCGCCTCCCAAAAGAAAATCCTGTCGTTTCCATAGAAACGTTACTCGGTTTAGAAGGATAAGTCATAGAACGCATAGTATCTCATAGCGGCGCAATTTCCGTGTTAATTCGTCAAAGTGAGGGAGCGAGGGATGCAGTAAAGAAGGAGTAGTCCATCGGAAGGGAGACACTCGTCTCCCAAAAGAAAATCCTGTATTTTCCATAGAAACGTTACTCGGTTTAGAAGGAGAAGACATAAAACCCATAGTATTTCATAGCGATGCAATTTCAGTTTTAATTCGACAAAGCGAGGGAGCGAGGGATGCAGTAAAGAAGGAATACTTCATCGCATAGCAGATACTCGCCTCCCAAAAGAAAATCCTGTATTTTCCATAGAAACGTTACTCGGTTTAGAAGGAGAAGACATAAAACCCATAGTATTTCATAGCGATGCAATTTCAGTTTTAATTCGACAAAGCGAGGGAGCGAGGGATGCAGTAAAGAAGGAATACTTAATCGCATAGCAGATACTCGCCTCCCAAAAGAAAATCCTGTCGTTTCCATAGAAACGTTACTCGGTTTAGAAGGAGAAGACATAAAACCCATAGTATTTCATAGCGATGCAATTTCAGTTTTAATTCGACAAAGCGAGGGAGCGAGGGATGCAGTAAAGAAGGAATACTTCATCGCATAGCAGATACTCGCCTCCCAAAAGAAAATCCTGTCGTTTCCATAGAAACGTTACTCGGTTTAGAAGGAGAAGACATAAAACCCATAGTATTTCATAGCGATGCAATTTGAGTTTGAATTCGACAAAGCGAGGGAGCGACTGATGCAGTAAAGAAGGAATACTTCATCGCATAGCAGATACTCGCCTCCCAAAAGAAAATCCTGTATTTTCCATAGAAACGTTACTCGGTTTAGAAGGAGAAGACATAAAACCCATAGTATTTCATAGCGATGCAGTTTCAGTTTTAATTCGACAAAGCGAGGGAGCGAGGGATGCAGTAAAGAAGGAATACTTCATCGCATAGCAGATACTCGCCTCCCAAAAGAAAATCCTGTCGTTTCCATAGAAACGTTACTCGGTTTAGAAGGAGAAGACATAAAACCCATAGTATTTCATAGCGATGCAATTTCAGTTTTAATTCGACAAAGCGAGGGAGCGAGGGATGCAGTAAAGAAGGAATACTTCATCGCATAGCAGATACTCGCCTCCCAAAAGAAAATCCTGTATTTTCCATAGAAACGTTACTCGGTTTAGAACGAGAAGACATAAATCCCATAGTACTTCATAGCGATGCAATTTCAGTTTTAATTCGACAAAGCGAGGGAGCGAGGGATGCAGTAAAGAGGGAATACTTCATCGCATAGCAGATACTCGCCTCCCAAAAGAAGATCAAGTCGTTTCCATAGAAACGTTACTCGGTTTAGAAGGAGAAGTCATAGAACGCATAGTATCTCATAGCGGCGCAATTTCCGTGTTAATTCGTCAATGTGAGGGAGCGAGGGATGCAGTAAAGAAGGAGTAGTCCATCGGAAGGGAGACACTCGTCTCCCAAAAGAAAATCCTGTATTTTCCATAGAAACGTTACTCGGTTTAGAAGGAGAAGACATAAAACCCATAGTATTTCATAGCGATGCAATTTCAGTTTTAATTTGACAAAGCGAGGGAGCGAGGGATGCAGTAAAGAAGGAATACTTCATCGCATAGCAGATACTCGCCTCCCAAAAGAAAATCCTGTATTTTCCATAGAAACGTTACTCGGTTTAGAAGGAGAAGACATAAAACCCATAGTATTTCATAGCGATGCAATTTCAGTTTTAATTCGACAAAGCGAGGGAGCGAGGGATGCAGTAAAGAAGGAATACTTAATCGCATAGCAGATACTCGCCTCCCAAAAGAAAATCCTGTCGTTTCCATAGAAACGTTACTCGGTTTAGAAGTAGAGGACATAAAACCCATAGTATTTCATAGCGATGCAATTTCAGTTTTAAGTCGACAAAGCGAGGGAGCGAGGGATGCAGTAAAGAAGGAATACTTCATCGCATAGCAGATACTCGCCTCCCAAAAGAAAATCCTGTATTTTCCATAGAAACGTTACTCGGTTTAGAAGGAGAAGACATAAAACCCATAGTATTTCATAGCGATGCAATTTCAGTTTTAATTCGACAAAGCGAGGGAGCGAGGGATGCAGTAAAGAAGGAATACTTCATCGCATAGCAGATACTCGCCTCCCAAAAGAAAATCCTGTATTTTCCATAGAAACGTTACACGGTTTAGAAGGAGAAGACATAAAACCCATAGTATTTCATAGCGATGCAATTTCAGTTTTAATTCGACAAAGCGAGGGAGCGAGGGATGCAGTAAAGAGGAATACTTCATCGCATAGCAGATACTCGCCTCCCAAAAGAAAATCCTGTGTTTTCCATAGAAACGTTACTCGGTTTAGAAGGAGAAGTCATAGAACGCATAGTATCTCATAGCGGCGCAATTTCCGTGTTAATTCGTCAATGTGAGGGAGCGAGGGATGCAGTAAAGAAGGAGTAGTCCATCGGAAGGGAGACACTCGTCTCCCAAAAGAAAATCCTGTATTTTCCATAGAAACGTTACTCGGTTTAGAAGGAGAAGACATAAAACCCATAGTATTCCATAGCGATGCAATTTCAGTTTTAATTCGACAAAGCGAGGGAGCGAGGGATGCAGTAAAGAAGGAATACTTCATCGCATAGCAGATACTCGCCTCCCAAAAGAAAATCCTGTCGTTCCCATAGAAACGTTACTCGGTTTAGAAGGAGAAGTCATAGAACGCATAGTATCTCATAGCGGCGCAATTTCCGTGTTAATTCGTCAATGTGAGGGAGCGAGAGATGCAGTAAAGAAGGAGTAGTCCATCGGAAGGGAGACACTCGCCTCCCAAAAGAAAATCCTGTATTTTCCATAGAAACGTTACGCGGTTTAGAAGGAGAAGACATAAAACCCATAGTATTTCATAGCGATGCAATTTCAGTTTTAATTCGACAAAGCGAGGGAGCGAGGGATGCAGTAAAGAAGGAATACTTCATCGCATAGCAGATACTCGCCTCCCAAAAGAAAATCCTGTCGTTTCCATTGAAACGTTACTCGGTTTAGAAGGAGAAGACATAAAACCCATAGTATTTCATAGCGATGCAATTTGAGTTTTAATTCGACAAAGCGAGGGAGCGACTGATGCAGTAAAGAAGGAATACTTCATCGCATAGCAGATACTCGCCTCCCAAAAGAAAATCCTGTATTTTCCATAGAAACGTTACTAGGTTTAGAAGGAGAAGACATAAAACCCATAGTATTTCATAGCGATGCAATTTCAGTTTTAATTCGACAAAGCGAGGGAGCGAGGGATGCAGTAAAGAAGGAATACTTCATCGCATAGCAGATACTCGCCTCCCAAAAGAAAATCCTGTCGTTTCCATAGAAACGTTACTCGGTTTAGAAGGAGAAGACATAAAACCCATAGTATTTCATAGCGATGCAATTTCAGTTTTAATTCGACAAAGCGAGGGAGCGAGGGATGCAGTAAAGAAGGAATACTTCATCGCATAGCAGATACTCGCCTCCCAAAAGAAAATCCTGTATTTTCCATAGAAACGTTACTCGGTTTAGAAGGAGAAGACATAAATCCCATAGTACTTCATAGCGATGCAATTTCAGTTTTAATTCGACAAAGCGAGGGAGCGAGGGATGCAGTAAAGAGGGAATACTTCATCGCATAGCAGATACTCGCCTCCCAAAAGAAGATCCTGTCGTTTCCATAGAAACGTTACTCGGTTTAGAAGGAGAAGTCATAGAACGCATAGTATCTCATAGCGGCGCAATTTCCGTGTTAATTCGTCAATGTGAGGGAGCGAGGGATGCAGTAAAGAAGGAGTAATCCATCGGAAGGGAGACACTCGTCTCCCAAAAGAAAATCCTGTATTTTCCATAGAAACGTTACTCGGTTTAGAAGGAGAAGACATAAAACCCATAGTATTTCATAGCGATGCAATTTCAGTTTTAATTCGACAAAGCGAGGGAGCGAGGGATGCAGTAAAGAAGGAATACTTCATCGCATAGCAGATACTCGCCTCCCAAAAGAAAATCCTGTATTTTCCATAGAAACGTTACTCGGTTTAGAAGGAGAAGACATAAAACCCATAGTATTTCATAGCGATGCAATTTCAGTTTTAATTCGACAAAGCGAGGGAGCGAGGGACGCAGTAAAGAAGGAATACTTAATCGCATAGCAGATACTCGCCTCCCAAAAGAAAATCCTGTCGTTTCCATAGAAACGTTACTCGGTTTAGAAGGAGAGGACATAAAACCCATAGTATTTCATAGCGATGCAATTTCAGTTTTAATTCGACAAAGCGAGGGAGCGAGGGATGCAGTAAAGAAGGAATACTTCATCGCATAGCAGATACTCGCCTCCCAAAAGAAAATCCTGTCGTTTCCATAGAAACGTTACTCGGTTTAGAAGGAGAAGTCATAGAACGCATAGTATCTCATAGCGGCGCAATTTCCGTGTTAATTCGTCAATGTGAGGGAGCGAGGGATGCAGTAAAGAAGGAGTAGTCCATCGGAAGGGAGACACTCGCCTCCCAAAAGAAAATCCTGTATTTTCCATAGAAACGTTACTCGGTTTAGAAGGAGAAGTCATAGAACGCATAGTATCTCATAGCGGCGCAATTTCCGTGTTAATTCGTCAATGTGAGGGAGCGAGGGATGCAGTAAAGAAGGAGTAGTCCATCGGAAGGGAGACACTCGTCTCCCAAAAGAAAATCCTGTATTTTCCATAGAAACGTTACTCGGTTTAGAAGGAGAAGACATAAAACCCATAGTATTTCATAGCGATGCAATTTCAGTTTTAATTCGACAAAGCAAGGGAGCGAGGGATGCAGTAAAGAAGGAATACTTCATCGCATAGCAGATACTCGCCTCCCAAAAGAAAATCCTGTCGTTTCCATAGAAACGTTACTCGGTTTAGAAGGAGAAGTCATAGAACGCATAGTATCTCATAGCGGCGCAATTTCCGTGTTAATTCGTCAATGTGAGGGAGCGAGGGATGCAGTAAAGAAGGAGTAGTCCATCGGAAGGGAGACACTCGTCTCCCAAAAGAAAATCCTGTATTTTCCATAGAAACGTTACTCAGTTTAGAAGGAGAAGACATAAAACCCATAGTATTTCATAGCGATGCAATTTCAGTTTTAATTCGACAAAGCGAGGGAGCGAGGGATGCAGTAAAGAAGGAATACTTCATCGCATAGCAGATACTCGCCTCCCAAAAGAAAATCCTGTCGTTTCCATAGAAACGTTACTCGGTTTAGAAGGAGAAGTCATAGAACGCATAGTATATCATAGCGGCGCAATTTCCGTGTTAATTCGTCAATGTGAGGGAGCGAGGGATGCAGTAAAGAAGGAGTAGTCCATCGGAAGGGAGTCACTCGTCTCCCAAAAGAAAATCCTGTATTTTCCATAGAAACGTTACTCAGTTTAGTAGGAGAAGACATAAAACCCATAGTATTTCATAGCGATGCAATTTCAGTTTTAATTCGACAAAGCGAGGGAGCGAGGGATGCAGTAAAGAAGGAATACTTCATCGCATAGCAGATACTCGCCTCCCAAAAGAAAATCCTGTCGTTTCCATAGAAACGTTACTCGGTTTAGAAGGAGAAGTCATAGAACGCATAGTATCTCATAGCGGCGCAATTTCCGTGTTAATTCGTCAATGTGAGGGAGCGAGGGATGCAGTAAAGAAGGAGTAGTCCATCGGAAGGGAGACACTCGCCTCCCAAAAGAAAATCCTGTATTTTCCATAGAAACGTTACTCGGTTTAGAAGGAGAAGACATAAAACCCATAGTATTTCATAGCGATGCAATTTCAGTTTTAATTCGACAAAGCGAGGGAGCGACGGATGCAGTAAAGAAGGAATACTTCATCGCATAGCAGATACTCGCCTCCCAAAAGAAAATCCTGTCGTTTCCATAGAAACGTTACTCGGTTTAGAAGGAGAAGACATAAAACCCATAGTATTTCATAGCGATGCAATTTCAGTTTTAATTCGACAAAGCGAGGGAGCGACTGATGCAGTAAAGAAGGAATATTTCATCGCATAGCAGATACTCGCCTCCCAAAAGAAAATCCTGTATTTTCCATAGAAACGTTACTCGGTTTAGAAGGAGAAGACATAAAACCCATAGTATTTCATAGCGATGCAATTTCAGTTTTAATTCGACAAAGCGAGGGAGCGAGGGATGCAGTAAAGAAGGAATACTTCATCGCATAGCAGATACTCGCCTCCCAAAAGAAAATCCTGTCGTTTCCATAGAAACGATACTCGGTTTAGAAGGAGAAGACATAAAACCCATAGTATTTCATAGCGATGCAATTTCAGTTTTAATTCGACAAAGCGAGGGAGCGAGGGATGCAGTAAAGAAGGAATACTTCATCGCATAGCAGATACTCGCCTCCCAAAAGAAAATCCTGTATTTTCCATAGAAACGTTACTCGGTTTAGAAGGAGAAGACATAAAACCCATAGTATTTCATAGCGATGAAATTTCAATTTTAATTCGCAAAGCGAGGGAGCGAGGGATGCAGTAAAGAAGGAATACTTCATCGCATAGCAGATACTCGCCTCCCAAAAGAAAATCCTGTCGTTTCCATAGAAACGTTACTCGGTTTAGAAGGATAAGTCATAGAACGCATAGTATCTCATAGCGGCGCAATTTCCGTGTTAATTCGTCAATGTGAGGGAGCGAGGGATGCAGTAAAGAAGGAGTAGTCCATCGGAAGGGAGACACTCGTCTCCCAAAAAAAATCCTGTATTTTCCATAGAAACGTTACTCGGTTTAGAAGGAGAAGACATAAAACCCACAGTATTTCATAGCGATGCAATTTCAGTTTTAATTCGACAAAGCGAGGGAGCGAGGGATGCAGTAAAGAAGGAATACTTCATCGCATAGCAGATACTCGCCTCCCAAAAGAAAATCCTGTATTTTCCATAGAAACGTTACTCGGTTTAGAAGGAGAAGACATAAAACCCATAGTATTTCATAGCGATGCAATTTCAGTTTTAATTCGACAAAGCGAGGGAGCGAGGGATGCAGTAAAGAAGGAATACTTAATCGCATAGCAGATACTCGCCTCCCAAAAGAAAATCCTGTCGTTTCCATAGAAACGTTACTCGGTTTAGAAGGAGAAGACATAAAACCCATAGTATTTCATAGCGATGCAATTTCAGTTTTAATTCGACAAAGCGAGGGAGCGAGGGATGCAGTAAAGAAGGAATACTTCATCGCATAGCAGATACTCGCCTCCCAAAAGAAAATCCTGTATTTTCCATAGAAATGTTACTCGGTTTAGAAGGAGAAGACATAAAACCCATAGTATTTCATAGCGATGCAATTTCAGTTTTAATTCGACAAAGCGAGGGAGCGAGGGATGGAGTAAAGAAGGAATACTTCATCGCATAGCAGATACTCGCCTCCCAAAAGAAAATCCTGTATTTTCCATAGAAACGTTACTCGGTTTAGAAGGAGAAGTCATAGAACGCATAGTATCTCATAGCGGCGCAATTTCCGTGTTAATTCGTCAAAGTGAGGAAGCGAGGGATGCAGTAAAGAAGGAGTAGTCCATCGGAAGGGAGACACTCGTCTCCCAAAAGAAAATCCTGTATTTTCCATAGAAACGTTACTCGGTTTAGAAGGAGAAGACATAAAACCCATAGTATTACATAGCGATGCAATTTCAGTTTTAATTCGACAAAGCGAGGGAGCGAGGGATGCAGTAAAGAAGGAATACTTCATCGCATAGCAGATACTCGCCTCCCAAAAGAAAATCCTGTATTTTCCATAGAAACGTTACTCGGTTTAGAAGGAGAAGTCATAGAACGCATAGTATCTCATAGCGGCGCAATTTCCGTGTTAATTCGTCAATGTGAGGGAGCGAGGGATGCAGTAAAGAAGGAGTAGTCCATCGGAAGGGAGACACTCGTCTCCCAAAAGAAAATACTGTATTTTCCATAGAAACGTTACTCGGTTTAGAAGGAGAAGACATAAAACCCATAGTATTTCATAGCGATGCAATTTCAGTTTTAATTCGACAAAGCGAGGGAGCGACTGATGCAGTAAAGAAGGAATATTTCATCGCATAGCAGATACTCGCCTCCCAAAAGAAAATCCTGTATTTTCCATAGAAACGTTACTCGGTTTAGAAGGAGAAGACATAAAACCCATAGTATTTCATAGCGATGCAATTTCAGTTTTAATTCGACAAAGCGAGGGAGCGAGGGATGCAGTAAAGAAGGAATACTTCATCGCATAGCAGATACTCGCCTCCCAAAAGAAAATCCTGTCGTTTCCATAGAAACGATACTCGGTTTAGAAGGAGAAGACATAAAACCCATAGTATTTCATAGCGATGCAATTTCAGTTTTAATTCGACAAAGCGAGGGAGCGAGGGATGCAGTAAAGAAGGAATACTTCATCGCATAGCAGATACTCGCCTCCCAAAAGAAAATCCTGTATTTTCCATAGAAACGTTACTCGGTTTAGAAGGAGAAGACATAAAACCCATAGTATTTCATAGCGATGAAATTTCAATTTTAATTCGCAAAGCGAGGGAGCGAGGGATGCAGTAAAGAAGGAATACTTCATCGCATAGCAGATACTCGCCTCCCAAAAGAAAATCCTGTCGTTTCCATAGAAACGTTACTCGGTTTAGAAGGATAAGTCATAGAACGCATAGTATCTCATAGCGGCGCAATTTCCGTGTTAATTCGTCAATGTGAGGGAGCGAGGGATGCAGTAAAGAAGGAGTAGTCCATCGGAAGGGAGACACTCGTCTCCCAAAAAAAATCCTGTATTTTCCATAGAAACGTTACTCGGTTTAGAAGGAGAAGACATAAAACCCACAGTATTTCATAGCGATGCAATTTCAGTTTTAATTCGACAAAGCGAGGGAGCGAGGGATGCAGTAAAGAAGGAATACTTCATCGCATAGCAGATACTCGCCTCCCAAAAGAAAATCCTGTATTTTCCATAGAAACGTTACTCGGTTTAGAAGGAGAAGACATAAAACCCATAGTATTTCATAGCGATGCAATTTCAGTTTTAATTCGACAAAGCGAGGGAGCGAGGGATGCAGTAAAGAAGGAATACTTAATCGCATAGCAGATACTCGCCTCCCAAAAGAAAATCCTGTCGTTTCCATAGAAACGTTACTCGGTTTAGAAGGAGAAGACATAAAACCCATAGTATTTCATAGCGATGCAATTTCAGTTTTAATTCGACAAAGCGAGGGAGCGAGGGATGCAGTAAAGAAGGAATACTTCATCGCATAGCAGATACTCGCCTCCCAAAAGAAAATCCTGTATTTTCCATAGAAATGTTACTCGGTTTAGAAGGAGAAGACATAAAACCCATAGTATTTCATAGCGATGCAATTTCAGTTTTAATTCGACAAAGCGAGGGAGCGAGGGATGGAGTAAAGAAGGAATACTTCATCGCATAGCAGATACTCGCCTCCCAAAAGAAAATCCTGTATTTTCCATAGAAACGTTACTCGGTTTAGAAGGAGAAGTCATAGAACGCATAGTATCTCATAGCGGCGCAATTTCCGTGTTAATTCGTCAAAGTAAGGGAGCGAGGGATGCAGTAAAGAAGGAGTAGTCCATCGGAAGGGAGACACTCGTCTCCCAAAAGAAAATCCTGTATTTTCCATAGAAACGTTACTCGGTTTAGAAGGAGAAGACATAAAACCCATAGTATTTCATAGCGATGCAATTTCAGTTTTAATTCGACAAAGCGAGGGAGCGAGGGATGCAGTAAAGAAGGAATACTTCATCGCATAGCAGATACTCGCCTCCCAAAAGAAAATCCTGTATTTTCCATAGAAACGTTACTCGGTTTAGAAGGAGAAGTCATAGAACGCATAGTATCTCATAGCGGCGCAATTTCCGTGTTAATTCGTCAATGTGAGGGAGCGAGGGATGCAGTAAAGAAGGAGTAGTCCATCGGAAGGGAGACACTCGTCTCCCAAAAGAAAATACTGTATTTTCCATAGAAACGTTACTCGGTTTAGAAGGAGAAGACATAAAACCCATAGTATTTCATAGCGATGCAATTTCAGTTTTAATTCGACAAAGTGAGGGAGCGAGGGATGCAGTAAAGAAGGAATACTTCATCGCATAGCAGATACTCGCCTCCCAAAAGAAAATCCTGTCGTTTCCATAGAAACGTTACTCGGTTTAGAAGGAGAAGTCATAGAACGCATAGTATCTCATAGCGGCGCAATTTCCGTGTTAATTCGTCAATGTGAGGGAGCGAGGGATGCAGTAAAGAAGGAGTAGTCCATCGGAAGGGAGACACTCGTCTCCCAAAAGAAAATCCTATATTTTCCATAGAAACGTTACTCAGTTTAGAAGGAGAAGACATAAAACCCATAGTATTTCATAGCGACGCAATTTCAGTTTTAATTCGACAAAGCGAGGGAGCGAGGGATGCAGTAAAGAAGGAATACTTCATCGCATAGCAGATACTCGCCTCCCAAAAGAAAATCCTGTCGTTTCCATAGAAACGTTACTCGGTTTAGAAGGAGAAGTCATAGAACGCATAGTATCTCATAGCGGCGCAATTTCCGTGTTAATTCGTCAATGTGAGGGAGCGAGGGATGCAGTAAAGAAGGAGTAGTCCATCGGAAGGGAGACACTCGCCTCCCAAAAGAAAATCCTGTATTTTCCATAGAAACGTTACTCGGTTTAGAAGGAGAAGACATAAAACCCATAGTATTTCATAGCGATGCAATTTCAGTTTTAATTCGAAAAAAAGCGAGGGAGCGAGGGATGCAGTAAAGAAGGAATACTTCATCGCATAGCAGATACTCGCCTCCCAAAAGAAAATCCTGTCGTTTCCATAGAAACGTTACTCGGTTTAGAAGGAGAAGTCATAGAACGCATAGTATCTCATAGCGGCGCTATTTCCGTGTTAATTCATCAATGTGAGGGAGCGAGGGATGCAGTAAAGAAGGAGTAGTCCATCGGAAGGGAGACACTCGTCTCCCAAAAGAAAATCCTGTATTTTCCATAGAAACGTTACTCGGTTTAGAAGGAGAAGACATAAAACCCATAGTATTTCATAGCGATGCAATTTCAGTTTTAATTCGACAAAGCGAGGGAGCGAGGGATGCAGTAAAGAAGGAATACTTCATCGCATAGCAGATACTCGCCTCCCAAAAGAAAATCCAGTATTTTCCATAGAAACGTTACTCGGTTTAGAAGGAGAAGACATAAAACACATAGTATATCATAGCGATGCAATTTCAGTTTTCATTCGACAAAGCGAGGGAGCGAGGGATGCAGTAAAGAAGGAATACTTCATTGCATAGCAGATACTCGCCTCCCAAAAGAAAATCCTGTCGTTTCCATAGAAACGTTACTCGGTTAAGAAGGAGAAGTCATAGAACGCATAGTATCCCATAGCGGCGCAATTTCCGTCTTAATTCGTCAATGTGAAGGAGCGAGGGATGCAGTAAAGAAGGAGTAGTCCATCGGAAGGGAGACCCTCGCCTCCCAAAAGAAAATCCTGTATTTTCCATAGAAACGTTACTCGGTTTAGAAGGAGAAGACATAAAACCCATAGTATTTCATAGCGATGCAATTTCAGTTTTAATTCGACAAAGCGAGGGAGCGAGGGATGCAGTAAAGAAGGAATACTTCATCGCATAGCAGATACTCGCCTCCCAAAAGAAAATCCTGTCGTTTCCATAGAAACGTTACTCGGTTTAGAAGGAGAAGTCATAGAACGCATAGTATCTCATAGCGGCGCAATTTCCGTGTTAATTCGTCAATGTGAGGGAGCGAGGGATGCAGTAAAGAAGGAGTAGTCCATCGGAAGGGAGACACTCGTCTCCCAAAAGAAGATCCTGTATTTTCCATAGAAACGTTACTCGGTTTAGAAGGAGAAGACATAAAACCCATGGTATTTCATAGCGATGCAATTTCAGTTTTAATTCGACAAAGCGAGGGAGCGAGGGATGCAGTAAAGAAGGAATACTTCATCGCACAGCAGATACTCGCCTCCCAAAAGAAAATCCTGTCGTTTCCATAGAAACGTTACTCGATTTAGAAGGAGAAGTCATAGAACGCATAGTATCTCATAGCGGCGCAATTTCCGTGTTAATTCGTCAATGTGAATGAGCGAGGGATGCAGTAAAGAAAGAGTAGTCCATCGGAAGGGAGACACTCGCCTCCCAAAAGAAAATCCTGTATTTTCCATAGAAACGTTACTCGGTTTAGAAGGAGAAGACATAAAACCCATAGTATTTCATAGCGATGCAATTTCAGTTTTAATTCGACAAAGCGAGGGAGCGAGGGATGCAGTAAAGAAGGAATACTTCATCGCATAGCAGATACTCGCCTCCCAAAAGAAAATCCTGTATTTTCCATAGAAACGTTACTCGGTTTAGAAGGAGAAGACATAAAACCCATAGTATATCATAGCGATGCAATTTCAGTTTTCATTCGACAAAGCGAGGGAGCGAGGGATGCAGTAAAGAAGGAATACTTCATTGCATAGCAGATACTCGCCTCCCAAAAGAAAATCCTGTCGTTTCCATAGAAACGTTACTCGGTTAAGAAGGAGAAGGCATAGAACGCATAGTATCCCATAGCGGCGCAATTTCCGTGTTAATGCGTCAATGTGAAGGAGCGAGGGATGCAGTAAAGAAGGAGTAGTCCATCGGAAGGGAGACACTCGCCTCCCAAAAGAAAATCCTGTATTTTCCATAGAAACGTTACTCGGTTTAGAAGGAGAAGACATAAAACCCATAGTATTTCATAGCGATGCAATTTCAGTTTTAATTCGACAAAGCGAGGGAGCGAGGGATGCAGTAAAGAAGGAATACTTCATCGCATAGCAGATACTCGCCTCCCAAAAGAAAATCCTGTCGTTTCCATAGAAACGTTACTCGGTTTAGAAGGAGAAGTCATAGAACGCATAGTATCTCATAGCGGCGCAATTTCAGTGTTAATTCGTCAATGTGAGGGAGCGAGGGATGCAGTAAAGAAGGAGTAGTCCATCGGAAGGGAGACACTCGTCTCCCAAAAGAAGATCCTGTATTTTCCATAGAAACGTTACTCGGTTTAGAAGGAGAAGACATAAAACCCATGGTATTTCATAGCGATGCAATTTCAGTTTTAATTCGACAAAGCGAGGGAGCGAGGGATGCAGTAAAGAAGGAATACTTCATCGCACAGCAGATACTCGCCTCCCAAAAGAAAATCCTGTCGTTTCCATAGAAACGTTACTCGATTTAGAAGGAGAAGTCATAGAACGCATAGTATCTCATAGCGGCGCAATTTCCGTGTTAATTCGTCAATGTGAATGAGCGAGGGATGCAGTAAAGAAAGAGTAGTCCATCGGAAGGGAGACACTCGCCTCCCAAAAGAAAATCCTGTATTTTCCATAGAAACGTTACTCGGTTTAGAAGGAGAAGACATAAAACCCATAGTATTTCATAGCGATGCAATTTCAGTTTTAATTCGACAAAGCGAGGGAGCGAGGGATGCAGTAAAGAAGGAATACTTCATCGCATAGCAGATACTCGCCTCCCAAAAGAAAATCCTGTATTTTCCATAGAAACGTTACTCGGTTTAGAAGGAGAAGTCATAGAACGCATAGTATCTCATAGCGGCGCAATTTCCGTGTTAATTCGTCAATGTGAGGGAGCGAGGGATGCAGTAAAGAAGGAGTAGTCCATCGGAAGGGAGACACTCGCCTCCCAAAAGAAAATCCTGTATTTTCCATAGAAACGTTACTCGGTTTAGAAGGAGAAGACATAAAACCCATAGTATTTCATAGCGATGCAATTTCAGTTTTAATTCGACAAAGCGAGGGAGCGAGGGATGCAGTAAAGAAGGAATACTTCATCGCATAGCAGATACTCGCCTCCCAAAAGAAAATCCTGTCGTTTCCATAGAAACGTTACTCGGTTTAGAAGGAGAAGTCATAGAACGCATAGTATCTCATAGCGGCGCAATTTCCGTGTTAATTCGTCAATGTGAGGGAGCGAGGGATGCAGTAAAGAAGGAGTAGTCCATCGGAAGGGAGACACTCGCCTCCCAAAAGAAAATCCTGTATTTTCCATAGAAACGTTACTCGGTTTAGAAGGAGAAGACATAAAACCCATAGTATTTCATAGCGATGCAATTTCAGTTTTAATTCGACAAAGCGAGGGAGCGAGGGATGCAGTAAAGAAGGAATACTTCATCGCATAGCAGATACTCGCCTCCAAAAAGAAAATCCAGTATTTTCCATAGAAACGTTACTCGGTTTAGAAGGAGAAGACATAAACCCATAGTATTTCATAGCGATGCAATTTCAGTTTTAATTCGACAAAGCGAGGGAGCGAGGGATGCAGTAAAGAAGGAATACTTCATTGCATAGCAGATACTCGCCTCCCAAAAGAAAATCCTGTCGTTTCCATAGAAACGTTACTCGGTTTAGAAGGAGAAGTCATAGAACGCATAGTATCTCATAGCGGCGCAATTTCCGTGTTAATTCGTCAATGTGAAGGAGCGAGGGATGCAGTAAAGAAGGAGTAGTCCATCGGAAGGGAGACACTCGCCTCCCAAAAGAAAATCCTGTATTTTCCATAGAGACGTTACTCGGTTTAGAAGGAGAAGACATAAAACCCATAGTATTTCATAGCGATGCAATTTCAGTTTTAATTCGACAAAGCGAGGGAGCGAGGGATGCAGTAAAGAAGGAATACTTCATCGCATAGCAGATACTCGCCTCCCAAAAGAAAATCCTGTATTTTCCATAGAAACGTTACTCGGTTTAGAAGGAGAAGTCATAGAACGCATAGTATCTCATAGCGGCGCAATTTCCGTGTTAATTCGTCAATGTGAGGGAGCGAGGGATGCAGTAAAGAAGGAGTAGTCCATCGGAAGGGAGACACTCGCCTCCCAAAAGAAAATCCTGTATTTTCCATAGAAACGTTACTCGGTTTAGAAGGAGAAGACATAAAACCCATAGTATTTCATAGCGATGCAATTTCAGTTTTAATTCGACAAAGCGAGGGAGCGAGGGATGCAGTAAAGAAAGAATACTTCATCGCATAGCAGATACTCACCTCCCAAAAGAAAATCCTGTCGTTTCCATAGAAACGTTACTCGGTTTAGAAGGAGAAGTCATAGAACGCATAGTATCTCATAGCGGCGCAATTTCCGTGTTAATTCGTCAATGTGAGGGAGCGAGGGATGCAGTAAAGAAGGAGTAGTCCATCGGAAGGGAGACACTCGCCTCCCAAAAGAAAATCCTGTATTTTCCATAGAAACGTTACTCGGTTTAGAAGGAGAAGACATAAAACCCATAGTATTTCATAGCGATGCAATTTGAGTTTTAATTCGACAAAGCGAGGGAGCGAGGGATGCAGTAAAGAAGGAATACTTCATCGCATAGCAGATACTCGCCTCCAAAAAGAAAATCCAGTATTTTCCATAGAAACGTTACTCGGTTTAGAAGGAGAAGACATAAACCCATAGTATTTCATAGCGATGCAATTTCAGTTTTAATTCGACAAAGCGAGGGAGCGAGGGATGCAGTAAAGAAGGAATACTTCATTGCATAGCAGATACTCGCCTCCCAAAAGAAAATCCTGTCGTTTCCATAGAAACGTTACTCGGTTTAGAAGGAGAAGTCATAGAACGCATAGTATCTCATAGCGGCGCAATTTCCGTGTTAATTCGTCAATGTGAAGGAGCGAGGGATGCAGTAAAGAAGGAGTAGTCCATCGGAAGGGAGACACTCGCCTCCCAAAAGAAAATCCTGTATTTTCCATAGAGACGTTACTCGGTTTAGAAGGAGAAGACATAAAACCCATAGTATTTCATAGCGATGCAATGTCAGTTTTAATTCGACAGAGCGAGGGAGCGAGGGATGCAGTAAAGAAGGAATACTTCGTCGCATAGCAGATACTCGCCTCCCAAAAGAAAATCCTGTCGTTTCCATAGAAACGTTACTCGATTTAGAAGGAGAAGTCATAGAACGCATAGTATCTCATAGCGGCGCAATTTCCGTGTTAATTCGTCAATGTGAAGGAGCGAGGGATGCAGTAAAGAAGGAGTAGTCCATCGGAAGGGAGACACTCGCCTCCCAAAAGAAAATCCTGTATTTTCCATAGAAACGTTACTCGGTTTAGAAGGAGAAGACATAAAACCCATAGTATTTCATAGCGATGCAATTTCAGTTTTAATTCGACAAAGCGTGGGAGCGAGGGATGCAGTAAAGAAGGAAAACTTCATCGCATAGCAGATACTCGCCTCCCAAAAGAAAATCCT
Organism: Schistocerca piceifrons; assembly: GCF_021461385.2. Classification (NCBI taxonomy): domain Eukaryota; kingdom Metazoa; phylum Arthropoda; class Insecta; order Orthoptera; family Acrididae; genus Schistocerca; species Schistocerca piceifrons. The sequence continues at coordinate 43,953,672 of NC_060140.1, read as the reverse complement.
GTATCTTCCATAGAAACGTTACTCGGTTTAGAAGGAGAAGTCATAGAACGCATAGTATCTCATAGCGGCGCAATTTCCGTGTTAATCCGTCAATGAGAGGGAGCGAGGGATGCAGTAAAGAAGGAGTAGTCCATCGGAAGGGAGACACTCGCCTCCCAAAAGAAAATCCTGTATTTTCCATAGAAACGTTACTCGGTTTAGAAGGAGAAGCCATAAAACCCATAGTATTTCATAGCGATGCAATTTCAGTTTTAATTCGACAAAGCGAGGGAGCGAGGGATGCAGTAAAGAAGGAATACTTCATCGCATAGCAGATACTCGCCTCCCAAAAGAAAATCCTGTCGTTTCCATAGAAACGTTACTCGGTTTAGAAGGAGAAGTCATAGAACGCATAGTAACTCATAGCGGCGCAATTTCCGTGTTAATTCGTCAATGTGAGGGAGCGAGGGATGCAGTAAAGAAGGAGTAGTCCATCGGAAGGGAGACACTCGTCTCCCAAAAGAAGATCCTGTATTTTCCATAGAAACGTTACTCGGTTTAGAAGGAGAAGACATAAAACCCATAGTATTTCATAGCGATGCAATTTCAGTTTTAATTCGACAAAGCGAGGGAGCGAGGGATGCAGTAAAGAAGGAATACTTCATCGCATAGCAGATACTCGCCTCCAAAAAGAAAATCCAGTATTTTCCATAGAAACGTTACTCGGTTTAGAAGGAGAAGACATAAACCCATAGTATTTCATAGCGATGCAATTTCAGTTTTAATTCGACAAAGCGAGGGAGCGAGGGATGCAGTAAAGAAGGAATACTTCATTGCATAGCAGATACTCGCCTCCCAAAAGAAAATCCTGTATTTTCCATAGAAACGTTACTCGGTTTAGAAGGAGAAGTCATAGAACGCATAGTATCTCATAGCGGCGCAATTTCCGTGTTAATTCGTCAATGTGAAGGAGCGAGGGATGCAGTAAAGAAGGAGTAGTCCATCGGAAGGGAGACACTCGCCTCCCAAAAGAAAATCCTGTATTTTCCATAGAGACGTTACTCGGTTTAGAAGGAGAAGACATAAAACCCATAGTATTTCATAGCGATGCAATTTCAGTTTTAATTCGACAAAGCGAGGGAGCGAGGGATGCAGTAAAGAAGGAATACTTCATCGCATAGCAGATACTCGCCTCCCAAAAGAAAATCCTGTATTTTCCATAGAAACGTTACTCGGTTTAGAAGGAGAAGTCATAGAACGCATAGTATCTCATAGCGGCGCAATTTCCGTGTTAATTCGTCAATGTGAGGGAGCGAGGGATGCAGTAAAGAAGGAGTAGTCCATCGGAAGGGAGACACTCGCCTCCCAAAAGAAAATCCTGTATTTTCCATAGAAACGTTACTCGGTTTAGAAGGAGAAGGCATAAAACCCATAGTATTTCATAGCGATGCAATTTCAGTTTTAATTCGACAAAGCGAGGGAGCGAGGGATGCAGTAAAGAAGGAATACTTCATCGCATAGCAGATACTCGCCTCCCAAAAGAAAATCCTGTCGTTTCCATAGAAACGTTACTCGGTTTAGAAGGAGAAGTCATAGAACGCATAGTATCTCATAGCGGCGCAATTTCCGTGTTAATTCGTCAATGTGAGGGAGCGAGGGATGCAGTAAAGAAGGAGTAGTCCATCGGAAGGGAGACACTCGCCTCCCAAAAGAAAATCCTGTATTTTCCATAGAAACGTTACTCGGTTTAGAAGGAGAAGACATAAAACCCATAGTATTTCATAGCGATGCAATTTCAGTTTTAATTCGACAAAGCGAGGGAGCGAGGGATGCAGTAAAGAAGGAATACTTCATCGCATAGCAGATACTCGCCTCCAAAAAGAAAATCCAGTATTTTCCATAGAAACGTTACTCGGTTTAGAAGGAGAAGACATAAACCCATAGTATTTCATAGCGATGCAATTTCAGTTTTAATTCGACAAAGCGAGGGAGCGAGGGATGCAGTAAAGAAGGAATACTTCATTGCATAGCAGATACTCGCCTCCCAAAAGAAAATCCTGTCGTTTCCATAGAAACGTTACTCGGTTTAGAAGGAGAAGTCATAGAACGCATAGTATCTCATAGCGGCGCAATTTCCGTGTTAATTCGTCAATGTGAAGGAGCGAGGGATGCAGTAAAGAAGGAGTAGTCCATCGGAAGGGAGACACTCGCCTCCCAAAAGAAAATCCTGTATTTTCCATAGAGAAGTTACTCGGTTTAGAAGGAGAAGACATAAAACCCATAGTATTTCATAGCGATGCAATGTCAGTTTTAATTCGACAGAGCGAGGGAGCGAGGGATGCAGTAAAGAAGGAATACTTCATCGCATAGCAGATACTCGCCTCCCAAAAGAAAATCCTGTCGTTTCCATAGAAACGTTACTCGATTTAGAAGGAGAAGTCATAGAACGCATAGTATCTCATAGCGGCGCAATTTCCGTGTTAATTCGTCAATGTGAAGGAGCGAGGGATGCAGTAAAGAAGGAGTAGTCCATCGGAAGGGAGACACTCGCCTCCCAAAAGAAAATCCTGTATTTTCCATAGAAACGTTACTCGGTTTAGAAGGAGAAGACATAAAACCCATAGTATTTCATAGCGATGCAATTTCAGTTTTAATTCGACAAAGCGTGGGAGCGAGGGATGCAGTAAAGAAGGAAAACTTCATCGCATAGCAGATACTCGCCTCCCAAAAGAAAATCCTGTATCTTCCATAGAAACGTTACTCGGTTTAGAAGGAGAAGTCATAGAACGCATAGTATCTCATAGCGGCGCAATTTCCGTGTTAATCCGTCAATGAGAGGGAGCGAGGGATGCAGTAAAGAAGGAGTAGTCCATCGGAAGGGAGACACTCGCCTCCCAAAAGAAAATCCTGTATTTTCCATAGAAACGTTACTCGGTTTAGAAGGAGAAGACATAAAACCCATAGTATTTCATAGCGATGCAATTTCAGTTTTAATTCGACAAAGCGAGGGAGCGAGGGATGCAGTAAAGAAGGAATACTTCATCGCATAGCAGATACTCGCCTCCCAAAAGAAAATCCTGTATTTTCCATAGAAACGTTACTCGGTTTTGAAGGAGAAGACATAATACCCATAGTATTTCATAGCGATGCAATTTCAGTTTTATTTCGACAAAGCGAGGGAGCGAGGGATGCAGCAAAGAAGGAATACTTTATTGCATAGCAGATACTCGCCTCCCAAAAGAAAATCCTGTCGTTTCCATAGAAACGTTACTCGGTTTAGAAGGAGAAGTCATAGAACGCATAGTATCTCATAGCGGCGCAATTTCCGTGTTAATTCGTCAATGTGAGGGAGCGAGGGATGCAGTAAAGAAGGAGTAGTCCATCGGAAGGGAGACACTCGCCTCCCAAAAGAAAATCCTGTATTTTCCATAGAAACGTTACTCGGTTTAGAAGGAGAAGACATATAACCCATAGTATTTCATAGCGATTCAATTTCAGTTATAATTCGACAAAGCGAAGGAGCGAGGGATGCAGTAAAGAAGGAATACTTCATCGCATAGCAGATACTCGCCTCCCAAAAGAAAATCCTGTCGTTTCCGTAGAAACGTTACTCGATTTAGAAGGAGAAGTCATAGAACGCATAGTATCTCATAGCGGCGCAATTTCCGTGTTAATTCGTCAATGTGAAGGAGCGAGGGATGCAGTAAAGAAGGAGTAGTCCATCGGAAGGGAGACACCCGTCTCCCAAAAGAAAATCCTGTATTTTCCATAGAAACGTTACTCGGTTTAGAAGGAGAAGACATAAAACCCATAGTTTTTCATAGCGATGCAATTTCAGTTTTAATTCGACAAAGCGAGGGAGCGAGGGATGCAGTAAAGAAGGAATACTTCATCGCATAGCAGATACTCGCCTCCCAAAAGAAAATCCTGTATTTTCCATAGAAACGTTACTCGGTTTAGAAGGAGAAGACATAAAACCCATTGTATTTCATAGCGATGCAATTTCAGTTTTAATTCGACAAAGCGAGGGTGCGAGGGATGCAGTAAAGAAGGAATACTTCATCGCATAGCAGATACTCGCCTCCCAAAAGAAAATCCTGTCGTTTCCATAGAAACGTTACTCGGTTTAGAAGGAGAAGTCATAGAACGCATAGTATCTCATAGCGGCGCAATTTCCGTGTTAATTCGTCAATGTGAAGGAGCGAGGGATGCAGTAAAGAAGGAGTAGTCCATCGGAAGGGAGACACTCGCCTCCCAAAAGAAAATCCTGTATTTTCCATAGAGAAGTTACTCGGTTTAGAAGGAGAAGACATAAAACCCATAGTATTTCATAGCGATGCAATGTCAGTTTTAATTCGACAGAGCGAGGGAGCGAGGGATGCAGTAAAGAAGGAATACTTCATCGCATAGCAGATACTCGCCTCCCAAAAGAAAATCCTGTCGTTTCCATAGAAACGTTACTCGATTTAGAAGGAGAAGTCATAGAACGCATAGTATCTCATAGCGGCGCAATTTCCGTGTTAATTCGTCAATGCGAAGGAGCGAGGGATGCAGTAAAGAAGGAGTAGTCCATCGGAAGGGAGACACTCGCCTCCCAAAAGAAAATCCTGTATTTTCCATAGAAACGTTACTCGGTTTAGAAGGAGAAGACATAAAACCCATAGTATTTCATAGCGATGCAATTTCAGTTTTAATTCGACAAAGCGTGGGAGCGAGGGATGCAGTAAAGAAGGAAAACTTCATCGCATAGCAGATACTCGCCTCCCAAAAGAAAATCCTGTATCTTCCATAGAAACGTTACTCGGTTTAGAAGGAGAAGTCATAGAACGCATAGTATCTCATAGCGGCGCAATTTCCGTGTTAATCCGTCAATGAGAGGGAGCGAGGGATGCAGTAAAGAAGGAGTAGTCCATCGGAAGGGAGACACTCGCCTCCCAAAAGAAAATCCTGTATTTTCCATAGAAACGTTACTCGGTTTAGAAGGAGAAGACATAAAACCCATAGTATTTCATAGCGATGCAATTTCAGTTTTAATTCGACAAAGCGAGGGAGCGAGGGATGCAGTAAAGAAGGAATACTTCATCGCATAGCAGATACTCGCCTCCCAAAAGAAAATCCTGTCGTTTCCATAGAAACGTTACTCGGTTTAGAAGGAGAAGTCATGGAACGCATAGTATCTCATAGCGGCGCAATTTCCGTGTTAATTCGTCAATGTGAGGGAGCGAGGGATGCAGTAAAGAAGGCGTAGTCCATCGGAAGGGAGACACTCGCCTCCCAAAAGAAAATCCTGTATTTTCCATAGAAACGTTACTCGGTTTAGAAGGAGAAGACATAAAACCCATAGTATTTCATAGCGATGCAATTTCAGTTTTAATTCGACAAAGCGAGGGAGCGAGGGATGCAGTAAAGAAGGAATACTTCATCGCATAGCAGATACTCGCCTCCCAAAAGAAAATCCTGTATTTTCCATAGAAACGTTACTCGGTTTTGAAGGAGAAGACATAATACCCATAGTATTTCATAGCGATGCAATTTCAGTTTTATTTCGACAAAGCGAGGGAGCGAGGGATGCAGCAAAGAAGGAATACTTTATTGCATAGCAGATACTCGCCTCCCAAAAGAAAATCCTGTCGTTTCCATAGAAACGTTACTCGGTTTAGAAGGAGAAGTCATAGAACGCATAGTATCTCATAGCGGCGCAATTTCCGTGTTAATTCGTCAATGTGAGGGAGCGAGGGATGCAGTAAAGGAGGAGTAGTCCATCGGAAGGGAGACACTCGCCTCCCAAAAGAAAATCCTGTATTTTCCATAGAAACGTTACTCGGTTTAGAAGGAGAAGACATATAACCCATAGTATTTCATAGCGATGCAATTTCAGTTTTAATTCGACAAAGCGAGGGAGCGAGGGATGCAGTAAAGAAGGAATACTTCATCGCATAGCAGATACTCGCCTCCCAAAAGAAAATCCTGTCGTTTCCGTAGAAACGTTACTCGATTTAGAAGGAGAAGTCATAGAACGCATAGTATCTCATAGCGGCGCAATTTCCGTGTTAATTCGTCAATGTGAAGGAGCGAGGGATGCAGTAAAGAAGGAGTAGTCCATCGGAAGGGAGACACCCGTCTCCCAAAAGAAAATCCTGTATTTTCCATAGAAACGTTACTCAATTTAGAAGGAGAAGACATAAAACCCATAGTTTTTCATAGCGATGCAATTTCAGTTTTAATTCGACAAAGCGAGGGAGCGAGGGATGCAGTAAAGAAGGAATACTTCATCGCATAGCAGATACTCGCCTCCCAAAAGAAAATCCTGTATTTTCCATAGAAACGTTACTCGGTTTAGAAGGAGAAGACATAAAACCCATTGTATTTCATAGCGATGCAATTTCAGTTTTAATTCGACAAAGCGAGGGTGCGAGGGATGCAGTAAAGAAGGAATACTTCATCGCATAGCAGATACTCGCATCCCAAAAGAAAATCCTGTCGTTTCCATAGAAACGTTACTCGGTTTAGAAGGAGAAGTCATAGAACGCATAGTATCTCATAGCGGCGCAATTTCCGTGTTAATTCGTCAGTGTGAAGGAGCGAGGGTTGCAGTATAGAAGGAGTAGTCCATCGGAAGGGAGACACTCGCCTCCCAAAAGAAAATCCTGTATTTTCCAGAGAAACGTTACTCGGTTTAGAAGGAGAAGACATAAAACCCATAGTATTTCATAGCGATGCAATTTCAGATTTAATTCGACAAAGCGAGGGAGCGAGGGATGCAGTAAAGAAGGAATACTTCATCGCATAGCAGATACTCGCCTCCCAAAAGAAAATCCTGTCGTTTCCATAGAAACGTTACTCGATTTAGAAGGAGAAGTCATAGAACGCATAGTATCTCATAGCGGCACAATTTCCGTGTTAATTCGTCAATGTGAAGGAGCGAGGGATGCAGTAAAGAAGGAGTACTCCATCGGAAGGGAGACACTCGTCTCCCAAAAGAAAATCCTGTATTTTCCATAGAAACGTTACTCGGTTTAGAAGGAGAAGACATAAAACCCATAGTATTTCATAGCGATGCAATTTCAGTTTTAATTCGACAAAGCGAGGGAGCGAGGGATGCAGTAAAGAAGGAATACTTCATCGCATAGCAGATACTCGCCTCCCAAAAGAAAATCCTGTCGTTTCCATAGAAACGTTACTCGATTTAGAAGGAGAAGTCATAGAACGCATAGTATCTCATAGCGGCGCAATTTCCGTGTTAATTCGTCAATGTGAAGGAGCGAGGGATGCAGTAAAGAAGGAGTAGTCCATCGGAAGGGAGCCACTCGTCTCCCAAAAGAAAATCCTGTATTTTCCATAGAAACGTTACTCGGTTTAGAAGGAGAGGACATAAAACCCATAGTATTTCATAGCGATGCAATTTTAGTTTTAATTCGACAAAGCGAGGGAGCGAGGGATGCAGTAAAGAAGGAATACTTCATCGCATAGCAGATACTCGCCTCCCAAAAGAAAATCCTGTCGTTTCCATAGAAACGTTACTCGATTTAGAAGGAGAAGTCATAGAACGCATAGTATCTCATAGCGGCGCAATTTCCGTGTTAATTCGTCAATGTGAAGGAGCGAGGGATGCAGTAAAGAAGGAGTAGTCCATCGGAAGGGAGACACCCGTCTCCCAAAAGAAAATCCTGTATTTTCCATAGAAACGTTACTCGGTTTAGAAGGAGAAGACATAAAACCCATAGTATTTCATAGCGATGCAATTTCAGTTTTAATTCGACAAAGCGAGGGAGCGAGGGATGCAGTAAAGAAGGAATACTTCATCGCATAGCAGATACTCGCCTCCCAAAAGAAAATCCTGTATTTTCCATAGAAACGTTACTCGGTTTAGAAGGAGAAGACATAAAACCCATAGTATTTCATAGCGATGCAATTTCAGTTTTAATTCGACAAAGCGAGGGAGCGAGGGATGCAGTAAAGAAGGAATACTTCATCGCATAGCAGATACTCGCCTCCCAAAAGAAAATCCTGTCGTTTCCATAGAAACGTTACTCGGTTTAGAAGGAGAAGTCATAGAACGCATAGTATCTCATAGCGGCGCAATTTCCGTGTTAATTCGTGAATGTGAAGGAGCGAGGGATGCAGTAAAGAAGGAGTAGTCCATCGGAAGGGAGACACTCGCCTCCCAAAAGAAAATCCTGTATTTTCCAGAGAAACGTTACTCGGTTTAGAAGGAGAAGACATAAAACCCATAGTATTTCATAGCGATGCAATTTCAGTTTTAATTCGACAAAGCGAGGGAGCGAGGGATGCAGTAAAGAAGGAATACTTCATCGCATAGCAGATACTCGCCTCCCAAAAGAAAATCCTGTCGTTTCCATAGAAACGTTACTCGGTTTAGAAGGAGAAGTCATAGAACGCATAGTATCTCATAGCGGCGCAATTTCCGTGTTAATTCGTCAATGTGAAGGAGCGAGGGATGCAGTAAAGAAGGAGTAGTCCATCGGAAGGGAGACACTCGCTTCCCAAAAGAAAATCCTGTATTTTCCGCCGGCCGCGGTGGTCTAGTGGTTCTAGGCGCGCAGTCCGGAACCGCGGGACTGCTACGGTCGCAGGTACGAATCATGCCTCGGGCATGGATGTGTGTGATGTCCTTACGTTAGTTAGGTTTAAGTAGTTCTAAGTTCTAGGGGACTGATGACCACAGAAGTTAAGTCCCATAGTGCTCAAAGCCATTTCAACCATTTGTATTTTCCATAGAAACGTTACTCGGTTTAGAAGGAGAAGACATAAAACCCATAGTATTTCATAGCGATGCAATTTCAGTTTTAATTCGACAAAGCGAGGGAGCGAGGGATGCAGTAAAGAAGGAATACTTCATCGCATAGCAGATACTCGCCTCCCAAAAGAAAATCCTGTATTTTCCATAGAAACGTTACTCGGTTTAGAAGGAGAAGACATAAAACCCATAGTATTTCATAGCGATGCAATTTCAGTTTTAATTCGACAAAGCGAGGGAGCGAGGGATGCAGTAAAGAAGGAATACTTCATCGCATAGCAGAAACTCGCCTCCCAAAAGAAAAACCTGTCGTTTCCATAGAAACGTTACTCGGTTTAGAAGGAGAAGTCATAGAACGCATAGTATCTCATAGCGGCGCAATTTCCGTGTTAATTCGTGAATGTGAAGGAGCGAGGGATGCAGTAAAGAAGGAGTAGTCCATCGGAAGTTAGACACTCGTCTCCCAAAAGAAAATCCTGTATTTTCCTTAGAAACGTTACTCGGTTTAGAAGGAGAAGACATAAAACCCATAGTATTTCATAGCGATGCAATTTCAGTTTTAATTCGACAAAGCGAGGGAGCGAGGGATGCAGTAAAGAAGGAATACTTCATCGCAAAGCAGATACTTGCCTCCCAAAAGAAAATCCTGTCGTTTCCATTGAAACGTTACTCGATTTAGAAGGAGAAGTCATAGAACGCATAGTATCTCATAGCGGCGCAATTTCCGTGTTAATTCGTCAATGTGAGGGAGCGAGGGATGCAGTAAAGAAGGAGTAGTCCATCGGAAGGGAGACACTCGCCTCCCAAAAGAAAATCCTGTATTTTCCATAGAAACGTTACTCGGTTTAGAAGGAGAAGACATAAAACCCATAGTATTTCATAGCGATGCAATTTCAGTTTTAATTCGACAAAGCGAGGGAGCGAGGGATGCAGTAAAGAAGGAATACTTCATCGCAAAGCAGATACTTGCCTCCCAAAAGAAAATCCTGTCGTTTCCATTGAAACGTTACTCGATTTAGAAGGAGAAGTCATAGAACGCATAGTATCTCATAGCGGCGCAATTTCCGTGTTAATTCGTCAATGTGAGGGAGCGAGGGATGCAGTAAAGAAGGAGTAGTCCATCGGAAGGGAGCCACTCGTCTCCCAAAAGAAAATCCTGTATTTTATATAGAAACGTTACTCGGTTTAGAAGGAGAAGACATAAAACCCATAGTATTTCATAGCGATGCAATATCAGTTTTAATTCGACAAAGCGAGGGAGCGAGGGATGCAGTAAAGAAGGAATACTTCATCGCATAGCAGATACTCGCCTCCCAAAAGAAAATCCTGTATTTTCCATAGAAACGTTACTCGGTTTAGAAGGAGAAGACATAAAACCCATAGTATTTCATAGCGATGCAATTTCAGTTTTAATTCGACAAAGCGAGGGAGCGAGGGATGCAGTAAAGAAGGAATACTTCATCGCATAGCAGAAACTCGCCTCCCAAAAGAAAAACCTGTCGTTTCCATAGAAACGTTACTCGGTTTAGAAGGAGAAGTCATAGAACGCATAGTATCTCATAGCGGCGCAATTTCCGTGTTAATTCGTGAATGTGAAGGAGCGAGGGATGCAGTAAAGAAGGAGTAGTCCATCGGAAGTTAGACACTCGTCTCCCAAAAGAAAATCCTGTATTTTCCTTAGAAACGTTACTCGGTTTAGAAGGAGAAGACATAAAACCCATAGTATTTCATAGCGATGCAATTTCAGTTTTAATTCGACAAAGCGAGGGAGCGAGGGATGCAGTAAAGAAGGAATACTTCATCGCAAAGCAGATACTTGCCTCCCAAAAGAAAATCCTGTCGTTTCCATTGAAACGTTACTCGATTTAGAAGGAGAAGTCATAGAACGCATAGTATCTCATAGCGGCGCAATTTCCGTGTTAATTCGTCAATGTGAGGGAGCGAGGGATGCAGTAAAGAAGGAGTAGTCCATCGGAAGGGAGACACTCGCCTCCCAAAAGAAAATCCTGTATTTTCCATAGAAACGTTACTCGGTTTAGAAGGAGAAGACATAAAACTCATAGTATTTCATAGCGATGCAATTTCAGTTTTAATTCGACAAAGCGAGGGAGCGAGGGATGCAGTAAAGAAGGAATACTTCATCGCAAAGCAGATACTTGCCTCCCAAAAGAAAATCCTGTCGTTTCCATTGAAACGTTACTCGATTTAGAAGGAGAAGTCATAGAACGCATAGTATCTCATAGCGGCGCAATTTCCGTGTTAATTCGTCAATGTGAAGGAGCGAGGGATGCAGTAAAGAAGGAGTAGTCCATCGGAAGGGAGCCACTCGTCTCCCAAAAGAAAATCCTGTATTTTCCATAGAAACGTTACTCGGTTTAGAAGGAGAAGACATAAAACCCATAGTATTTCATAGCGATGCAATATCAGTTTTAATTCGACAAAGCGAGGGAGCGAGGGATGCAGTAAAGAAGGAATACTTCATCGCATAGCAGATACTCGCCTCCCAAAAGAAAATCCTGTATTTTCCATAGAAACGTTACTCGGTTTTGAAGGAGAAGACATAATACCCATAGTATTTCATAGCGATGCAATTTCAGTTTTAATTCGACAAAGCGAGGGAGCGAGGGATGCAGCAAAGAAGGAATACTTTATTGCATAGCAGATACTCGCCTCCCAAAAGAAAATCCTGTCGTTTCCATAGAAACGTTACTCGGTTTAGAAGGAGAAGTCATAGAACGCATAGTATCTCATAGCGGCGCAATTTCCGTGTTAATTCGTCAATGTGAGGGAGCGAGGGATGCAGTAAAGAAGGAGTAGTCCATCGGAAGGGAGACACTCGCCTCCCAAAAGAAAATCCTGTATTTTCCATAGAAACGTTACTCGGTTTAGAAGGAGAAGACATAAAAAACATAGTATTTCATAGCGATGCAATTTTAGTTTTAATTCGACAAAGCGAGGGAGCGAGGGATGCAGTAAAGAAGGAATACTTCATCGCATAGCAGATACTCGCCTCCCAAAAGAAAATCCTGTCGTTTCCGTAGAAACGTTACTCGATTTAGAAGGAGAAGTCATAGAACGCATAGTATCTCATAGCGGCGCAATTTCCGTGTTAATTCGTCAATGTGAAGGAGCGAGGGATGCAGTAAAGAAGGAGTAGTCCATCGGAAGGGAGACACCCGTCTCCCAAAAGAAAATCCTGTATTTTCCATAGAAACGTTACTCGGTTTAGAAGGAGAAGACATAAAACCCATAGTTTTTCATAGCGATGCAATTTCAGTTTTAATTCGACAAAGCGAGGGAGCGAGGGATGCAGTAAAGAAGGAATACTTCATCGCATAGCAGATACTCGCCTCCCAAAAGAAAATCCTGTATTTTCCATAGAAACGTTACTCGGTTTAGAAGGAGAAGACATAAAACCCATTGTATTTCATAGCGATGCAATTTCAGTTTTAATTCGACAAAGCGAGGGAGCGAGGGATGCAGTAAAGAAGGAATACTTCATCGCATAGCAGATACTCGCCTCCCAAAAGAAAATCCTGTCGTTTCCATAGAAACGTTACTCGGTTTAGAAGGAGAAGTCATAGAACGCATAGTATCTCATAGCGGCGCAATTTCCGTGTTAATTCGTCAATGTGAAGGAGCGAGGGTTGCAGTAAAGAAGGAGTAGTCCATCGGAAGGGAGACACTCGCCTCCCAAAAGAAAATCCTGTATTTTCCAGAGAAACGTTACTCGGTTTAGAAGGAGAAGACATAAAACCCATAGTATTTCATAGCGATGCAATTTCAGATTTAATTCGACAAAGCGAGGGAGCGAGGGATGCAGTAAAGAAGGAATACTTCATCGCATAGCAGATACTCGCCTCCCAAAAGAAAATCCTGTCGTTTCCATAGAAACGTTACTCGATTTAGAAGGAGAAGTCATAGAACGCTTAGTATCTCATAGCGGCGCAATTTCCGTGTTAATTCGTCAATGTGAAGGAGCGAGGGATGCAGTAAAGAAGGAGTAGTCCATCGGAAGGGAGACACTCGTCTCCCAAAAGAAAATCCTGTATTTTCCATAGAAACGTTACTCGGTTTAGAAGGAGAAGACATAAAACCCATAGTATTTCATAGCGATGCAATTTCAGTTTTAATTCGACAAAGCGAGGGAGCGAGGGATGCAGTAAAGAAGGAATACTTCATCGCATAGCAGATACTCGCCTCCCAAAAGAAAATCCTGTCGTTTCCATAGAAACGTTACTCGATTTAGAAGGAGAAGTCATAGAACGCATAGTATCTCATAGCGGCGCAATTTCCGTGTTAATTCGTCAATGTGATGGAGCGAGGGATGCAGTAATGAGGGAATAGTGCATCGGTAGGGAGACACTCGCCTCCCAAAAGAAAATCCTGTATTTTCCATAGAAACGTTACTCGGTTTAGAAGGAGAAGACATAAAACCCATAGTATTTCATAGCGATGCAATTTTAGTTTTAATTCGACAAAGCGAGGGAGCGAGGGATGCAGCAAAGAAGGAATACTTCATCGCATAGCAGATACTCGCCTCCCAAAAGAAAATCTTGTCGTTTCCATAGAAACGTTACTCGATTTAGAAGGAGAAGTCATAGAACGCTTAGTATCTCATAGCGGCGCAATTTCCGTGTTAATTCGTCAATGTGAAGGAGCGAGGGATGCAGTAAAGAAGGAGTAGTCCATCGGAAGGGTGACACTCGTCTCCCAAAAGAAAATCCTGTATTTTCCATAGAAACGTTACTCGGTTTAGAAGGAGAAGACATAAAACCCATAGTATTTCATAGCGATGCAATTTCAGTTTTAATTCGACAAAGCGAGGGAGCGAGGGATGCAGTAAAGAAGGAATACTTCATCGCATAGCAGATACTCGCCTCCCAAAAGAAAATCCTGTCGTTTCCATAGAAACGTTACTCGATTTAGAAGGAGAAGTCATAGAACGCATAGTATCTCATAGCGGCGCAATTTCCGTGTTAATTCGTCAATGTGATGGAGCGAGGGATGCAGTAATGAGGGAATAGTGCATCGGTAGGGAGACACTCGCCTCCCAAAAGAAAATCCTGTATTTTCCATAGAAACGTTACTCGGTTTAGAAGGAGAAGACATAAAACCCATAGTATTTCATAGCGATGCAATTTCAGATTTAATTCGACAAAGCGAGGGAGCGAGGGATGCAGTAAAGAAGGAATACTTCATCGCATAGCAGATACTCGCCTCCCAAAAGAAAATCCTGTCGTTTCCATAGAAACGTTACTCGATTTAGAAGGAGAAGTCATAGAACGCTTAGTATCTCATAGCGGCGCAATTTCCGTGTTAATTCGTCAATGTGAAGGAGCGAGGGATGCAGTAAAGAAGGAGTAGTCCATCGGAAGGGAGACACTCGTCTCCCAAAAGAAAATCCTGTATTTTCCATAGAAACGTTACTCGGTTTAGAAGGAGAAGACATAAAACCCATAGTATTTCATAGCGATGCAATTTCAGTTTTAATTCGACAAAGCGAGGGAGCGAGGGATGCAGTAAAGAAGGAATACTTCATCGCATAGCAGATACTCGCCTCCCAAAAGAAAATCCTGTCGTTTCCATAGAAACGTTACTCGATTTAGAAGGAGAAGTCATAGAACGCTTAGTATCTCATAGCGGCGCAATTTCCGTGTTAATTCGTCAATGTGAAGGAGCGAGGGATGCAGTAAAGAAGGAGTAGTCCATCGGAAGGGAGACACTCGTCTCCCAAAAGAAAATCCTGTATTTTCCATAGAAACGTTACTCGGTTTAGAAGGAGAAGACATAAAACCCATAGTATTTCATAGCGATGCAATTTTAGTTTTAATTCGACAAAGCGAGGGAGCGAGGGATGCAGTAAAGAAGGAATACTTCATCGCATAGCAGATACTCGCCTCCCAAAAGAAAATCCTGTCGTTTCCATAGAAACGTTACTCGATTTAGAAGGAGAAGTCATAGAACGCATAGTATCTCATAGCGGCGCAATTTCCGTGTTAATTCGTCAATGTGAAGGAGCGAGGGATGCAGTAAAGAAGAAGTAGTCCATCGGAAGGGAGACACCCGTCTCCCAAAAGAAAATCCTGTATTTTCCATTGAAACGTTACTCGGTTTAGAAGGAGAAGACATAAAACCCATAGTATTTCATAGCGATGCAATTTCAGTTTTAATTCGACAAAGCGAGGGAGCGAGGGATGCAGTAAAGAAGGAATACTTCATCGCATAGCAGATACTCGCCTCCCAAAAGAAAATCCTGTATTTTCCATAGAAACGTTACTCGGTTTAGAAGGAGAAGACATAAAACCCATAGTATTTCATAGCGATGCAATTTCAGTTTTAATTCGACAAAGCGAGGGAGCGAGGGATGCAGTAAAGAAGGAATACTTCATCGCATAGCAGATACTCGCCTCCCAAAAGAAAATCCTGTCGTTTCCATAGAAACGTTACTCGGTTTAGAAGGAGAAGTCATAGAACGCATAGTATCTCATAGCGGCGCAATTTCCGTGTTAATTCGTCAATGTGAAGGAGCGAGGGATGCAGTAAAGAAGGAGTAGTCCATCGGAAGGGAGACACTCGCCTCCCAAAAGAAAATCCTGTATTTTCCAGAGAAACGTTACTCGGTTTAGAAGGAGAAGACATAAAACCCATAGTATTTCATAGCGATGCAATTTCAGTTTTAATTCGACAAAGCGAGGGAGCGAGGGATGCAGTAAAGAAGGAATACTTCATCGCATAGCAGATACTCGCCTCCCAAAAGAAAATCCTGTCGTTTCCATAGAAACGTTACTCGATTTAGAAGGAGAAGTCATAGAACGCATAGTATCTCATAGCGGCGCAATTTCCGTGTTAATTCGTCAATGTGAAGGAGCGAGGGATGCAGTAAAGAAGGAGTAGTCCATCGGAAGGGAGACACTCGTCTCCCAAAAGAAAATCCTGTATTTTCCATAGAAACGTTACTCGGTTTAGAAGGAGAAGACATAAAACCCATAGTATTTCATAGCGATGCAATTTCAGTTTTAATTCGACAAAGCGAGGGAGCGAGGGATGCAGTAAAGAAGGAATACTTCATCGCATAGCAGATACTCGCCTCCCAAAAGAAAATCCTGTCGTTTCCATAGAAACGTTACTAGATTTAGAAGGAGAAGTCATAGAACGCATAGTATCTCATAGCGGCGCAATTTCCGTGTTAATTCGTCAATGTGAAGGAGCGAGGGATGCAGTAAAGAAGGAGTAGTCCATCGGAAGCGAGACACTCGCTTCCCAAAAGAAAATCCTGTATTTTCCGCCGGCCGCGGTGGTCTAGTGGTTCTAGGCGCGCAGTCCGGAACCGCGGGACTGCTACGGTCGCAGGTTCGAATCCTGCCTCGGGCATGGATGTGTGTGATGTCCTTAGGTTAGTTAGGTTTAAGTAGTTCTAAGTTCTAGGGGACTGATGACCACAGAAGTTAAGTCCCATAGTGCTTAAAGCCATTTGAACCATTTGTATTTTCCATAGAAACGTTACTCGGTTTAGAAGGAGAAGACATAAAACCCATAGTATTTCATAGCGATGCAATTTCAGTTTTAATGCGACAAAGCGAGGGAGCGAGGGATGCAGTAAAGAAGGAATACTTCATCGCATAGCAGATACTCGCCTCCCAAAAGAAAATCCTGTCGTTTCCATAGAAACGTTACTCGATTTAGAAGGAGAAGTCATAGAACGCATAGTATCTCATAGCGGCGCAATTTCCGTGTTAATTCGTCAATGTGAAGGAGCGAGGGATGCAGTAAAGAAGGAGTAGTCCATCGGAAGGGAGCCACTCGTCTCCCAAAAGAAAATCCTGTATTTTCCATAGAAACGTTACTCGGTTTAGAAGGAGAAGACATAAAACCCATAGTATTTCATAGCGATGCAATATCGGTTTTAATTCGACAAAGCGAGGGAGCGAGGGATGCAGTAAAGAAGGAATACTTCATCGCATAGCAGATACTCGCCTCCCAAAAGAAAATCCTGTATTTTCCATAGAAACGTTACTCGGTTTAGAAGGAGAAGACATAAAACCCATAGTATTTCATAGCGATGCAATTTCAGTTTTAATTCGACAAAGCGAGGGAGCGAGGGATGCAGTAAGGAAGGAATACTTCATCGCATAGCAGAAACTCGCCTCCCAGAAGAAAAACCTGTCGT
Organism: Schistocerca piceifrons; assembly: GCF_021461385.2. Classification (NCBI taxonomy): domain Eukaryota; kingdom Metazoa; phylum Arthropoda; class Insecta; order Orthoptera; family Acrididae; genus Schistocerca; species Schistocerca piceifrons. Next base: position 43,936,765 of record NC_060140.1, on the reverse strand, counting down.
TTCCATAGAAACGTTACTCGGTTTAGAAGGAGAAGTCATAGAACGCATAGTATCTCATAGCGGCGCAATTTCCGTGTTAATTCGTGAATGTGAAGGAGCGAGGGATGCAGTAAAGAAGGAGTAGTCCATCGGAAGTTAGACACTCGTCTCCCAAAAGAAAATCCTGTATTTTCCTTAGAAACGTTACTCGGTTTAGAAGGAGAAGACATAAAACCCATAGTATTTCATAGCGATGCAATTTCAGTTTTAATTCGACAAAGCGAGGGAGCGAGGGATGCAGTAAAGAAGGAATACTTCATCGCAAAGCAGATACTCGCCTCCCAAAAGAAAATCCTGTCGTTTCCATTGAACGTTACTCGATTTAGAAGGAGAAGTCATAGAACGCATAGTATCTCATAGCGGCGCAATTTCCGTGTTAATTCGTCAATGTGAAGGAGCGAGGGATGCAGTAAAGAAGGAGTAGTCCATCGGAAGGGAGACACTCGCTTCCCAAAAGAAAATCCTGTATTTTCCGCCGGCCGCGGTGGTCTAGTGGTTCTAGGCGCGCAGTCCGGAACCGCGGGACTGCTACGGTCGCAGGTTCGAATCCTGCCTCGGGCATGGATGTGTGTGATGTCCTTAGGTTAGTTAGGATTAAGTAGTTCTAAGTTCTAGGGGACTGATGACCACAGAAGTTAAGTCCCATAGTGCTCAAAGCCATTTGAACCATTTGTATTTTCCATAGAAACGTTACTCGGTTTAGAAGGAGAAGACATAAAACCCATAGTATTTCATAGCGATGCAATTTCAGTTTTAATTCGACAAAGCGAGGGAGCGAGGGATGCAGTAAAGAAGGAATACTTCATCGCATAGCAGATACTCGCCTCCCAAAAGAAAATCCTGTCGTTTCCATAGAAACGTTACTCGATTTAGAAGGAGAAGTCATAGAACGCATAGTATCTCATAGCGGCGCAATTTCCGTGTTAATTCGTCAATGTGAAGGAGCGAGGGATGCAGTAAAGAAGGAGTAGTCCATCGGAAGGGAGACACTCGTCTCCCAAAAGAAAATCCTGTATTTTCCATAGAAACGTTACTCGGTTTAGAAGGAGAAGACATAAAACCCATAGTATTTCATAGCGATGCAATATCGGTTTTAATTCGACAAAGCGAGGGAGCGAGGGATGCAGTAAAGAAGGAATACTTCATCGCATAGCAGATACTCGCCTCCCAAAAGAAAATCCTGTCGTTTCCATAGAAACGTTACTAGATTTAGAAGGAGAAGTCATAGAACGCATAGTATCTCATAGCGGCGCAATTTCCGTGTTAATTCGTCAATGTGAAGGAGCGAGGGATGCAGTAAAGAAGGAGTAGTCCATCGGAAGGGAGACACTCGCTTCCCAAAAGAAAATCCTGTATTTTCCGCCGGCCGCGGTGGTCTAGTGGTTCTAGGCGCGCAGTCCGGAACCGCGGGACTGCTACGGTCGCAGGTTCGAATCCTGCCTCGGGCATGGATGTGTGTGATGTGCTTAGGTTAGTTAGGTTTAAGTAGTTCTAAGTTCTAGGGGACTGATGACCACAGAAGTTAAGTCCCATAGTGCTTAAAGCCATTTGAACCATTTGTATTTTCCATAGAAACGTTACTCGGTTTAGAAGGAGAAGACATAAAACCCATAGTATTTCATAGCGATGCAATTTCAGTTTTAATGCGACAAAGCGAGGGAGCGAGGGATGCAGTAAAGAAGGAATACTTCATCGCATAGCAGATACTCGCCTCCCAAAAGAAAATCCTGTCGTTTCCATAGAAACGTTACTCGATTTAGAAGGAGAAGTCATAGAACGCATAGTATCTCATAGCGGCGCAATTTCCGTGTTAATTCGTCAATGTGAAGGAGCGAGGGATGCAGTAAAGAAGGAGTAGTCCATCGGAAGGGAGACACTCGCCTCCCAAAAGAAAATCCTGTATTTTCCATAGAAACGTTACTCGGTTTAGAAGGAGAAGACATAAAACCCATAGTATTTCATAGCGATGCAATATCGGTTTTAATTCGACAAAGCGAGGGAGCGAGGGATGCAGTAAAGAAGGAATACTTCATCGCATAGCAGATACTCGCCTCCCAAAAGAAAATCCTGTATTTTCCATAGAAACGTTACTCGGTTTAGAAGGAGAAGACATAAAACCCATAGTATTTCATAGCGATGCAATTTCAGTTTTAATTCGACAAAGCGAGGGAGCGAGGGATGCAGTAAGGAAGGAATACTTCATCGCATAGCAGAAACTCGCCTCCCAGAAGAAAAACCTGTCGTTTCCATAGAAACGTTACTCGGTTTAGAAGGAGAAGTCATAGAACGCATAGTATCTCATAGCGGCGCAATTTCCGTGTTAATTCGTGAATGTGAAGGAGCGAGGGATGCAGTAAAGAAGGAGTAGTCCATCGGAAGTTAGACACTCGTCTCCCAAAAGAAAATCCTGTATTTTCCTTAGAAACGTTACTCGGTTTAGAAGGAGAAGACATAAAACCCATAGTATTTCATAGCGATGCAATTTCAGTTTTAATTCGACAAAGCGAGGGAGCGAGGGATGCAGTAAAGAAGGAATACTTCATCGCAAAGCAGATACTCGCCTCCCAAAAGAAAATCCTGTCGTTTCCATTGAAACGTTACTCGATTTAGAAGGAGAAGTCATAGAACGCATAGTATCTCATAGCGGCGCAATTTCCGTGTTAATTCGTCAATGTGAAGGAGCGAGGGATGCAGTAAAGAAGGAGTAGTCCATCGGATGGGAGACACTCGCCTCCCAAAAGAAAATCCTGTATTTCCCATAGAAACGTTACTCGGTTTAGAAGGAGAAGACATAAAACCCATAGTATTTCATAGCGATGCAATTTCAGTTTTAATTCGACAAAGCGAGGGAGCGAGGGATGCAGTAAAGAAGGAATACTTCATCGCATAGCAGATACTCGCCTCCCAAAAGAAAATCCTGTATTTTCCATAGAAACGTTACTCGGTTTAGAAGGAGAAGTCATAGAACGCATAGTACCTCATAGCGGCGCTATTTCCGTGTTAATTCGTCAATGTGAGGGAGCGAGGGATGCAGTAAAGAAGGAGTAGTCCATCGGAAGGGAGACACTCGCCTCCCAAAAGAAAATCCTGTATTTTCCATAGAAACGTTACTCGGTTTACAAGGAGAAGACATAAAACCCATAGTAATTCATAGCGATGCAATTTCAGTTTTAATTCGTCAAAGCGAGGGAGCGAGGGATGCAGTAAAGAAGGAATACTTCATCGCATAGCAGATACTCGCCTCCCAAAAGAAAATCCTGTCGTTTCCATAGAAACGTTACTCGGTTTAGAAGGAGAAGTCATAGAACGCATAGTATCTCATAGCGGCGCAATTTCCGTGTTAATTCGTCAATGTGAGGGAGCGAGGGATGCAGTAAAGAAGGAGTAGTCCATCGGAAGGGAGACACTCGCCTCCCAAAAGAAAATCCTGTATTTTCCATAGAAACGTTACAAGGTTTAGAAGGAGAAGACATAAAACCCATAGTATTTCATAGCGATGCAATTTCAGTTTTAATTCGACAAAGCGAGGGAGCGAGGGATGCAGTAAAGAAGGAATACTTCATCGCATAGCAGATACTCGCCTCCCAAAAGAAAATCCTGTCGTTTCCATAGAAACGTTACTCGGTTTAGAAGGAGAAGTCATAGAACGCATAGTATCTCATATCGGCGCAATTTCCGTGTTAATTCGTCAATGTGAGGGACCGAGGGATGCAGTAAAGAAGGAGTAGTCCATCGGAAGGGAGACACTCGTCTCCCAAAAGAAAATCCTGTATTTTCCATAGAAACGTTACTCGGTTTAGAAGGAGTAGACATAAAACCCATAGTATTTCATAGCGATGCAATTTCAGTTTTAATTCGACAAAGCGAGGGAGCGAGGGATGCAGTAAAGAAGGAATACCTCATCGCATAGCAGATACTCGCCTCCCAAAAGAAAATCCTGTCGTTTCCATAGAAACGTTACTCGATTTAGAAGGAGAAGTCATAGAACGCATAGTATCTCATAGCGGCGCAATTTCCGTGTTAATTCGTGAATGTGAAGGAGCGAGGGATGCAGTAAAGAAGGAGTAGTCCATCGGAAGGGAGACACTCGTCTCCCAAAAGAAAATCCTGTAATTTCCATAGAAACGTTACTCGGTTTAGAAGGAGAAGACATAATACCCATAGTATTTCATAGCGATGCAATTTCAGTTTTAATTCGACAGAGCGAGGGAGCGAGGGATGCAGTAAAGAAGGAATACTTCATCGCATAGCAGATACTCGCCTCCCAAAAGAAAATCCTGTCGTTTCCATAGAAACGTTACTCGATTTAGAAGGAGAAGTCATAGAACGCATAGTATCTCATAGCGGCGCAATTTCCGTGTTAATTCGTCAATGTGAAGGAGCGAGGGATGCAGTAAAGAAGGAGTAGTCCATCGGAAGGGAGACACTCGCCTCCCAAAAGAAAATCCTGTATTTTCCATAGAAACGTTACTCGGTTTAGAAGGAGAAGACATAAAACCCATAGTATTTCATAGCGATGCAAATTCAGTTTTAATTCGAAAGGGCGAGGGAGCGAGGGATGCAGTAAAGAAGGAATACTTCATCGCATAGCAGATACTCGCCTCCCAAAAGAAAATCCTGTATTTTCCATAGAAACGTTACTCGGTTTAGAAGGAGAAGACATAAAACCCATAGTATTTCATAGCGATGCAATTTCAGTTTTAATTCGACAAAGCGAGGGAGCGAGGGATGCAGTAAAGAAGGAATACTTCATCGCATAGCAGATACTCGCCTCCCAAAAGAAAATCCTGTATTTTCCATAGAAACGTTACTCGGTTTAGAAGGAGAAGACATAAAACCCATAGTATTTCATAGCGATGCAATTTCAGTTTTAATTCGACAAAGCGAGGGAGCGAGGGATGCAGTAAAGAAGGAATACTTCATCGCATAGCAGATACTCGCCTCCCAAAAGAAAATCCTGTCGTTTCCATAGAAACGTTACTCGATTTAGAAGGAGAAGTCATAGAACGCATAGTATCTCATAGCGGCGCAATTTCCGTGTTAATTCGTAAATGTGAAGGAGCGAGGGATGCAGTAAAGAAGGAGTAGTCCATCGGAAGGGAGCCACTCGTCTCCCAAAAGAAAATCCTGTATCTTCCATAGAAACGTTACTCGGTTCAGAAGGAGAAGACATAAAACCCATAGTATTTCATAGCGATGCAATTTCAGTTTTAATTCGACAAAGCGAGGGAGCGAGGGATGCAGTAAAGAAGGAATACTTCATCGCATAGCAGATACTCGCCTCCCAAAAGAAAATCCTGTATTTTCCATAGAAACGTTACTCGGTTTAGAAGGAGACGACATAAAACCCATAGTATTTCATAGCGATGCAATTTTAGTTTTAATTCGACAAAGCGAGGGAGCGAGGGATGCAGTAAAGAAGGAATACTTCATCGCATAGCAGATACTCGCCTCCCAAAAGAAAATCCTGTCGTTTCCATAGAAACGTTACTCGATTTAGAAGGAGAAGTCATAGAACGCATAGTATCTCATAGCGGCGCAATTTCCGTGTTAATTCGTCAATGTGAGGGAACGAGGGATGCAGTAAAGAAGGAGTAGTCCATCGGAAGGGAGACACTCGCCTCCCAAAAGAAAATCCTGTATTTTCCATAGAAACGTTACTCGGTTTAGAAGGAGAAGACATAAAACCCATAGTATTTCATAGCGATGCAATTTCAGTTTTAATTCGACAAAGCGAGGGAGCGAGGGATGCAGTAAAGAAGGAATACTTCATCGCATAGCAGATACTCGCCTCCCAAAAGAAAATCCTGTCGTTTCCATAGAAACGTTACTCGATTTAGAAGGAGAAGTCATAGAACGCATAGTATCTCATAGCGGCGCAATTTCCGTGTTAATTCGTCAATGTGAGGGAACGAGGGATGCAGTAAAGAAGGAGTAGTCCATCGGAAGGGAGACACTCGCCTCCCAAAAGAAAATCCTGTATCTTCCATAGAAACGTTACTCGGTTCAGAAGGAGAAGACATAAAACCCATAGTATTTCATAGCGATGCAATTTCAGTTTTAATTCGACAAAGCGAGGGAGCGAGGGATGCAGTAAAGAAGGAATACTTCATCGCATAGCAGATACTCGCCTCCCAAAAGAAAATCCTGTATTTTCCATAGAAACGTTACTCGGTTTAGAAGGAGACGACATAAAACCCATAGTATTTCATAGCGATGCAATTTTAGTTTTAATTCGACAAAGCGAGGGAGCGAGGGATGCAGTAAAGAAGGAATACTTCATCGCATAGCAGATACTCGCCTCCCAAAAGAAAATCCTGTCGTTTCCATAGAAACGTTACTCGATTTAGAAGGAGAAGTCATAGAACGCATAGTATCTCATAGCGGCGCAATTTCCGTGTTAATTCGTCAATGTGAGGGAGCGAGGGATGCAGTAAAGAAAGAGTAGTCCATCGGAAGGGAGACACTCGCCTCCCAAAAGAAAATCCTGTCGTTTCCATAGAAACGTTACTCGGTTTACAAGGAGAAGACATAAAACCCATAGTATTTCATAGCGATGCAATTTCAGTTTTAATTCGTCAAGGCGAGGGAGCGAGGGATGCAGTAAAGAAGGAATACTTCATCGCATAGCAGATACTCGCCTCCCAAAAGAAAATCCTGTCGTTTCCATAGAAACGTTACTCGGTTTAGAAGGAGAAGTCATAGAACGCATAGTATCTCATAGCGGCGCAATTTCCGTGTTAATTCGTCAATGTGAGGGAACGAGGGATGCAGTAAAGAAGGAGTAGTCCATCGGAAGGGAGACACTCGCCTCCCAAAAGAAAATCCTGTATTTTCCATAGAAACGTTACTCGGTTTAGAAGGAGAAGACATAAAACCCATAGTATTTCATAGCGATGCAATTTCAGTTTTAATTCGACAAAGCGAGGGAGCGAGGGATGCAGTAAAGAAGGAATACTTCATCGCATAGCAGATACTCGCCTCCCAAAAGAAAATCCTGTCGTTTCCATAGAAACGTTACTCGGTTTAGAAGGAGAAGTCATAGAACGCATAGTATCTCATATCGGCGCAATTTCCGTGTTAATTCGTCAATGTGAGGGACCGAGGGATGCAGTAAAGAAGGAGTAGTCCATCGGAAGGGAGACACTCGTCTCCCAAAAGAAAATCCTGTATTTTCCATAGAAACGTTACTCGGTTTAGAAGGAGTAGACATAAAACCCATAGTATTTCATAGCGATGCAATTTCAGTTTTAATTCGACAAAGCGAGGGATGCAGTAAAGAAGGAATACCTCATCGCATAGCAGATACTCGCCTCCCAAAAGAAAATCCTGTCGTTTCCATAGAAACGTTACTCGATTAAGATGGAGAAGTCATAGAACGCATAGTATCTCATAGCGGCGCAATTTCCGTGTTAATTCGTCAATGTGAAGGAGCGAGGGATGCAGTAAAGAAGGAGTAGTCCATCGGAAGGGAGACACTCGTCTCCCAAAAGAAAATCCTGTAATTTCCATAGAAACGTTACTCGGTTTAGAAGGAGAAGACATAATACCCATAGTATTTCATAGCGATGCAATTTCAGTTTTAATTCGACAGAGCGAGGGAGCGAGGGATGCAGTAAAGAAGGAATACTTCATCGCATAGCAGATACTCGCCTCCCAAAAGAAAATCCTGTCGTTTCCATAGAAACGTTACTCGATTTAGAAGGAGAAGTCATAGAACGCATAGTATCTCATAGCGGCGCAATTTCCGTGTTAATTCGTCAATGTGAAGGAGCGAGGGATGCAGTAAAGAAGGAGTAGTCCATCGGAAGGGAGACACTTGTCTCCCAAAAGAAAATCCTGTATTTTCCATAGAAACGTTACTCGGTTTAGAAGGAGAAGACATAAAACCCATAGTATTTCATAGCGATGCAAATTCAGTTTTAATTCGACAAAGCGAGGGAGCGAGGGATGCAGTAAAGAAGGAATACTTCATCGCATACCAGATACTCGCCTCCCAAAAGAAAATCCTGTATTTTCCATAGAAACGTTACTCGGTTTAGAAGGAGAAGACATAAAACCCATAGTATTTCATAGCGATGCAATTTCAGTTTTAATTCGACAAAGCGAGGGAGCGAGGGATGCAGTAAAGAAGGAATACTTCATCGCATAGCAGATACTCGCCTCCCAAAAGAAAATCCTGTATTTTCCATAGAAACGTTACTCGGTTTAGAAGGAGAAGACATAAAACCCATAGTATTTCATAGCGATGCAATTTCAGTTTTAATTCGACAAAGCGAGGGAGCGAGGGATGCAGTAAAGAAGGAATACTTCATCGCATAGCAGATACTCGCCTCCCAAAAGAAAATCCTGTCGTTTCCATAGAAACGTTACTCGATTTAGAAGGAGAAGTCATAGAACGCATAGTATCTCATAGCGGCGCAATTTCCGTGTTAATTCGTAAATGTGAAGGAGCGAGGGATGCAGTAAAGAAGGAGTAGTCCATCGGAAGGGAGACACTCGTCTCCCAAAAGAAAATCCTGTATTTTCCATAGAAACGTTACTCGGTTCAGAAGGAGAAGACATAAAACCCATAGTATTTCATAGCGATGCAATTTCAGTTTTAATTCGACAAAGCGAGGGAGCGAGGGATGCAGTAAAGAAGGAATACTTCATCGCATAGCAGATACTCGCCTCCCAAAAGAAAATCCTGTCGTTTCCATAGAAACGTTACTCAATTTAGAAGGAGAAGTCATAGAACGCATAGTATCTCATAGCGGCGCAATTTCCGTGTTAATTCGTAAATGTGAAGGAGCGAGGGATGCAGTAAAGAAGGAGTAGTCCATCGGAAGGGAGCCACTCGTCTCCCAAAAGAAAATCCTGTATTTTCCATAGAAACGTTACTCGGTTCAGAAGGAGAAGACATAAAACCCATAGTATTTCATAGCGATGCAATTTCAGTTTTAATTCGACAAAGCGAGGGAGCGAGGGATGCAGTAAAGAAGGAATACTTCATCGCATAGCAGATACTCGCCTCCCAAAAGAAAATCCTGTCGTTTCCATAGAAACGTTACTCGATTTAGAAGGAGAAGTCATAGAACGCATAGTATCTCATAGCGGCGCAATTTCCGTGTTAATTCGTCAATGTGAAGGAGCGAGGGATGCAGTAAAGAAGGAGTAGTCCATCGGAAGGGAGACACTCGTCTCCCAAAAGAAAATCCTGTATTTTCCATAGAAACGTTACTCGGTTTAGAAGGAGAAGACATAAAACCCATAGTATTTCATAGCGATGCAAATTCAGTTTTAATTCGACAAAGCGAGGGAGCGAGGGATGCAGTAAAGAAGGAATACTTCATCGCATAGCAGATACTCGTCTCCCAAAAGAAAATCCTGTATTTTCCATAGAAACGTTACTCGGTTTAGAAGGAGAAGACATAAAACCCATAGTATTTCATAGCGATGCAATTTCAGTTTTAATTCGACAAAGCGAGGGAGCGAGGGATGCAGTAAAGAAGGAATACTTCATCGCATAGCAGATACTCGCCTCCCAAAAGAAAATCCTGTATTTTCCATAGAAACGTTACTCGGTTTAGAAGGAGAAGACATAAAACCCATAGTATTTCATAGCGATGCAATTTCAGTTTTAATTCGACAAAGCGAGGGAGCGAGGGATGCAGTAAAGAAGGAATACTTCATCGCATAGCAGATACTCGCCTCCCAAAAGAAAATCCTGTCGTTTCCATAGAAACGTTACTCGATTTAGAAGGAGAAGTCATAGAACGCATAGTATCTCATAGCGGCGCAATTTCCGTGTTAATTCGTAAATGTGAAGGAGCGAGGGATGCAGTAAAGAAGGAGTAGTCCATCGGAAGGGAGCCACTCGTCTCCCAAAAGAAAATCCTGTATTTTCCATAGAAACGTTACTCGGTTTAGAAGGAGAAGACATAAAACCCATAGTATTTCATAGCGATGCAATATCAGTTTTAATTCGACAAAGCGAGGGAGCGAGGGATGCAGTAAAGAAGGAATACTTCATCGCATAGCAGATACTCGACTCCCAAAAGAAAATCCTGTATTTTCCATAGAAACGTTACTCGGTTTAGAAGGAGAAGACATAAAACCCATAGTATTTCATAGCGATGCAATTTCAGTTTTAATTCGACAAAGCGAGGGAGCGAGGGATGCAGTAAAGAAGGAATACTTCATCGCATAGCAGAAACTCGCCTCCCAAAAGAAAATCCTGTCGTTTCCATAGAAACGTTACTCGGTTTAGAAGGAGAAGACATAAAACCCATAGTATTTCATAGCGATGCAATTTCAGTTTTAATTCGACAAAGCGAGGGAGCGAGGGATGCAGTAAAGAAGGAATACTTCATCGCATAGCAGATACTCGCCTCCCAAAAGAAAATCCTGTCGTTTCCATAGAAACGTTACTCGGTTTAGAAGGAGAAGACATAAAACCCATAGTATTTCATAGCGATGCAATTTCAGTTTTAATTCGACAAAGCGAGGGAGCGAGGGATGCAGTAAAGAAGGAATACTTCATCGCATAGCAGATACTCGCCTCCCAAAAGAAAATCCTGTCGTTTCCATAGAAACGTTACTCGATTTAGAAGGAGAAGTCATAGAACGCATAGTATCTCATAGCGGCGCAATTTCAGTGTTAATTCGTCAATGTGAAGGAGCGAGGGATGCAGTAAAGAAGGAGTAGTCCATCGGAAGAGAGCCACTCGTCTCCCAAAAGAAAATCCTGTATTTTCCATAGAAACGTTACTCGGTTTAGAAGGAGAAGACATAAAACCCATAGTATTTCATAGCGATGCAATATCAGTTTTAATTCGACAAAGCGAGGGAGCGAGGGATGCAGTAAAGAAGGAATACTTCATCGCATAGCAGATACTCGACTCCCAAAAGAAAATCCTGTATTTTCCATAGAAACGTTACTCGGTTTAGAAGGAGAAGACATAAAACCCATAGTATTTCATAGCGATGCAATTTCAGTTTTAATTCGACAAAGCGAGGGAGCGAGGGATGCAGTAAAGAAGGAATACTTCATCGCATAGCAGATACTCGACTCCCAAAAGAAAATCCTGTATTTTCCATAGAAACGTTACTCGGTTTAGAAGGAGAAGACATAAAACCCATAGTATTTCATAGCGATGCAATATCAGTTTTAATTCGACAAAGCGAGGGAGCGAGGGATGCAGTAAAGAAGGAATACTTCATCGCATAGCAGATACTCGACTCCCAAAAGAAAATCCTGTATTTTCCATAGAAACGTTACTCGGTTTAGAAGGAGAAGACATAAAACCCATAGTATTTCATAGCGATGCAATTTCAGTTTTAATTCGACAAAGCGAGGGAGCGAGGGATGCAGTAAAGAAGGAATACTTCATCGCATAGCAGATACTCGACTCCCAAAAGAAAATCCTGTATTTTCCATAGAAACGTTACTCGGTTTAGAAGGAGAAGACATAAAACCCATAGTATTTCATAGCGATGCAATATCAGTTTTAATTCGACAAAGCGAGGGAGCGAGGGATGCAGTAAAGAAGGAATACTTCATCGCATAGCAGATACTCGACTCCCAAAAGAAAATCCTGTATTTTCCATAGAAACGTTACTCGGTTTAGAAGGAGAAGACATAAAACCCATAGTATTTCATAGCGATGCAATTTCAGTTTTAATTCGACAAAGCGAGGGAGCGAGGGATGCAGTAAAGAAGGAATACTTCATCGCATAGCAGAAACTCGCCTCCCAAAAGAAAATCCTGTCGTTTCCATAGAAACGTTACTCGGTTTAGAAGGAGAAGACATAAAACCCATAGTATTTCATAGCGATGCAATTTCAGTTTTAATTCGACAAAGCGAGGGAGCGAGGGATGCAGTAAAGAAGGAATACTTCATCGCATAGCAGATACTCGCCTCCCAAAAGAAAATCCTGTATTTTCCATAGAAACGTTACTCGGTTTAGAAGGAGAAGACATAAAACCCATAGTATTTCATAGCGATGCAATTTCAGTTTTAATTCGACAAAGCGAGGGAGCGAGGGATGCAGTAAAGAAGGAATACTTCATCGCATAGCAGATACTCGCCTCCCAAAAGAAAATCCTGTCGTTTCCATAGAAACGTTACTCGGTTTAGAAGGAGAAGACATAAAACCCATAGTATTTCATAGCGATGCAATTTCAGTTTTAATTCGACAAAGCGAGGGAGCGAGGGATGCAGTAAAGAAGGAATACTTCATCGCATAGCAGATACTCGCCTCCCAAAAGAAAATCCTGTCGTTTCCATAGAAACGTTACTCGATTTAGAAGGAGAAGTCATAGAACGCATAGTATCTCATAGCGGCGCAATTTCAGTGTTAATTCGTCAATGTGAAGGAGCGAGGGATGCAGTAAAGAAGGAGTAGTCCATCGGAAGGGAGCCACTCGTCTCCCAAAAGAAAATCCTGTATTTTCCATAGAAACGTTACTCGGTTCAGAAGGAGAAGACATAAAACCCATAGTATTTCATAGCGATGCAATTTCAGTTTTAATTCGACAAAGCGAGGGAGCGAGGGATGCAGTAAAGAAGGAATACTTCATCGCATAGCAGATACTCGCCTCCCAAAAGAAAATCCTGTCGTTTCCATAGAAACGTTACTCGATTTAGAAGGAGAAGTCATAGAACGCATAGTATCTCATAGCGGCGCAATTTCCGTGTTAATTCGTCAATGTGAAGGAGCGAGGGATGCAGTAAAGAAGGAGTAGTCCATCGGAAGGGAGACACTCGTCTCCCAAAAGAAAATCCTGTATTTTCCATAGAAACGTTACTCGGTTTAGAAGGAGAAGACATAAAACCCATAGTATTTCATAGCGATGCAAATTCAGTTTTAATTCGACAAAGCGAGGGAGCGAGGGATGCAGTAAAGAAGGAATACTTCATCGCATAGCAGATACTCGCCTCCCAAAAGAAAATCCTGTCGTTTCCATAGAAACGTTACTCGGTTTAGAAGGAGAAGACATAAAACCCATAGTATTTCATAGCGATGCAATTTCAGTTTTAATTCGACAAAGCGAGGGAGCGAGGGATGCAGTAAAGAAGGAATACTTCATCGCATAGCAGATACTCGCCTCCCAAAAGAAAATCCTGTATTTTCCATAGAAACGTTACTCGGTTTAGAAGGAGAAGACATAAAACCCATAGTATTTCATAGCGATGCAATATCAGTTTTAATTCGACAAAGCGAGGGAGCGAGGGATGCAGTAAAGAAGGAATACTTCATCGCATTGCAGATACTCGACTCCAAAAAGAAAATCCTGTATTTTCCATAGAAACGTTACTCGGTTTAGAAGGAGAAGACATAAAACCCATAGTATTTCATAGCGATGCAATTTCAGTTTTAATTCGACAAAGCGAGGGAGCGAGGGATGCAGTAAAGAAGGAATACTTCATCGCATAGCAGATACTCGACTCCCAAAAGAAAATCCTGTATTTTCCATAGAAACGTTACTCGGTTTAGAAGGAGAAGACATAAAACCCATAGTATTTCATAGCGATGCAATATCAGTTTTAATTCGACAAAGCGAGGGAGCGAGGGATGCAGTAAAGAAGGAATACTTCATCGCATAGCAGATACTCGCCTCCCAAAAGAAAATCCTGTCGTTTCCATAGAAACGTTACTCGATTTAGAAGGAGAAGTCATAGAACGCATAGTATCTCATAGCGGCGCAATTTCCGTGTTAATTCGTCAATGTGAAGGAGCGAGGGATGCAGTAAAGAAGGAGTAGTCCATCGGAAGGGAGACACTCGTCTCCCAAAAGAAAATCCTGTATTTTCCATAGAAACGTTACTCGGTTTAGAAGGAGAAGACATAAAACCCATAGTATTTCATAGCGATGCAAATTCAGTTTTAATTCGACAAAGCGAGGGAGCGAGGGATGCAGTAAAGAAGGAATACTTCATCGCATAGCAGATACTCGTCTCCCAAAAGAAAATCCTGTATTTTCCATAGAAACGTTACTCGGTTTAGAAGGAGAAGACATAAAACCCATAGTATTTCATAGCGATGCAATTTCAGTTTTAATTCGACAAAGCGAGGGAGCGAGGGATGCAGTAAAGAAGGAATACTTCATCGCATAGCAGATACTCGCCTCCCAAAAGAAAATCCTGTATTTTCCATAGAAACGTTACTCGGTTTAGAAGGAGAAGACATAAAACCCATAGTATTTCATAGCGATGCAATTTCAGTTTTAATTCGACAAAGCGAGGGAGCGAGGGATGCAGTAAAGAAGGAATACTTCATCGCATAGCAGATACTCGCCTCCCAAAAGAAAATCCTGTCGTTTCCATAGAAACGTTACTCGGTTTAGAAGGAGAAGACATAAAACCCATAGTATTTCATAGCGATGCAATTTCAGTTTTAATTCGACAAAGCGAGGGAGCGAGGGATGCAGTAAAGAAGGAATACTTCATCGCATAGCAGATACTCGCCTCCCAAAAGAAAATCCTGTATTTTCCATAGAAACGTTACTCGGTTTAGAAGGAGAAGACATAAAACCCATAGTATTTCATAGCGATGCAATATCAGTTTTAATTCGACAAAGCGAGGGAGCGAGGGATGCAGTAAAGAAGGAATACTTCATCGCATAGCAGATACTCGCCTCCCAAAAGAAAATCCTGTCGTTTCCATAGAAACGTTACTCGATTTAGAAGGAGAAGTCATAGAACGCATAGTATCTCATAGCGGCGCAATTTCAGTGTTAATTCGTCAATGTGAAGGAGCGAGGGATGCAGTAAAGAAGGAGTAGTCCATCGGAAGGGAGCCACTCGTCTCCCAAAAGAAAATCCTGTATTTTCCATAGAAACGTTACTCGGTTCAGAAGGAGAAGACATAAAACCCATAGTATTTCATAGCGATGCAATTTCAGTTTTAATTCGACAAAGCGAGGGAGCGAGGGATGCAGTAAAGAAGGAATACTTCATCGCATAGCAGATACTCGCCTCCCAAAAGAAAATCCTGTCGTTTCCATAGAAACGTTACTCGATTTAGAAGGAGAAGTCATAGAACGCATAGTATCTCATAGCGGCGCAATTTCCGTGTTAATTCGTCAATGTGAAGGAGCGAGGGATGCAGTAAAGAAGGAGTAGTCCATCGGAAGGGAGACACTCGTCTCCCAAAAGAAAATCCTGTATTTTCCATAGAAACGTTACTCGGTTTAGAAGGAGAAGACATAAAACCCATAGTATTTCATAGCGATGCAAATTCAGTTTTAATTCGACAAAGCGAGGGAGCGAGGGATGCAGTAAAGAAGGAATACTTCATCGCATAGCAGATACTCGTCTCCCAAAAGAAAATCCTGTATTTTCCATAGAAACGTTACTCGGTTTAGAAGGAGAAGACATAAAACCCATAGTATTTCATAGCGATGCAATTTCAGTTTTAATTCGACAAAGCGAGGGAGCGAGGGATGCAGTAAAGAAGGAATACTTCATCGCATAGCAGATACTCGCCTCCCAAAAGAAAATCCTGTATTTTCCATAGAAACGTTACTCGGTTTAGAAGGAGAAGACATAAAACCCATAGTATTTCATAGCGATGCAATTTCAGTTTTAATTCGACAAAGCGAGGGAGCGAGGGATGCAGTAAAGAAGGAATACTTCATCGCATAGCAGATACTCGCCTCCCAAAAGAAAATCCTGTCGTTTCCATAGAAACGTTACTCGGTTTAGAAGGAGAAGACATAAAACCCATAGTATTTCATAGCGATGCAATTTCAGTTTTAATTCGACAAAGCGAGGGAGCGAGGGATGCAGTAAAGAAGGAATACTTCATCGCATAGCAGATACTCGCCTCCCAAAAGAAAATCCTGTATTTTCCATAGAAACGTTACTCGGTTTAGAAGGAGAAGACATAAAACCCATAGTATTTCATAGCGATGCAATATCAGTTTTAATTCGACAAAGCGAGGGAGCGAGGGATGCAGTAAAGAAGGAATACTTCATCGCATAGCAGATACTCGACTCCCAAAAGAAAATCCTGTATTTTCCATAGAAACGTTACTCGGTTTAGAAGGAGAAGACATAAAACCCATAGTATTTCATAGCGATGCAATTTCAGTTTTAATTCGACAAAGCGAGGGAGCGAGGGATGCAGTAAAGAAGGAATACTTCATCGCATAGCAGATACTCGACTCCCAAAAGAAAATCCTGTATTTTCCATAGAAACGTTACTCGGTTTAGAAGGAGAAGACATAAAACCCATAGTATTTCATAGCGATGCAATATCAGTTTTAATTCGACAAAGCGAGGGAGCGAGGGATGCAGTAAAGAAGGAATACTTCATCGCATAGCAGATACTCGACTCCCAAAAGAAAATCCTGTATTTTCCATAGAAACGTTACTCGGTTTAGAAGGAGAAGACATAAAACCCATAGTATTTCATAGCGATGCAATTTCAGTTTTAATTCGACAAAGCGAGGGAGCGAGGGATGCAGTAAAGAAGGAATACTTCATCGCATAGCAGAAACTCGCCTCCCAAAAGAAAATCCTGTCGTTTCCATAGAAACGTTACTCGGTTTAGAAGGAGAAGACATAAAACCCATAGTATTTCATAGCGATGCAATTTCAGTTTTAATTCGACAAAGCGAGGGAGCGAGGGATGCAGTAAAGAAGGAATACTTCATCGCATAGCAGAAACTCGCCTCCCAAAAGAAAATCCTGTCGTTTCCATAGAAACGTTACTCGGTTTAGAAGGAGAAGACATAAAACCCATAGTATTTCATAGCGATGCAATTTCAGTTTTAATTCGACAAAGCGAGGGAGCGAGGGATGCAGTAAAGAAGGAATACTTCATCGCATAGCAGATACTCGCCTCCCAAAAGAAAATCCTGTCGTTTCCATAGAAACGTTACTCGGTTTAGAAGGAGAAGACATAAAACCCATAGTATTTCATAGCGATGCAATTTCAGTTTTAATTCGACAAAGCGAGGGAGCGAGGGATGCAGTAAAGAAGGAATACTTCATCGCATAGCAGATACTCGCCTCCCAAAAGAAAATCCTGTCGTTTCCATAGAAACGTTACTCGATTTAGAAGGAGAAGTCATAGAACGCATAGTATCTCATAGCGGCGCAATTTCAGTGTTAATTCGTCAATGTGAAGGAGCGAGGGATGCAGTAAAGAAGGAGTAGTCCATCGGAAGGGAGCCACTCGTCTCCCAAAAGAAAATCCTGTATTTTCCATAGAAACGTTACTCGGTTTAGAAGGAGAAGACATAAAACCCATAGTATTTCATAGCGATGCAATATCAGTTTTAATTCGACAAAGCGAGGGAGCGAGGGATGCAGTAAAGAAGGAATACTTCATCGCATAGCAGATACTCGACTCCCAAAAGAAAATCCTGTATTTTCCATAGAAACGTTACTCGGTTTAGAAGGAGAAGACATAAAACCCATAGTATTTCATAGCGATGCAATTTCAGTTTTAATTCGACAAAGCGAGGGAGCGAGGGATGCAGTAAAGAAGGAATACTTCATCGCATAGCAGATACTCGACTCCCAAAAGAAAATCCTGTATTTTCCATAGAAACGTTACTCGGTTTAGAAGGAGAAGACATAAAACCCATAGTATTTCATAGCGATGCAATATCAGTTTTAATTCGACAAAGCGAGGGAGCGAGGGATGCAGTAAAGAAGGAATACTTCATCGCATAGCAGATACTCGACTCCCAAAAGAAAATCCTGTATTTTCCATAGAAACGTTACTCGGTTTAGAAGGAGAAGACATAAAACCCATAGTATTTCATAGCGATGCAATTTCAGTTTTAATTCGACAAAGCGAGGGAGCGAGGGATGCAGTAAAGAAGGAATACTTCATCGCATAGCAGATACTCGACTCCCAAAAGAAAATCCTGTATTTTCCATAGAAACGTTACTCGGTTTAGAAGGAGAAGACATAAAACCCATAGTATTTCATAGCGATGCAATATCAGTTTTAATTCGACAAAGCGAGGGAGCGAGGGATGCAGTAAAGAAGGAATACTTCATCGCATAGCAGATACTCGACTCCCAAAAGAAAATCCTGTATTTTCCATAGAAACGTTACTCGGTTTAGAAGGAGAAGACATAAAACCCATAGTATTTCATAGCGATGCAATTTCAGTTTTAATTCGACAAAGCGAGGGAGCGAGGGATGCAGTAAAGAAGGAATACTTCATCGCATAGCAGAAACTCGCCTCCCAAAAGAAAATCCTGTCGTTTCCATAGAAACGTTACTCGGTTTAGAAGGAGAAGACATAAAACCCATAGTATTTCATAGCGATGCAATTTCAGTTTTAATTCGACAAAGCGAGGGAGCGAGGGATGCAGTAAAGAAGGAATACTTCATCGCATAGCAGATACTCGCCTCCCAAAAGAAAATCCTGTATTTTCCATAGAAACGTTACTCGGTTTAGAAGGAGAAGACATAAAACCCATAGTATTTCATAGCGATGCAATTTCAGTTTTAATTCGACAAAGCGAGGGAGCGAGGGATGCAGTAAAGAAGGAATACTTCATCGCATAGCAGATACTCGCCTCCCAAAAGAAAATCCTGTCGTTTCCATAGAAACGTTACTCGATTTAGAAGGAGAAGTCATAGAACGCATAGTATCTCATAGCGGCGCAATTTCAGTGTTAATTCGTCAATGTGAAGGAGCGAGGGATGCAGTAAAGAAGGAGTAGTCCATCGGAAGGGAGCCACTCGTCTCCCAAAAGAAAATCCTGTATTTTCCATAGAAACGTTACTCGGTTTAGAAGGAGAAGACATAAAACCCATAGTATTTCATAGCGATGCAATATCAGTTTTAATTCGACAAAGCGAGGGAGCGAGGGATGCAGTAAAGAAGGAATACTTCATCGCATAGCAGATACTCGACTCCCAAAAGAAAATCCTGTATTTTCCATAGAAACGTTACTCGGTTTAGAAGGAGAAGACATAAAACCCATAGTATTTCATAGCGATGCAATTTCAGTTTTAATTCGACAAAGCGAGGGAGCGAGGGATGCAGTAAAGAAGGAATACTTCATCGCATAGCAGAAACTCGCCTCCCAAAAGAAAATCCTGTCGTTTCCATAGAAACGTTACTCGGTTTAGAAGGAGAAGTCATAGAACGCATAGTATCTCATAGCGGCGCAATTTCCGTGTTAATTCGTGAATGTGAAGGAGCGAGGGATGCAGTAAAGAAGGAGTAGTCCATCGGAAGTTAGACACTCGTCTCCCAAAAGAAAATCCTGTATTTTCCTTAGAAACGTTACTCGGTTTAGAAGGAGAAGACATAAAACCCATAGTATTTCATAGCGATGCAATTTCAGTTTTAATTCGACAAAGCGAGGGAGCGAGGGATGCAGTAAAGAAGGAATACTTCATCGCATAGCAGATACTCGCCTCCCAAAAGAAAATCCTGTCGTTTCCATTGAAACGTTACTCGATTTAGAAGGAGAAGTCATAGAACGCATAGTATCTCATAGCGGCGCAATTTCCGTGTTAATTCGTCAATGTGAAGGAGCGAGGGATGCAGTAAAGAAGGAGTAGTCCATCGGAAGGGAGACACTCGCCTCCCAAAAGAAAATCCTGTATTTCCCATAGAAACGTTACTCGGTTTAGAAGGAGAAGACATAAAACCCATAGTATTTCATAGCGATGCAATTTCAGTTTTAATTCGACAAAGCGAGGGAGCGAGGGATGCAGTAAAGAAGGAATACTTCATCGCATAGCAGATACTCGCCTCCCAAAAGAAAATCCTGTATTTTCCATAGAAACGTTACTCGGTTTAGAAGGAGAAGTCATAGAACGCATAGTATCTCATAGCGGCGCTATTTCCGTGTTAATTCGTCAATGTGAGGGAGCGAGGGATGCAGTAAAGAAGGAGTAGTCCATCGGAAGGGAGACACTCGCCTCCCAAAAGAAAATCCTGCATTTTCCATAGAAACGTTACTCCGTTTACAAGGAGAAGACATAAAACCCATAGTATTTCATAGCGATGCAATTTCAGTTTTAATTCGTCAAGGCGAGGGAGCGAGGGATGCAGTAAAGAAGGAATACTTCATCGCATAGCAGATACTCGCCTCCCAAAAGAAAATCCTGTCGTTTCCATAGAAACGTTACTCGGTTTAGAAGGAGAAGTCATAGAACGCATAGTATCTCATAGCGGCGCAATTTCCGTGTTAATTCGTCAATGTGAGGGAACGAGGGATGCAGTAAAGAAGGAGTAGTCCATCGGAAGGGAGACACTCGCCTCCCAAAAGAAAATCCTGTATTTTCCATAGAAACGTTACTCGGTTTAGAAGGAGAAGACATAAAACCCATAGTATTTCATAGCGATGAAATTTCAGTTTTAATTCGACAAAGCGAGGGAGCGAGGGATGCAGTAAAGAAGGAATACTTCATCGCATAGCAGATACTCGCCTCCCAAAAGAAAATCCTGTCGTTTCCATAGAAACGTTTCTCGGTTTAGAAGGAGAAGTCATAGAACGCATAGTATCTCATATCGGCGCAATTTCCGTGTTAATTCGTCAATGTGAGGGACCGAGGGATGCAGTAAAGAAGGAGTAGTCCATCGGAAGGGAGACACTCGTCTCCCAAAAGAAAATCCTGTATTTTCCATAGAAACGTTACTCGATTTAGAAGGAGTAGACATAAAACCCATAGTATTTCATAGCGATGCAATTTCAGTTTTAATTCGACAAAGCGAGGGAGCGAGGGATGCAGTAAAGAAGGAATACCTCATCGCATAGCAGATACTCGCCTCCCAAAAGAAAATCCTGTCGTTTCCATAGAAACGTTACTCGATTTAGAAGGAGAAGTCATAGAACGCATAGTATCTCATAGCGGCGCAATTTCCGTGTTAATTCGTCAATGTGAAGGAGCGAGGGATGCAGTAAAGAAGGAGTAGTCCATCGGAAGGGAGACACTCGTCTCCCAAAAGAAAATCCTGTAATTTCCATAGAAACGTTACTCGGTTTAGAAGGAGAAGACATAATACCCATAGTATTTCATAGCGATGCAATTTCAGTTTTAATTCGACAGAGCGAGGGAGCGAGGGATGCAGTAAAGAAGGAATACTTCATCGCATAGCAGATACTCGCCTCCCAAAAGAAAATCCTGTCGTTTCCATAGAAACGTTACTCGATTTAGAAGGAGAAGTCATAGAACGCATAGTATCTCATAGCGGCGCAATTTCCGTGTTAATTCGTCAATGTGAAGGAGCGAGGGATGCAGTAAAGAAGGAGTAGTCCATCGGAAGGGAGACACTTGTCTCCCAAAAGAAAATCCTGTATTTTCCATAGAAACGTTACTCGGTTTAGAAGGAGAAGACATAAATCCCATAGTATTTCATAGCGATGCAAATTCAGTTTTAATTCGACAAAGCGAGGGAGCGAGGGATGCAGTAAAGAAGGAATACTTCATCGCATACCAGATACTCGCCTCCCAAAAGAAAATCCTGTATTTTCCATAGAAACGTTACTCGGTTTAGAAGGAGAAGACATAAAACCCATAGTATTTCATAGCGATGCAATTTCAGTTTTAATTCGACAAAGCGAGGGAGCGAGGGATGCAGTAAAGAAGGAATACTTCATCGCATAGCAGATACTCGCCTCCCAAAAGAAAATCTTGTATTTTCCATAGAAACGTTACTCGGTTTAGAAGGAGAAGACATAAAACCCATAGTATTTCATAGCGATGCAATTTCAGTTTTAATTCGACAAAGCGAGGGAGCGAGGGATGCAGTAAAGAAGGAATACTTCATCGCATAGCAGATACTCGCCTCCCAAAAGAAAATCCTGTCGTTTCCATAGAAACGTTACTCGATTTAGAAGGAGAAGTCATAGAACGCATAGTATCTCATAGCGGCGCAATTTCCGTGTTAATTCGTAAATGTGAAGGAGCGAGGGATGCAGTAAAGAAGGAATACTTCATCGCATAGCAGATACTCGCCTCCCAAAAGAAAATCCTGTATTTTCCATAGAAACGTTACTCGGTTTAGAAGGAGAAGACATAAAACCCATAGTATTTCATAGCGATGCAATTTCAGTTTTAATTCGACAAAGCGAGGGAGCGAGGGATGCAGTAAAGAAGGAGTACTTCATCGCATAGCAGATACTCGCCTCCCAAAAGAAAATCCTGTCGTTTCCATAGAAACGTTACTCGGTTTAGAAGAAGAAGACATAAAACCCATAGTATTTCATAGCGATGCAATTTCAGTTTTAATTCGACAAAGCGAGGGAGCGAGGGATGCAGTAAAGAAGGAATACTTCATCGCATAGCAGATACTCGCCTCCCAAAAGAAAATCCTGTATTTTCCATAGAAACGTTACTCGGTTTAGAAGGAGAAGACATAAAACCCATAGTATTTCATAGCGATGCAATTTCAGTTTTAATTCGACAAAGCGAACGAGCGAGGGATGCAGTAAAGAAGGAATACTTCATCGCATAGCAGATACTCGCCTCCCAAAAGAAAATCCTGTATTTTCCATAGAAACGTTACTCGGTTTAGAAGGAGAAGACATAAAACCCATAGTATTTCATAGCGATGCAATTTCAGTTTTAATTCGACAAAGCGAGGGAGCGAGGGATGCAGTAAAGAAGGAGTACTTCATCGCATAGCAGATACTCGCCTCCCAAAAGAAAATCCTGTCGTTTCCATAGAAACGTTACTCGGTTTAGAAGAAGAAGACATAAAACCCATAGTATTTCATAGCGATGCAATTTCAGTTTTAATTCGACAAAGCGAGGGAGCGAGGGATGCAGTAAAGAAGGAATACTTCATCGCATAGCAGATACTCGCCTCCCAAAAGAAAATCCTGTCGTTTCCATAGAAACGTTACTCGAATTAGAAGGAGAACTCATATAACGTATAGTATCTCATAGCGGCGCAATTTCCGTGTTAATTCGTCAATGTGAAGGAGCGAGGGATGCAGTAAAGAAGGAGTAGTCCATCGGAAGGGAGCCACTCGTCTCCCAAAAGAAAATCCTGTATTTTCCATAGAAACGTTACTCGGTTCAGAAGGAGAAGACATAAAACCCATAGTATTTCATAGCGATGCAATTTCAGTTTTGATTCGACAAAGCGAGGGAGCGAGGGATGCAGTAAAGAAGGAATACTTCATCGCATAGCAGATACTCGCCTTCCAAAAGAAAATCCTGTATTTTCCATAGAAACGTTACTCGGTTTAGAAGGAGAAGACATAAAACCCATAGTATTTCATAGCGATGCAATTTTAGTTTTAATTCGACAAAGCGAGGGAGCGAGGGATGCAGTAAAGAAGGAATACTTCATCGCATAGCAGATACTCGCCTCCCAAAAGAAAATCCTGTATTTTCCATAGAAACGTTACTCGGTTTAGAAGGAGAAGACATAAAACCCATAGTATTTCATAGCGATGCAATTTCAGTTTTAATTCGACAAAGCGAACGAGCGAGGGATGCAGTAAAGAAGGAATACTTCATCGCATAGCAGATACTCGCCTCCCAAAAGAAAATCCTGTATTTTCCATAGAAACGTTACTCGGTTTAGAAGGAGAAGACATAAAACCCATAGTATTTCATAGCGATGCAATTTCAGTTTTAATTCGACAAAGCGAGGGAGCGAGGGATGCAGTAAAGAAGGAGTACTTCATCGCATAGCAGATACTCGCCTCCCAAAAGAAAATCCTGTCGTTTCCATAGAAACGTTACTCGGTTTAGAAGAAGAAGACATAAAACCCATAGTATTTCATAGCGATGCAATTTCAGTTTTAATTCGACAAAGCGAGGGAGCGAGGGATGCAGTAAAGAAGGAATACTTCATCGCATAGCAGATACTCGCCTCCCAAAAGAAAATCCTGTATTTTCCATAGAAACGTTACTCGGTTTAGAAGGAGAAGACATAAAACCCATAGTATTTCATAGCGATGCAATTTCAGTTTTAATTCGACAAAGCGAGGGAGCGAGGGATGCAGTAAAGGAGGAATACTTCATCGCATAGCAGATACTCGCCTCCCAAAAGAAAATCCTGTATTTTCCATAGAAACGTTACTTGGTTTAGAAGGAGAAGACATAAAACCCATAGTATTTCATAGCGATGCAATTTCAGTTTTAATTCGACAAAGCGTGGGAGCGAGGGATGCAGTAAAGAAGGAATACTTCATCGCATAGCAGATACTCGCCTCCCAAAAGAAAATCCTGTATTTTCCATAGAGACGTTACTCGGTTTAGAAGGAGAAGACATAAAACCCATAGTATTTCATAGCGATGCAATTTCAGTTTTAATTCGACAAAGCGAGGGAGCGAGGGATGCAGTAAAGAAGGAATACTTCATCGCATAGCAGATACTCGCCTCCCAAAAGAAAATCCTGTATTTTCCATAGAAACGTTACTCGGTTTAGAAGGAGAAGACATAAAACCCATAGTATTTCATAGCGATGCAATTTCAGTTTTAATTCGACAAAGCGAGGGAGCGAGGGATGCAGTAAAGAAGGAATACTTCATCGCATAGCAGATACTCGCCTCCCAAAAGAAAATCCTGTCGTTTCCATAGAAACGTTACTCGAATTAGAAGGAGAACTCATATAACGTATAGTATCTCATAGCGGCGCAATTTCCGTGTTAATTCGTCAATGTGAAGGAGCGAGGGATGCAGTAAAGAAGGAGTAGTCCATCGGAAGGGAGACACTTGTCTCCCAAAAGAAAATCCTGTATTTTCCAAAGAAACGTTACTCGGTTTAGAAGGAGAAGACATAAAACCCATAGTATTTCATAGCGATGCAATTTCAGTTTTAATTCGACAAAGCGAGGGAGCGAGGGATGCAGTAAAGAAGGAATACTTCATCGCATAGCAGATACTCGCCTCCCAAAAGAAAATCCTGTATTTTCCATAGAAACGTTACTCGGTTTAGAAGGAGAAGACATAAAACCCATAGTATTTCATAGCGATGCAATTTCAGTTTTAATTCGACAAAGCGAGGGAGCGAGGGATGCAGTAAAGAAGGAATACTTCATCGCATAGCAGATACTCGCCTCCCAAAAGAAAATCCTGTATTTTCCATAGAAACGTTACTCGGTTTAGAAGGAGAAGACATAAAACCCATAGTATTTCATAGCGATGCAATTTCAGTTTTAATTCGACAAAGCGTGGGAGCGAGGGATGCAGTAAAGAAGGAATACTTCATCGCATAGCAGATACTCGCCTCCCAAAAGAAAATCCTGTATTTTCCATAGAGACGTTACTCGGTTCAGAAGGAGAAGACATAAAACCCATAGTATTTCATAGCGATGCAATTTCAGTTTTAATTCGACAAAGCGAGGGAGCGAGGGATGCAGTAAAGAAGGAATACTTCATCGCATAGCAGATACTCGCCTCCCAAAAGAAAATCCTGTCGTTTCCATAGAAACGTTACTCGATTTAGAAGGAGAACTCATATAACGTATAGTATCTCATAGCGGCGCAATTTCCGTGTTAATTCGTCAATGTGAGGGAGCGAGGGATGCAGTAAAGAAGGAGTAGTCCATCGGAAGGGAGACACTTGTCTCCCAAAAGAAAATCCTGTATTTTCCAAAGAAACGTTACTCGGTTTAGAAGGAGAAGACATAAAACCCATAGTATTTCATAGCGATGCAATTTCAGTTTTAATTCGACAAAGCGAGGGAGCGAGGGATGCAGTAAAGAAGGAATACTTCATCGCATAGCAGATACTCGCCTCCCAAAAGAAAATCCTGTATTTTGAATAGAAACGTTACTCGGTCTAGAAGGAGAAGACATAAATCCCATAGTATTTCATAGCGATGCAATTTCAGTTTCAATTCGACAAAGCGAGGGAGCGAGGGATGCAGTAAAGAAGGAATACTTCATCGCATAGCAGATACTCGCCTCCCAAAAGAAAATCCTGTATTTTCCATAGAAACGTTACTCGGTTTAGAAGGAGAAGACGTAAAACCCATAGTATTTCATAGCGATGCAATTTCAGTTTTAATTCGACAAAGCGAGGGAGCGAGGGATGCAGTAAAGAAGGAATACTTCATCGCATAGCAGATACTCGCCTCCCAAAAGAAAATCCTGTCGTTTCCATAGAAACGTTACTCGGTTTAGAAGGAGAAGTCATAGAACGCATAGTATCTCATAGCGGCGCAATTTCCGTGTTAATTCGTCAATGTGAAGGAGCGAGGGATGCAGTAAAGAAGGAGTAGTCCATCGGAAGGGAGACACTCGCCTCCCAAAAGAAAATCCTGTATTTTCCATAGAAACGTTACTCGGTTTAGAAGGAGAAGACATAAAACCCATAGTATTTCATAGCGATGCAATTTCAGTTTTAATTCGACAAAGCGAGGGAGCGAGGGATGCAGTAAAGAAGGAATACTTCATCGCATAGCAGATACTCGCCTCCCAAAAGAAAATCCTGTCGTTTCCATAGAAACGTTACTCGAATTAGAAGGAGAACTCATATAACGTATAGTATCTCATAGCGGCGCAATTTCCGTGTTAATTCGTCAATGTGAAGGAGCGAGGGATGCAGTAAAGAAGGAGTAGTCCATCGGAAGGGAGACACTTGTCTCCCAAAAGAAAATCCTGTATTTTCCAAAGAAACGTTACTCGGTTTAGAAGGAGAAGACATAAAACCCATAGTATTTCATAGCGATGCAATTTCAGTTTTAATTCGACAAAGCGAGGGAGCGAGGGATGCAGTAAAGAAGGAATACTTCATCGCATAGCAGATACTCGCCTCCCAAAAGAAAATCCTGTATTTTCCATAGAAACGTTACTCGGTTTAGAAGGAGAAGACATAAAACCCATAGTATTTCATAGCGATGCAATTTCAGTTTTAATTCGACAAAGCGAGGGAGCGAGGGATGCAGTAAAGAAGGAATACTTCATCGCATAGCAGATACTCGCCTCCCAAAAGAAAATCCTGTATTTTCCATAGAAACGTTACTCGGTTTAGAAGGAGAAGACATAAAACCCATAGTATTTCATAGCGATGCAATTTCAGTTTTAATTCGACAAAGCGTGGGAGCGAGGGATGCAGTAAAGAAGGAATACTTCATCGCATAGCAGATACTCGCCTCCCAAAAGAAAATCCTGTATTTTCCATAGAGACGTTACTCGGTTCAGAAGGAGAAGACATAAAACCCATAGTATTTCATAGCGATGCAATTTCAGTTTTAATTCGACAAAGCGAGGGAGCGAGGGATGCAGTAAAGAAGGAATACTTCATCGCATAGCAGATACTCGCCTCCCAAAAGAAAATCCTGTCGTTTCCATAGAAACGTTACTCGGTTTAGAAGGAGAAGCCATAGAACGCATAGTATCTCATAGCGGCGCAATTTCCGTGTTAATTCGTCAATGTGAAGGAGCGAGGGATGCAGTAAAGAAGGAGTAGTCCATCGGAAGGGAGACACTTGTCTCCCAAAAGAAAATCCTGTATTTTCCAAAGAAACGTTACTCGGTTTAGAAGGAGAAGACATAAAACCCATAGTATTTCATAGCGATGCAATTTCAGTTTTAATTCGACAAAGCGAGGGAGCGAGGGATGCAGTAAAGAAGGAATACTTCATCGCATAGCAGATACTCGCCTCCCAAAAGAAAATCCTGTATTTTGAATAGAAACGTTACTCGGTCTAGAAGGAGAAGACATAAATCCCATAGTATTTCATAGCGATGCAATTTCAGTTTCAATTCGACAAAGCGAGGGAGCGAGGGATGCAGTAAAGAAGGAATACTTCATCGCATAGCAGATACTCGCCTCCCAAAAGAAAATCCTGTATTTTCCATAGAAACGTTACTCGGTTTAGAAGGAGAAGACGTAAAACCCATAGTATTTCATAGCGATGCAATTTCAGTTTTAATTCGACAAAGCGAGGGAGCGAGGGATGCAGTAAAGAAGGAATACTTCATCGCATAGCAGATACTCGCCTCCCAAAAGAATATCCTGTCGTTTCCATAGAAACGTTACTCGGTTTAGAAGGAGAAGTCATAGAACGCATAGTATCTCATAGCGGCGCAATTTCCGTGTTAATTCGTCAATGTGAAGGAGCGAGGGATGCAGTAAAGAAGGAGTAGTCCATCGGAAGGGAGACACTCGCCTCCCAAAAGAAAATCCTGTATTTTCCATAGAAACGTTACTCGGTTTAGAAGGAGAAGACATAAAACCCATAGTATTTCATAGCGATGCAATTTCAGTTTTAATTCGACAAAGCGAGGGAGCGAGGGATGCAGTAAAGAAGGAATACTTCATCGCATAGCAGATATTAGGCCTCCCAAAAGAAAATCCTGTATTTTCCATAGAAACGTTACTCGGTTTAGAAGGAGAAGGCATAAAACCCATAGTATTTCATAGCGATGCAATTTCAGTTTTAATTTGACAAAGCGAGGGAGCGAGGGATGCAGTAAAGAAGGAATACTTCATCGCATAGCAGATACTCGCCTCCCAAAAGAAAATCCTGTATTTTCCATAGAAACGTTACTCGGTTTAGAAGGAGAAGACATAAAACCCATAGTATTTCATAGCGATGCAATTTCAGTTTTAATTCGACAAAGCGAGGGAGCGAGGGATGCAGTAAAGAAGGAATACTTCATCGCATAGCAGATACTCGCCTCCCAAAAGAAAATCCTGTCGTTTCCATAGAAACGTTACTCGATTTAGAGGGAGAACTCATAGAACGCATAGTATCTCATAGCGGCGCAATTTCCGTGTTAATTCGTCAATGTGAAGGAGCGAGGGATGCAGTAAAGAAGGAGTAGTCCATCGGAAGGGAGACACTCGCCTCCCAAAAGAAAATCCTGTATTTTCCATAGAAACGTTACTCGGTTTAGAAGGAGAAGACATAAAACCCATAGTATTTCATAGCGATGCAATTTCAGTTTTAATTCGACAAAGCGAGGGAGCGAAGGATGCAGTAAAGAAGGAATACTTCATCGCATAGCAGATACTCGCCTCCCAAAAGAAAATTGTGTATTTTCCATAGAAACGTTACTCGGTTTAGAAGGAGAAGACATAAAACCCATAGTATTTCATAGCGATGCAATTTCAGTTTTAATTCGACAAAGCGAGGGAGCGAGAGATGCAGTAAAGAAGGAATACTTCATCGCATAGCAGATACTCGCCTCCCAAAAGAAAATCCTGTCGTTTCCATAGAAACGTTACTCGGTTTAGAAGGAGAAGTCATAGAACGCATAGTATCTCATAGCGGCGCAATTTCCGTGTTAATTCGTCAATGTGAAGGAGCGAGGGATGCAGTAAAGAAGGAGTAGTCCATCGGAAGGGAGACACTCGTCTCCCAAAAGAAAATCCTGTATTTTCCATAGAAACGTTACTCGGTTTAGAAGGAGAAGACATAAAACCCATAGTATTTCATAGCGATGCAATTTCAGTTTTAATTCGACAAAGCGAGGGAGCGAGGGATGCAGTAAAGAAGGAATACTTCATCGCATTGCAGATACTCGCCTCCCAAAAGAAAATCCTGTCGTTTCCATAGAAACGTTACTCGATTTAGAAGGAGAAGTCATAGAACGCATAGTATCTCATAGCGGCGCAATTTCCGTGTTAATTCGTCAATGTGAAGGAGCGAGGGATGCAGTAAAGAAGGAGTAGTCCATCGGAAGGGAGACACTCGCCTCCCAAAAGAAAATCCTGTATTTTCCATAGAAACGTTACTCGGTTTAGAAGGAGAAGACATAAAACCCATAGTATTTCATAGCGATGCAATTTCAGTTTTAATTCGACAAAGCGAGGGAGCGAAGGATGCAGTAAAGAAGGAATACTTCATCGCATAGCAGATACTCGCCTCCCAAAAGAAAATTGTGTATTTTCCATAGAAACGTTACTCGGTTTAGAAGGAGAAGACATAAAACCCATAGTATTTCATAGCGATGCAATTTCAGTTTTAATTCGACAAAGCGAGGGAGCGAGAGATGCAGTAAAGAAGGAATACTTCATCGCATAGCAGATACTCGCCTCCCAAAAGAAAATCCTGTCGTTTCCATAGAAACGTTACTCGGTTTAGAAGGAGAAGTCATAGAACGCATAGTATCTCATAGCGGCGCAATTTCCGTGTTAATTCGTCAATGTGAAGGAGCGAGGGATGCAGTAAAGAAGGAGTAGTCCATCGGAAGGGAGACACTCGTCTCCCAAAAGAAAATCCTGTATTTTCCATAGAAACGTTACTCGGTTTAGAAGGAGAAGACATAAAACCCATAGTATTTCATAGCGATGCAATTTCAGTTTTAATTCGACAAAGCGAGGGAGCGAGAGATGCAGTAAAGAAGGAATACTTCATCGCATAGCTGATACTCGCCTCCCAAAAGAAAATCCTGTCGTTTCCATAGAAACGTTACTCGGTTTAGAAGGAGAAGTCATAGAACGCATAGTATCTCATAGCGGCGCAATTTCCGTGTTAATTCGTCAATGTGAAGGAGCGAGGGATGCAGTAAAGAAGGAGTAGTCCATCGGAAGGGAGACACTCGTCTCCCAAAAGAAAATCCTGTATTTTCCATAGAAACGTTACTCGGTTTAGAAGGAGAAGACATAAAACCCATAGTATTTCATAGCGATGCAATTTCAGTTTTAATTCGACAAAGCGAGGGAGCGAGGGATGCAGTAAAGAAGGAATACTTCATCGCATAGCAGATACTCGCCTCCCAAAAGAAAATCCTGTATTTTCCATAGAAACGTTACTCGGTTTAGAAGGAGAAGACATAAAACCCATAGTATTTCATAGCGATGCAATTTCAGTTTTAATTCGACAAAGCGAGGGAGCGAGGGATGCAGTAAAGAAGGAATACTTCATCGCATAGCAGATACTCGCCTCCCAAAAGAAAATCCTGTCGTTTCCATAGAAACGTTACTCGATTTAGAAGGAGAACTCATATAACGTATAGTATCTCATAGCGGCGCAATTTCCGTGTTAATTCGTCAATGTGAGGGAGCGAGGGATGCAGTAAAGAAGGAGTAGTCCATCGGAAGGGAGCCACTCGTCTCCCAAAAGAAAATCCTGTATTTTCCATAGAAACGTTACTCGGTTTAGAAGGAGAAGACATAAAACCCATAGTATTTCATAGCGATGCAATTTCAGTTTTAATTCGACAAAGCGAGGGAGCGAGGGATGCAGTAAAGAAGGAATACTTCATCGCACAGCAGATACTCGCCTCCCAAAAGAAAATCCTGTATTTTCCATAGAAACGTTACTCGGTTTAGAAGGAGAAGACATAAAACCCATAGTATTTCATAGCGATGCAATTTCAGTTTTAATTCGACAAAGCGAGGGAGCGAGGGATGCAGTAAAGAAGGAATACTTCATCGCATAGCTGATACTCGCCTCCCAAAAGAAAATCCTGTATTTTCCATAGAAACGTTACTCGGTTTAGAAGGAGAAGACATAAAACCCATAGTATTTCATAGCGATGCAATTTCAGTTTTAATTCGACAAAGCGAGGGAGCGAGGGATGCAGTAAAGAAGGAATACTTCATCGCATAGAAGATACTCGCCTCCCAAAAGAAAATCCTGTATTTTGAATAGAAACGTTACTCGGTCTAGAAGGAGAAGACATAAATCCCATAGTATTTCATAGCGATGCAATTTCAGTTTTAATTCGACAAAGCGAGGGAGCGAAGGATGCAGTAAAGAAGGAATACTTCATCGCATAGCAGATACTCGCCTCCCAAAAGAAAATTGTGTATTTTCCATAGAAACGTTACTCGGTTTAGAAGGAGAAGACATAAAACCCATAGTATTTCATAGCGATGCAATTTCAGTTTTAATTCGACAAAGCGAGGGAGCGAGAGATGCAGTAAAGAAGGAATACTTCATCGCATAGCAGATACTCGCCTCCCAAAAGAAAATCCTGTCGTTTCCATAGAAACGTTACTCGGTTTAGAAGGAGAAGTCATAGAACGCATAGTATCTCATAGCGGCGCAATTTCCGTGTTAATTCGTCAATGTGAAGGAGCGAGGGATGCAGTAAAGAAGGAGTAGTCCATCGGAAGGGAGACACTCGTCTCCCAAAAGAAAATCCTGTATTTTCCATAGAAACGTTACTCGGTTTAGAAGGAGAAGACATAAAACCCATAGTATTTCATAGCGATGCAATTTCAGTTTTAATTCGACAAAGCGAGGGAGCGAGGGATGCAGTAAAGAAGGAATACTTCATCGCATAGCAGATACTCGCCTCCCAAAAGAAAATCCTGTATTTTCCATAGAAACGTTACTCGGTTTAGAAGGAGAAGACATAAAACCCATAGTATTTCATAGCGATGCAATTTCAGTTTTAATTCGACAAAGCGAGGGAGCGAGGGATGCAGTAAAGAAGGAATACTTCATCGCATAGCAGATACTCGCCTCCCAAAAGAAAATCCTGTCGTTTCCATAGAAACGTTACTCGGTTTAGAAGGAGAAGCCATAGAACGCATAGTATCTCATAGCGGCGCAATTTCCGTGTTAATTCGTCAATGTGAAGGAGCGAGGGATGCAGTAAAGAAGGAGTAGTCCATCGGAAGGGAGACACTTGTCTCCCAAAAGAAAATCCTGTATTTTCCAAAGAAACGTTACTCGGTTTAGAAGGAGAAGACATAAAACCCATAGTATTTCATAGCGATGCAATTTCAGTTTTAATTCGACAAAGCGAGGGAGCGAGGGATGCAGTAAAGAAGGAATACTTCATCGTATAGCAGATACTCGCCTCCCAAAAGAAAATCCTGTATTTTGAATAGAAACGTTACTCGGTCTAGAAGGAGAAGACATAAATCCCATAGTATTTCATAGCGATGCAATTTCAGTTTCAATTCGACAAAGCGAGGGAGCGAGGGATGCAGTAAAGAAGGAATACTTCATCGCATAGCAGATACTCGCCTCCCAAAAGAAAATCCTGTATTTTCCATAGAAACGTTACTCGGTTTAGAAGGAGAAGACGTAAAACCCATAGTATTTCATAGCGATGCAATTTCAGTTTTAATTCGACAAAGCGAGGGAGCGAGGGATGCAGTAAAGAAGGAATACTTCATCGCATAGCAGATACTCGCCTCCCAAAAGAAAATCCTGTCGTTTCCATAGAAACGTTACTCGGTTTAGAAGGAGAAGTCATAGAACGCATAGTATCTCATAGCGGCGCAATTTCCGTGTTAATTCGTCAATGTGAAGGAGCGAGGGATGCAGTAAAGAAGGAGTAGTCCATCGGAAGGGAGACACTCGCCTCCCAAAAGAAAATCCTGTATTTTCCATAGAAACGTTACTCGGTTTAGAAGGAGAAGACATAAAACCCATAGTATTTCATAGCGATGCAATTTCAGTTTTAATTCGACAAAGCGAGGGAGCGAGGGATGCAGTAAAGAAGGAATACTTCATCGCATAGCAGATATTAGGCCTCCCAAAAGAAAATCCTGTATTTTCCATAGAAACGTTACTCGGTTTAGAAGGAGAAGGCATAAAACCCATAGTATTTCATAGCGATGCAATTTCAGTTTTAATTTGACAAAGCGAGGGAGCGAGGGATGCAGTAAAGAAGGAATACTTCATCGCATAGCAGATACTCGCCTCCCAAAAGAAAATCCTGTATTTTCCATAGAAACGTTACTCGGTTTAGAAGGAGAAGACATAAAACCCATAGTATTTCATAGCGATGCAATTTCAGTTTTAATTCGACAAAGCGAGGGAGCGAAGGATGCAGTAAAGAAGGAATACTTCATCGCATAGCAGATACTCGCCTCCCAAAAGAAAATTGTGTATTTTCCATAGAAACGTTACTCGGTTTAGAAGGAGAAGACATAAAACCCATAGTATTTCATAGCGATGCAATTTCAGTTTTAATTCGACAAAGCGAGGGAGCGAGAGATGCAGTAAAGAAGGAATACTTCATCGCATAGCAGATACTCGCCTCCCAAAAGAAAATCCTGTCGTTTCCATAGAAACGTTACTCGGTTTAGAAGGAGAAGTCGTAGAACGCATAGTATCTCATAGCGGCGCAATTTCCGTGTTAATTCGTCAATGTGAAGGAGCGAGGGATGCAGTAAAGAAGGAGTAGTCCATCGGAAGGGAGCCACTCGTCTCCCAAAAGAAAATCCTGTATTTTCCATAGAAACGTTACTCGGTTTAGAAGGAGAAGACATAAAACCCATAGTATTTCATAGCGATGCAATTTCAGTTTTAATTCGACAAAGCGAGGGAGCGAAGGATGCAGTAAAGAAGGAATACTTCATCGCATAGCAGATACTCGCCTCCCAAAAGAAAATTGTGTATTTTCCATAGAAACGTTACTCGGTTTAGAAGGAGAAGACATAAAACCCATAGTATTTCATAGCGATGCAATTTCAGTTTTAATTCGACAAAGCGAGGGAGCGAGAGATGCAGTAAAGAAGGAATACTTCATCGCATAGCAGATACTCGCCTCCCAAAAGAAAATCCTGTCGTTTCCATAGAAACGTTACTCGGTTTAGAAGGAGAAGTCGTAGAACGCATAGTATCTCATAGCGGCGCAATTTCCGTGTTAATTCGTCAATGTGAAGGAGCGAGGGATGCAGTAAAGAAGGAGTAGTCCATCGGAAGGGAGACACTCGTCTCCCAAAAGAAAATCCTGTATTTTCCATAGAAACGTTACTCGGTTTAGAAGGAGAAGACATAAAACCCATAGTATTTCATAGCGATGCAATTTCAGTTTTAATTCGACAAAGCGAGGGAGCGAGGGATGCAGTAAAGAAGGAATACTTCATCGCATTGCAGATACTCGCCTCCCAAAAGAAAATCCTGTCGTTTCCATAGAAACGTTACTCGATTTAGAAGGAGAAGTCATAGAACGCATAGTATCTCATAGCGGCGCAATTTCCGTGTTAATTCGTCAATGTGAAGGAGCGAGGGATGCAGTAAAGAAGGAGTAGTCCATCGGAAGGGAGACACTCGCCTCCCAAAAGAAAATCCTGTATTTTCCATAGAAACGTTACTCGGTTTAGAAGGATAAGACATAAAACCCATAGTATTTCATAGCGATGCAATTTCAGTTTTAATTCGACAAAGCGAGGGAGCGAGGGATGCAGTAAAGAAGGAATACTTCATCGCATAGCAGATACTCGCCTCCCAAAAGAAAATCCTGTATTTTCCATAGAAACGTTACTCGGTTTAGAAGGAGAAGACATAAAACCCATAGTATTTCATAGCGATGCAATTTCAGTTTTAATTCGACAAAGCGAGGGAGCGAGGGATGCAGTAAAGAAGGAATACTTCATCGCATTGCAGATACTCGCCTCCCAAAAGAAAATCCTGTCGTTTCCATAGAAACGTTACTCGATTTAGAAGGAGAAGTCATAGAACGCATAGTATCTCATAGCGGCGCAATTTCCGTGTTAATTCGTCAATGTGAAGGAGCGAGGGATGCAGTAAAGAAGGAGTAGTCCATCGGAAGGGAGACACTCGTCTCCCAAAAGAAAATCCTGTATTTTCCATAGAAACGTTACTCGGTTTAGAAGGAGAAGACATAAAACCCATAGTATTTCATAGCGATGCAATTTCAGTTTTAATTCGACAAAGCGAGGGAGCGAGGGATGCAGTAAAGAAGGAATACTTCATCGCATTGCAGATACTCGCCTCCCAAAAGAAAATCCTGTCGTTTCCATAGAAACGTTACTCGATTTAGAAGGAGAAGTCATAGAACGCATAGTATCTCATAGCGGCGCAATTTCCGTGTTAATTCGTCAATGTGAAGGAGCGAGGGATGCAGTAAAGAAGGAGTAGTCCATCGGAAGGGAGACACTCGCCTCCCAAAAGAAAATCCTGTATTTTCCATAGAAACGTTACTCGGTTTAGAAGGAGAAGACATAAAACCCATAGTATTTCATAGCGATGCAAATTCAGTTTTAATTCGACAAAGCGAGGGATGCAGTAAAGAAGGAATACTTCATCGCATAGCAGATACTCGCCTCCCAAAAGAAAATCCTGTATTTTCCATAGAAACGTTACTCGGTTTAGAAGGAGAAGACATAAAACCCATAGTATTTCATAGCGATGCAATTTCAGTTTTAATTCGACAAAGCGAGGGAGCGAGGGATGCAGTAAAGAAGGAATACTTCATCGCATAGCAGATACTCGCCTCCCAAAAGAAAATCCTGTATTTTCCATAGAAACGTTACTCGGTTTAGAAGGAGAAGACATAAAACCCATAGTATTTCATAGCGATGCAATTTCAGTTTTAATTCGACAAAGCGAGGGAGCGAGGGATGCAGTAAAGAAGGAATACTTCATCGCATAGCAGATACTCGCCTCCCAAAAGAAAATCCTGTCGTTTCCATAGAAACGTTACTCGATTTAGAAGGAGAAGTCATAGAACGCATAGTATCTCATAGCGGCGCAATTTCCGTGTTAATTCGTAAATGTGAAGGAGCGAGGGATGCAGTAAAGAAGGAATACTTCATCGCATAGCAGATACTCGCCTCCCAAAAGAAAATCCTGTATTTTCCATAGAAACGTTACTCGGTTTAGAAGGAGAAGACATAAAACCCATAGTATTTCATAGCGATGCAATTTCAGTTTTAATTCGACAAAGCGAGGGAGCGAGGGATGCAGTAAAGAAGGAATACTTCATCGCATAGCAGATACTCGCCTCCCAAAAGAAAATCCTGTATTTTCCATAGAAACGTTACTCGGTTTAGAAGGAGAAGACATAAAACCCATAGTATTTCATAGCGATGCAATTTCAGTTTTAATTCGACAAAGCGAGGGAGCGAGGGATGCAGTAAAGAAGGAATACTTCATCGCATAGCAGATACTCGCCTCCCAAAAGAAAATCCTGTATTTTCCATAGAAACGTTACTCGGTTTAGAAGGAGAAGACATAAAACCCATAGTATTTCATAGCGATGCAATTTTAGTTTTAATTCGACAAAGCGAGGGAGCGAGGGATGCAGTAAAGAAGGAATACTTCATCGCATAGCAGATACTCGCCTCCCAAAAGAAAATCCTGTATTTTCCATAGAAACGTTACTCGGTTTAGAAGGAGAAGACATAAAACCCATAGTATTTCATAGCGATGCAATTTCAGTTTTAATTCGACAAAGCGAACGAGCGAGGGATGCAGTAAAGAAGGAATACTTCATCGCATAGCAGATACTCGCCTCCCAAAAGAAAATCCTGTATTTTCTATAGAAACGTTACTCGGTTTAGAAGGAGAAGACATAAAACCCATAGTATTTCATAGCGATGCAATTTCAGTTTTAATTCGACAAAGCGAGGGAGCGAGGGATGCAGTAAAGAAGGAATATTTCATCGCATAGCAGATACTCGCCTCCCAAAAGAAAATCCTGTCGTTTCCATAGAAACGTTACTCGGTTTAGAAGGAGAAGACATAAAACCCATAGTATTTCATAGCGATGCAATTTCAGTTTTAATTCGACAAAGCGAGGCAGCGAGGGATGCAGTAAAGAAGGAATACTTCATCGCATAGCAGATACTCGCCTCCCAAAAGAAAATCCTGTCGATTCCATAGAAACGTTACTCGATTTAGAAGGAGAACTCATAGAACGTATAGTATCTCATAGCGGCGCAATTTCCGTGTTAATTCGTCAATGTGAGGTAGCGAGGGATGCAGTAAAGAAGGAGTAGTCCATCGGAAGGGAGCCACTGGTCTCCCAAAAGAAAATCCTGTATTTTCCATAGAAACGTTACTCGGTTTAGAAGGAGAAGACATAAAACCCATAGTATTTCATAGCGATGCAATTTCAGTTTTAATTCGACAAAGCGAGGGAGCGAGGGATGCAGTAAAGAAGGAATACTTCATCGCATAGCAGATACTCGCCTCCCAAAAGAAAATCCTGTATTTTCCATAGAAACGTTACTCGGTTTAGAAGGAGAAGACATAAAACCCATAGTATTTCATAGCGATGCAATTTCAGTTTTAATTCGACAAAGCGAGGGAGCGAGGGATGCAGTAAAGAAGGAATACTTCATCGCATAGCAGATACTCGCCTCCCAAAAGAAAATCCTGTATTTTCCATAGAAACGTTACTCGGTTTAGAAGGAGAAGACATAAAACCCATAGTATTTCATAGCGATGCAATTTCAGTTTTAATTCGACAAAGCGAGGGAGCGAGGGATGCAGTAAAGAAGGAATACTTCATCGCATAGCAGATACTCGCCTCCCAAAAGAAAATCCTGTCGTTTCCATAGAAACGTAACTCGATTTAGAAGGAGAACTCATATAACGTATAGTATCTCATAGCGGCGCAATTTCCGTGTTAATTCGTCAATGTGAGGGAGCGAGGGATGCAGTAAAGAAGGAGTAGTCCATCGGAAGGGAGCCACTCGTCTCCCAAAAGAAAATCCTGTATTTTCCATAGAAACGTTACTCGGTTTAGAAGGAGAAGACATAAAACCCATAGTATTTCATAGCGATGCAATTTCAGTTTTAATTCGACAAAGCGAGGGAGCGAGGGTTGCAGTAAAGAAGGAATACTTCATCGCATAGCAGATACTCGGCTCCCAAAAGAAAATCCTGTATTTTCCATA
Organism: Schistocerca piceifrons; assembly: GCF_021461385.2. Classification (NCBI taxonomy): domain Eukaryota; kingdom Metazoa; phylum Arthropoda; class Insecta; order Orthoptera; family Acrididae; genus Schistocerca; species Schistocerca piceifrons. The sequence continues at coordinate 43,898,279 of NC_060140.1, read as the reverse complement.
GAAACGTTACTCGGTTTAGAAGGAGAAGACATAAAACCCATAGTATTTCATAGCGATGCAATTTCAGTTTTAATTCGACAAAGCGAGGGAGCGAGGGATGCAGTAAAGAAGGAATACTTCATCGCATAGCAGATACTCGCCTCCCACAAGAAAATCCTGTCGTTTCCATAGAAACGTTACTCGGTTTAGAAGGAGAAGCCATAGAACGCATAGTATGTCATAGCGGCGCAATTTCCGTGTTAATTCGTCAATGTGAAGGAGCGAGGGATCCAGTAAAGAAGGAGTAGTCCATCGGAAGGGAGACACTTGTCTCCCAAAAGAAAATCCTGTATTTTCCATAGAAACGTTACTCGGTTTAGAAGGAGAAGACATAAAACCCATAGTATTTCATAGCGATGCAATTTCAGTTTTAATTCGACAAAGCGAGGGAGCGAGGGATGCAGTAAAGAAGGAATACTTCATCGCATAGCAGATACTCGCCTCCCAAAAGAAAATCCTGTATTTTCCATAGAAACGTTACTCGGTCTAGAAGGAGAAGACATAAAACCCATAGTATTTCATAGCGATGCAATTTCAGTTTCAATTCGACAAAGCGAGGGAGCGAGGGATGCAGTAAAGAAGGAATACTTCATCGCATAGCAGATACTCGCCTCCCAAAAGAAAATCCTGTATTTTCCATAGAAACGTTACTCGGTTTAGAAGGAGGAGACGTAAAACCCATAGTATTTCATAGCGATGCAATTTCAGTTTTAATTCGACAAAGCGAGGGAGCGAGGGATGCAGTAAAGAAGGAATGCTTCATCGCATTGCAGATACTCGCCTCCCAAAAGAAAATCCTGTCGTTTCCATAGAAACGTTACTCGATTTAGAAGGAGAAGTCATAGAACGCATAGTATCTCATAGCGGCGCAATTTCCGTGTTAATTCGTCAATGTGAAGGAGCGAGGGATGCAGTAAAGAAGGAGTAGTCCATCGGAAGGGAGACACTCGTCTCCCAAAAGAAAATCCTGTATTTTCCATAGAAACGTTACTCGGTTTAGAAGGAGAAGACATAAAACCCATAGTATTTCATAGCGATGCAATTTCAGTTTTAATTCGACAAAGCGAGGGAGCGAGGGATGCAGTAAAGAAGGAATACTTCATCGCATTGCAGATACTCGCCTCCCAAAAGAAAATCCTGTCGTTTCCATAGAAACGTTACTCGATTTAGAAGGAGAAGTCATAGAACGCATAGTATCTCATAGCGGCGCAATTTCCGTGTTAATTCGTCAATGTGAAGGAGCGAGGGATGCAGTAAAGAAGGAGTAGTCCATCGGAAGGGAGACACTCGCCTCCCAAAAGAAAATCCTGTATTTTCCATAGAAACGTTACTCGGTTTAGAAGGAGAAGACATAAAACCCATAGTATTTCATAGCGATGCAAATTCAGTTTTAATTCGACAAAGCGAGGGATGCAGTAAAGAAGGAATACTTCATCGCATAGCAGATACTCGCCTCCCAAAAGAAAATCCTGTATTTTCCATAGAAACGTTACTCGGTTTAGAAGGAGAAGACATAAAACCCATAGTATTTCATAGCGATGCAATTTCAGTTTTAATTCGACAAAGCGAGGGAGCGAGGGATGCAGTAAAGAAGGAATACTTCATCGCATAGCAGATACTCGCCTCCCAAAAGAAAATCCTGTATTTTCCATAGAAACGTTACTCGGTTTAGAAGGAGAAGACATAAAACCCATAGTATTTCATAGCGATGCAATTTCAGTTTTAATTCGACAAAGCGAGGGAGCGAGGGATGCAGTAAAGAAGGAATACTTCATCGCATAGCAGATACTCGCCTCCCAAAAGAAAATCCTGTCGTTTCCATAGAAACGTTACTCGATTTAGAAGGAGAAGTCATAGAACGCATAGTATCTCATAGCGGCGCAATTTCCGTGTTAATTCGTAAATGTGAAGGAGCGAGGGATGCAGTAAAGAAGGAATACTTCATCGCATAGCAGATACTCGCCTCCCAAAAGAAAATCCTGTATTTTCCATAGAAACGTTACTCGGTTTAGAAGGAGAAGACATAAAACCCATAGTATTTCATAGCGATGCAATTTCAGTTTTAATTCGACAAAGCGAGGGAGCGAGGGATGCAGTAAAGAAGGAATACTTCATCGCATAGCAGATACTCGCCTCCCAAAAGAAAATCCTGTATTTTCCATAGAAACGTTACTCGGTTTAGAAGGAGAAGACATAAAACCCATAGTATTTCATAGCGATGCAATTTCAGTTTTAATTCGACAAAGCGAGGGAGCGAGGGATGCAGTAAAGAAGGAATACTTTATCGCATAGCAGATACTCGCCTCCCAAAAGAAAATCCTGTATTTTCCATAGAAACGTTACTCGGTTTAGAAGGAGAAGACATAAAACCCATAGTATTTCATAGCGATGCAATTTTAGTTTTAATTCGACAAAGCGAGGGAGCGAGGGATGCAGTAAAGAAGGAATACTTCATCGCATAGCAGATACTCGCCTCCCAAAAGAAAATCCTGTATTTTCCATAGAAACGTTACTCGGTTTAGAAGGAGAAGACATAAAACCCATAGTATTTCATAGCGATGCAATTTCAGTTTTAATTCGACAAAGCGAACGAGCGAGGGATGCAGTAAAGAAGGAATACTTCATCGCATAGCAGATACTCGCCTCCCAAAAGAAAATCCTGTATTTTCTATAGAAACGTTACTCGGTTTAGAAGGAGAAGACATAAAACCCATAGTATTTCATAGCGATGCAATTTCAGTTTTAATTCGACAAAGCGAGGGAGCGAGGGATGCAGTAAAGAAGGAATATTTCATCGCATAGCAGATACTCGCCTCCCGAAAGAAAATCCTGTCGTTTCCATAGAAACGTTACTCGGTTTAGAAGGAGAAGACATAAAACCCATAGTATTTCATAGCGATGCAATTTCAGTTTTAATTCGACAAAGCGAGGCAGCGAGGGATGCAGTAAAGAAGGAATACTTCATCGCATAGCAGATACTCGCCTCCCAAAAGAAAATCCTGTCGTTTCCATAGAAACGTTACTCGATTTAGAAGGAGAACTCATAGAACGTATAGTATCTCATAGCGGCGCAATTTCCGTGTTAATTCGTCAATGTGAGGTAGCGAGGGATGCAGTAAAGAAGGAGTAGTCCATCGGAAGGGAGCCACTGGTCTCCCAAAAGAAAATCCTGTATTTTCCATAGAAACGTTACTCGGTTTAGAAGGAGAAGACATAAAACCCATAGTATTTCATAGCGATGCAATTTCAGTTTTAATTCGACAAAGCGAGGGAGCGAGGGATGCAGTAAAGAAGGAATACTTCATCGCATAGCAGATACTCGCCTCCCAAAAGAAAATCCTGTATTTTCCATAGAAACGTTACTCGGTTTAGAAGGAGAAGACATAAAACCCATAGTATTTCATAGCGATGCAATTTCAGTTTTAATTCGACAAAGCGAGGGAGCGAGGGATGCAGTAAAGAAGGAATACTTCATCGCATAGCAGATACTCGCCTCCCAAAAGAAAATCCTGTATTTTCCATAGAAACGTTACTCGGTTTAGAAGGAGAAGACATAAAACCCATAGTATTTCATAGCGATGCAATTTTAGTTTTAATTCGACAAAGCGAGGGAGCGAGGGATGCAGTAAAGAAGGAATACTTCATCGCATAGCAGATACTCGCCTCCCAAAAGAAAATCCTGTATTTTCCATAGAAACGTTACTCGGTTTAGAAGGAGAAGACATAAAACCCATAGTATTTCATAGCGATGCAATTTCAGTTTTAATTCGACAAAGCGAGGGAGCGAGGGATGCAGTAAAGAAGGAATACTTCATCGCATAGCAGATACTCGCCTCCCAAAAGAAAATCCTGTATTTTCCATAGAAACGTTACTCGGTTTAGAAGGAGAAGACATAAAACCCATAGTATTTCATAGCGATGCAATTTCAGTTTTAATTCGACAAAGCGAGGGAGCGAGGGATGCAGTAAAGAAGGAATACTTCATCGCATAGCAGATACTCGCCTCCCAAAAGAAAATCCTGTCGTTTCCATAGAAACGTTACTCGATTTAGAAGGAGAACTCATAGAACGCATAGTATCTCATAGCGGCGCAATTTCCGTGTTAATTCGTCAATGTGAAGGAGCGAGGGATGCAGTAAAGAAGGAGTAGTCCATCGGAAGGGAGACACTCGTCTCCCAAAAGAAAATCCTGTATTTTCCATAGAAACGTTACTCGGTTTTGAAGGAGAAGACATAAAACCCATAGTATTTCATAGCGATGCAATTTCAGTTTTAATTCGACAAAGCGAGGGAGCGAGGGATGCAGTAAAGAAGGAATACTTCATCGCATAGCAGATACTCGCCTCCCAAAAGAAAATCCTGTATTCTCCATAGAAACGTTACTCGGTTTAGAAGGAGAAGACATAAAACCCATAGTATTTCATAGCGATGCAATTTCAGTTTTAATTCGACAAAGCGAGGGAGCGAAGGATGCAGTAAAGAAGGAATACTTCATCGCATAGCAGATACTCGCCTCCCAAAAGAAAATCCTGTATTTTCCATAGAAACGTTACTCGGTTTAGAAGGAGAAGACATAAAACCCATAGTATTTCATAGCGATGCAATTTCAGTTTTAATTCGACAAAGCGAGGGAGCGAGGGATGCAGTAAAGAAGGAATACTTCATCGCATAGCAGATATTCGCCTCCCAAAAAAAATCCTGTCGTTTCCATAGAAACGTTACTCGGTTTAGAAGGAGAAGTCATAGAACGCATAGTATCTCATAGCGGCGCAATTTCCGTGTTAATTCGTCAATGTGAAGGAGCGAGGGATGCAGTAAAGAAGGAGTAGTCCATCGGAAGGGAGACACTCGTCTCCCAAAAGAAAATCCTGTATTTTCCATAGAAACGTTACTCGGTTTTGAAGGAGAAGACATAAAACCCATAGTATTTCATAGCGATGCAATTTCAGTTTTAATTCGACAAAGCGAGGGAGCGAGGGATTCAGTAAAGAAGGAATACTTCATCGCATTGCAGATACTCGCCTCCCAAAAGAAAATCCTGTCGTTTCCATAGAAACGTTACTCGATTTAGAAGGAGAAGTCATAGAACGCATAGTATCTCATAGCGGCGCAATTTCCGTGTTAATTCGTCAATGTGAAGGAGCGAGGGATGCAGTAAAGAAGGAGTAGTCCATCGGAAGGGAGACACTCGCCTCCCAAAAGAAAATCCTGTATTTTCCATAGAAACGTTACTCGGTTTAGAAGGAGAAGACATAAAACCCATAGTATTTCATAGCGATGCAATTTCAGTTTTAATTCGACAAAGCGAGGGAGGGAGGGATGCAGTAAAGAAGGAATACTTCATCGCATAGCAGATACTCGCCTCCCAAAAGAAAATCTTGTCGTTTCCATAGAAACGTTACTCGGTTTAGAAGGAGAAGTCATAGAACGCATAGTATCTCTTAGCGGCGCAATTTCCGTGTTAATTCGTCAATGTGAAGGAGCGAGGGATGCTGTAAAGAAGGAGTAGTCCATCGGAAGGGAGACACTCGCCTCCCAAAAGAAAATCCTGTATTTTCCATAGAAACGTTACTCGGTTTAGAAGGAGAAGACATAAAACCCATAGTATTTCATAGCGATGCAATTTCAGTTTTAATTCGATAAAGCGAGGGAGCGAGGGAAGCAGTAAAGAAGGAATACTTCATCGCATAGCAGATACTCGCCTCCCAAAAGAAAATCCTGTCGTTTCCATAGAAACGTTACTCGATTTAGAAGAAGAAGTCATAGAACGCATAGTATCTCATATCGGCGCAATTTCCGTGTTAATTCGTCAATGTGAAGGAGCGAGGGATGCAGTAAAGAAGGAGTAGTCCATCGGAAGGGAGACACTCGCCTCCCAAAAGAAAATCCTGTATTTTCCATAGAAACGTTACTCGGTTTAGAAGGAGAAGACATAAAACCCATAGTATTTCATAGCGATGCAATTTCAGTTTTAATTCGACAAAGCGAGGGAGCGAGGGATGCAGTAAAGAAGGAATACTTCATCGCATAGCAGATACTCGCCTCCCAAAAGAAAATCCTGTATTTTCCATAGAAACGTTACTCGGTTTAGAAGGAGAAGACATAAAACCCATAGTATTTCATAGCGATGCAATTTCAGTTTTAATTCGACAAAGCGAACGAGCGAGGGATGCAGTAAAGAAGGAATACTTCATCGCATAGCAGATACTCGCCTCCCAAAAGAAAATCCTGTATTTTCTATAGAAACGTCACTCGGTTTAGAAGGAGAAGACATAAAACCCATAGTATTTCATAGCGATGCAATTTCAGTTTTAATTCGACAAAGCGAGGGAGCGAGGGATGCAGTAAAGAAGGAATACTTCATCGCATAGCAGATACTCGCCTCCCAAAAGAAAATCCTGTCGTTTCCATAGAAACGTTACTCGGTTTAGAAGGAGAAGACATAAAACCCATAGTATTTCATAGCGATGCAATTTCAGTTTTAATTCGACAAAGCGAGGCAGCGAGGGATGCAGTAAAGAAGGAATACTTCATCGCATAGCAGATACTCGCCTCCCAAAAGAAAATCCTGTATTTTCCATAGAAACGTTACTCGATTTAGAAGGAGAACTCATAGAACGTATAGTATCTCATAGCGGCGCAATTTCCGTGTTAATTCGTCAATGTGAGGTAGCGAGGGATGCAGTAAAGAAGGAGTAGTCCATCGGAAGGGAGCCACTGGTCTCCCAAAAGAAAATCCTGTATTTTCCATAGAAACGTTACTCGGTTTAGAAGGAGAAGACATAAAACCCATAGTATTTCATAGCGATGCAATTTCAGTTTTAATTCGACAAAGCGAGGGAGCGAGGGATGCAGTAAAGAAGGAATACTTCATCGCATAGCAGATACTCGCCTCCCAAAAGAAAATCCTGTATTTTCCATAGAAACGTTACTCGGTTTAGAAGGAGAAGACATAAAACCCATAGTATTTCATAGCGATGCAATTTCAGTTTTAATTCGACAAAGCGAGGGAGCGAGGGATGCAGTAAAGAAGGAATACTTCATCGCATAGCAGATACTCGCCTCCCAAAAGAAAATCCTGTATTTTCCATAGAAACGTTACTCGGTTTAGAAGGAGAAGACATAAAACCCATAGTATTTCATAGCGATGCAATTTCAGTTTTAATTCGACAAAGCGAGGGAGCGAGGGATGCAGTAAAGAAGGAATACTTCATCGCATAGCAGATACTCGCCTCCCAAAAGAAAATCCTGTCGTTTCCATAGAAACGTTACTCGATTTAGAAGGAGAACTCATATAACGTATAGTATCTCATAGCGGCGCAATTTCCGTGTTAATTCGTCAAAGTGAGGGAGCGAGGGATGCAGTAAAGAAGGAGTAGTCCATCGGAAGGGAGCTACTCGTCTCCCAAAAGAAAATCCTGTATTTTCCATAGAAACGTTACTCGGTTTAGAAGGAGAAGACATAAAACCCATAGTATTTCATAGCGATGCAATTTCAGTTTTAATTCGACAAAGCGAGGGAGCGAGGGATGCAGTAAAGAAGGAATACTTCATCGCATAGCAGATACTCGGCTCCCAAAAGAAAATCCTGTATTTTCCATAGAAACGTTACTCGGTTTAGAAGGAGAAGACCTAAAACCCATAGTATTTCATAGCGATGCAATTTCAGTTTTAATTCGACAAAACGAGGGAGCGAGGGATGCAGTAAAGAAGGAATACTTCATCGCATAGCAGATACTCGCCTCCCACAAGAAAATCCTGTCGTTTCCATAGAAACGTTACTCGGTTTAGAAGGAGAAGCCATAGAACGCATAGTATGTCATAGCGGCGCAATTTCCGTGTTAATTCGTCAATGTGAAGGAGCGAGGGATCCAGTAAAGAAGGAGTAGTCCATCGGAAGGGAGACACTTGTCTCCCAAAAGAAAATCCTGTATTTTCCATAGAAACGTTACTCGGTTTAGAAGGAGAAGACATAAAACCCATAGTATTTCATAGCGATGCAATTTCAGTTTTAATTCGACAAAGCGAGGGAGCGAGGGATGCAGTAAAGAAGGAATACTTCATCGCATAGCAGATACTCGCCTCCCAAAAGAAAATCCTGTATTTTCCATAGAAACGTTACTCGGTCTAGAAGGAGAAGACATAAAACCCATAGTATTTCATAGCGATGCAATTTCAGTTTCAATTCGACAAAGCGAGGGAGCGAGGGATGCAGTAAAGAAGGAATACTTCATCGCATAGCAGATACTCGCCTCCCAAAAGAAAATCCTGTATTTTCCATAGAAACGTTACTCGGTTTAGAAGGAGAAGACGTAAAACCCATAGTATTTCATAGCGATGCAATTTCAGTTTTAATTCGACAAAGCGAGGGAGCGAGGGATGCAGTAAAGAAGGAATGCTTCATCGCATAGCAGATACTCGCCTCCCAAAAGAAAATCCTGTCGTTTCCATAGAAACGTTACTCGGTTTAGAAGGAGAAGTCATAGAACGCATAGTATCTCATAGCGGCGCAATTTCCGTGTTAATTCGTCAATGTGAAGGAGCGAGGGATGCAGTAAAGAAGGAGTAGTCCATCGGAAGGGAGACACTCGCCTCCCAAAAGAAAATCCTGTATTTTCCATAGAAACGTTACTCGGTTTAGAAGGAGAAGACATAAAACCCATAGTATTTCATAGCGATGCAATTTCAGTTTTAATTCGACAAAGCGAGGGAGCGAGGGATGCAGTAAAGAAGGAATACTTCATCGCATAGCAGATATTAGGCCTCCCAAAAGAAAATCCTGTATTTTCCATAGAAACGTTACTCGGTTTAGAAGGAGAAGACATAAAACACATAGTATTTCGTAGCGATGCAATTTCAGTTTTAATTCGACAAAGCGAGGGAGCGAGGGATGCAGTAAAGAAGGAATACTTCATCGCATAGCAGATACTCGCCTCCCAAAAGAAAATCCTGTCGTTTCCATAGAAACGTTACTCGATTTAGAAGGAGAACTCATAGAACGCATAGTATCTCATAGCGGCGCAATTTCCGTGTTAATTCGTCAATGTGAAGGAGCGAGGGATGCAGTAAAGAAGGAGTAGTCCATCGGAAGGGAGCCACTCGTCTCCCAAAAGAAAATCCTGTATTTTCCATAGAAACGTTACTCGGTTTAGAAGGAGAAGACATAAAACCCATAGTATTTCATAGCGATGCAATTTCAGTTTTAATTCGACAAAGCGAGGGAGCGAAGGATGCAGTAAAGAAGGAATACTTCATCGCATAGCAGATACTCGCCTCCCAAAAGAAAATCCTGTATTTTCCATAGAAACGTTACTCGGTTTAGAAGGAGAAGACATAAAACCCATAGTATTTCATAGCGATGCAATTTCAGTTTTAATTCGACAAAGCGAGGGAGCGAGGGATGCAGTAAAGAAGGAATACTTCATCGCATAGCAGATATTCGCCTCCCAAAAAAAATCCTGTCGTTTCCATAGAAACGTTACTCGGTTTAGAAGGAGAAGTCATAGAACGCATAGTATCTCATAGCGGCGCAATTTCCGTGTTAATTCGTCAATGTGAAGGAGCGAGGGATGCAGTAAAGAAGGAGTAGTCCATCGGAAGGGAGACACTCGTCTCCCAAAAGAAAATCCTGTATTTTCCATAGAAACGTTACTCGGTTTAGAAGGAGAAGACATAAAACCCATAGTATTTCATAGCGATGCAATTTCAGTTTTAATTCGACAAAGCGAGGGAGCGAGGGATTCAGTAAAGAAGGAATACTTCATCGCATTGCAGATACTCGCCTCCCAAAAGAAAATCCTGTCGTTTCCATAGAAACGTTACTCGATTTAGAAGGAGAAGTCATAGAACGCATAGTATCTCATAGCGGCGCAATTTCCGTGTTAATTCGTCAATGTGAAGGAGCGAGGGATGCAGTAAAGAAGGAGTAGTCCATCGGAAGGGAGACACTCGCCTCCCAAAAGAAAATCCTGTATTTTCCATAGAAACGTTACTCGGTTTAGAAGGAGAAGACATAAAACCCGTAGTATTTCATAGCGATGCAATTTCAGTTTTAATTCGACAAAGCGAGGGAGGGAGGGATGCAGTAAAGAAGGAATACTTCATCGCATAGCAGATACTCGCCTCCCAAAAGAAAATCCTGTATTTTCCATAGAAACGTTACTCGGTTTAGAAGGAGAAGACATAAAACCCATAGTATTTCATAGCGATGCAATTTCAGTTTTAATTCGACAAAGCGAACGAGCGAGGGATGCAGTAAAGAAGGAATACTTCATCGCATAGCAGATACTCGCCTCCCAAAAGAAAATCCTGTATTTTCTATAGAAACGTTACTCGGTTTAGAAGGAGAAGACATAAAACCCATAGTATTTCATAGCGATGCAATTTCAGTTTTAATTCGACAAAGCGAGGGAGCGAGGGATGCAGTACAGAAGGAATACTTCATCGCATAGCAGATACTCGCCTCCCAAAAGAAAATCCTGTCGTTTCCATAGAAACGTTACTCGGTTTAGAAGGAGAAGACATAAAACCCATAGTATTTCATAGCGATGCAATTTCAGTTTTAATTCGACAAAGCGAGGCAGCGAGGGATGCAGTAAAGAAGGAATACTTCATCGCATAGCAGATACTCGCCTCCCAAAAGAAAATCCTGTATTTTCCATAGAAACGTTACTCGATTTAGAAGGAGAACTCATAGAACGTATAGTATCTCATAGCGGCGCAATTTCCGTGTTAATTCGTCAATGTGAGGTAGCGAGGGATGCAGTAAAGAAGGAGTAGTCCATCGGAAGGGAGCCACTGGTCTCCCAAAAGAAAATCCTGTATTTTCCATAGAAACGTTACTCGGTTTAGAAGGAGAAGACATAAAACCCATAGTATTTCATAGCGATGCAATTTCAGTTTTAATTCGACAAAGCGAGGGAGCGAGGGATGCAGTAAAGAAGGAATACTTCATCGCATAGCAGATACTCGCCTCCCAAAAGAAAATCCTGTATTTTCCATAGAAACGTTACTCGGTTTAGAAGGAGAAGACATAAAACCCATAGTATTTCATAGCGATGCAATTTCAGTTTTAATTCGACAAAGCGAGGGAGCGAGGGATGCAGTAAAGAAGGAATACTTCATCGCATAGCAGATACTCGCCTCCCAAAAGAAAATCCTGTATTTTCCATAGAAACGTTACTCGGTTTAGAAGGAGAAGACATAAAACCCATAGTATTTCATAGCGATGCAATTTCAGTTTTAATTCGACAAAGCGAGGGAGCGAGGGATGCAGTAAAGAAGGAATACTTCATCGCATAGCAGATACTCGCCTCCCAAAAGAAAATCCTGTCGTTTCCATAGAAACGTTACTCGATTTAGAAGGAGAACTCATATAACGTATAGTATCTCATAGCGGCGCAATTTCCGTGTTAATTCGTCAATGTGAGGGAGCGAGGGATCCAGTAAAGAAGGAGTAGTCCATCGGAAGGGAGACACTGGTCTCCCAAAAGAAAATCCTGTATTTTCCATAGAAACGTTACTCGGTTTAGAAGGAGAAGACATAAAACCCATAGTATTTCATAGCGATGCAATTTCAGTTTTAATTCGACAAAGCGAGGGAGCGAGGGATGCAGTAAAGAAGGAATACTTCATCGCATAGCAGATACTCGCCTCCCAAAAGAAAATCCTGTATTTTCCATAGAAACGTTACTCGATTTAGAAGGAGAACTCATAGAACGTATAGTATCTCATAGCGGCGCAATTTCCGTGTTAATTCGTCAATGTGAGGTAGCGAGGGATGCAGTAAAGAAGGAGTAGTCCATCGGAAGGGAGCCACTGGTCTCCCAAAAGAAAATCCTGTATTTTCCATAGAAACGTTACTCGGTTTAGAAGGAGAAGACATAAAACCCATAGTATTTCATAGCGATGCAATTTCAGTTTTAATTCGACAAAGCGAGGGAGCGAGGGATGCAGTAAAGAAGGAATACTTCATCGCATAGCAGATACTCGCCTCCCAAAAGAAAATCCTGTATTTTCCATAGAAACGTTACTCGGTTTAGAAGGAGAAGACATAAAACCCATAGTATTTCATAGCGATGCAATTTCAGTTTTAATTCGACAAAGCGAGGGAGCGAGGGATGCAGTAAAGAAGGAATACTTCATCGCATAGCAGATACTCGCCTCCCAAAAGAAAATCCTGTATTTTCCATAGAAACGTTACTCGGTTTAGAAGGAGAAGACATAAAACCCATAGTATTTCATAGCGATGCAATTTCAGTTTTAATTCGACAAAGCGAGGGAGCGAGGGATGCAGTAAAGAAGGAATACTTCATCGCATAGCAGATACTCGCCTCCCAAAAGAAAATCCTGTCGTTTCCATAGAAACGTTACTCGGTTTAGAAGGAGAAGACATAAAACCCATAGTATTTCATAGCGATGCAATTTCAGTTTTAATTCGACAAAGCGAGGCAGCGAGGGATGCAGTAAAGAAGGAATACTTCATCGCATAGCAGATACTCGGCTCCCAAAAGAAAATCCTGTATTTTCCATAGAAACGTTACTCGGTTTAGAAGGAGAAGACCTAAAACCCATAGTATTTCATAGCGATGCAATTTCAGTTTTAATTCGACAAAACGAGGGAGCGAGGGATGCAGTAAAGAAGGAATACTTCATCGCATAGCAGATACTCGCCTCCCACAAGAAAATCCTGTCGTTTCCATAGAAACGTTACTCGGTTTAGAAGGAGAAGCCATAGAACGCATAGTATGTCATAGCGGCGCAATTTCCGTGTTAATTCGTCAATGTGAAGGAGCGAGGGATCCAGTAAAGAAGGAGTAGTCCATCGGAAGGGAGACACTTGTCTCATAAAAGAAAATCCTGTATTTTCCATAGAAACGTTACTCGGTTTAGAAGGAGAAGACATAAAACCCATAGTATTTCATAGCGATGCAATTTCAGTTTTAATTCGACAAAGCGAGGGAGCGAGGGATGCAGTAAAGAAGGAATACTTCATCGCATAGCAGATACTCGCCTCCCAAAAGAAAATCCTGTATTTTCCATAGAAACGTTACTCGGTTTAGAAGGAGAAGACATAAAACCCATAGTATTTCATAGCGATGCAATTTCAGTTTCAATTCGACAAAGCGAGGGAGCGAGGGATGCAGTAAAGAAGGAATACTTCATCGCATAGCAGATACTCGCCTCCCAAAAGAAAATCCTGTATTTTCCATAGAAACGTTACTCGGTCTAGAAGGAGAAGACATAAAACCCATAGTATTTCATAGCGATGCAATTTCAGTTTCAATTCGACAAAGCGAGGGAGCGAGGGATGCAGTAAAGAAGGAATACTTCATCGCATAGCAGATACTCGCCTCCCAAAAGAAAATCCTGTATTTTCCATAGAAACGTTACTCGGTTTAGAAGGAGAAGACGTAAAACCCATAGTATTTCATAGCGATGCAATTTCAGTTTTAATTCGACAAAGCGAGGGAGCGAGGGATGCAGTAAAGAAGGAATGTTTCATCGCATAGCAGATACTCGCCTCCCAAAAGAAAATCCTGTCGTTTCCATAGAAACGTTACTTGGTTTAGAAGGAGAAGTCATAGAACGCATAGTATCTCATAGCGGCGCAATTTCCGTGTTAATTCGTCAATGTGAAGGAGCGAGGGATGCAGTAAAGAAGGAGTAGTCCATCGGAAGGGAGACACTCGTCTCCCAAAAGAAAATCATGTATTTTCCATAGAAACGTTACTCGGTTTAGAAGGAGAAGACATAAAACCCATAGTATTTCATAGCGATGCAATTTAAGTTTTAATTCGACAAAGCGAGGGAGCGAGGGATTCAGTAAAGAAGGAATACTTCATCGCATTGCAGATACTCGCCTCCCAAAAGAAAAACCTGTCGTTTCCATAGAAACGTTACTCGATTTAGAAGGAGAAGTCATAGAACGCATAGTATCTCATAGCGGCGCAATTTCCGTGTTAATTCGTCAATGTGAAGGAGCGAGGGATGCAGTAAAGAAGGAGTAGTCCATCGGAACGGAGACACTCGCCTCCCAAAAGAAAATCCTGTATTTTCCATAGAAACGTTACTCGGTTTAGAAGGAGAAGACATAAAACCCGTAGTATTTCATAGCGATGCAATTTCAGTTTTAATTCGACAAAGCGAGGGAGGGAGGGATGCAGTAAAGAAGGAATACTTCATCGCATAGCAGATACTCGCCTCCCAAAAGAAAATCTTGTCGTTTCCATAGAAACGTTACTCGGTTTAGAAGGAGAAGTCATAGAACGCATAGTATCTCTTAGCGGCGCAATTTCCGTGTTAATTCGTCAATGTGAAGGAGCGAGGGATGCTGTAAAGAAGGAGTAGTCCATCGGCAGGGAGACACTCGCCTCCCAAAAGAAAATCCTGTATTTTCCATAGAAACGTTACTCGGTTTAGAAGGAGAAGACATAAAACCCATAGTATTTCATAGCGATGCAATTTCAGTTTTAATTCGATAAAGCGAGGGAGCGAGGGAAGCAGTAAAGAAGGAATACTTCATCGCATAGCAGATACTCGCCTCCCAAAAGAAAATCCTGTCGTTTCCATAGAAACGTTACTCGATTTAGAAGAAGAAGTCATAGAACGCATAGTATCTCATACCGGCGCAATTTCCGTGTTAATTCGTCAATGTGAAGGAGCGAGGGATGCAGTAAAGAAGGAGTAGTCCATCGGAAGGGAGACACTCGCCTCCCAAAAGAAAATCCTGTATTTTCCATAGAAACGTTACTCGGTTTAGAAGGAGAAGACATAAAACCCATAGTATTTCATAGCGATGCAATTTCAGTTTTAATTCGACAAAGCGAGGGAGCGAGGGATGCAGTAAAGAAGGAATACTTCATCGCATAGCAGATACTCGCCTCCCAAAGGAAAATCCTGTATTTTCCATAGAAACGTTACTCGGTTTAGAAGGAGAAGACATAAAACCCATAGTATTTCATAGCGATGCAATTTCAGTTTTAATTCGACAAAGCGAGGGAGCGAGGGATGCAGTAAAGAAGGAATACTTCATCGCATAGCAGATACTCGCCTCCCAAAAGAAAATCCTGTCGTTTCCATAGAAACGTTACTCGATTTAGATGGAGAAGTCATTGAACGCATAGTATCTCATAGCGGCGCAATTTCCGTGTTAATTCGTCAATGTGAAGGAGCGAGGGATGCAGTAAAGAAGGAGTAGTCCATCGGAAGGGAGACACTCGCCTCCCAAAAGAAAATCCTGTATTTTCCATAGAAACGTTACTCGGTTTAGAAGGAGAAGACATAAAACCCATAGTATTTCATAGCGATGCAATTTCAGTTATAATTCGACAAAGCGAGGGAGCGAGGGATGCAGTAAAGAAGGAATACTTCATCGCATAGCAGATACTCGCCTCCCAAAAGAAAATCCTGTATTTTCCATAGAAACGTTACTCGGTTTAGAAGGAGAAGACATAAAACCCATAGTATTTCATAGCGATGCAATTTCAGTTTTAATTCGACAAAGCGAGGGAGCGAGGGATGCAGTAAAGAAGGAATACTTCATCGCATAGCAGATACTCGCCTCCCAAAAGAAAATGCTGTCGTTTCCATAGAAACGTTGCTCGGTTTAGAAGGAGAAGCCATAGAACGCATAGTATCTCATAGCGGCGCAATTTCCGTGTTAATTCGTCAATGTGAAGGAGCGAGGGATGCAGTAAAGAAGGAGTAGTCCATCGGAAGGGAGACACTTGTCTCCCAAAAGAAAATCCTGTATTTTCCATAGAAACGTTACTCGGTTTAGAAGGAGAAGACATAAAACCCATAGTATTTCATAGCGATGCAATTTCAGTTTTAATTCGACAAAGCGAGGGAGCGAGGGATGCAGTAAAGAAGGAATACTTCATCGCATAGCAGATACTCGCCTCCCAAAAGAAAATCCTGTATTTTCCATAGAAACGTTACTCGGTCTAGAAGGAGAAGACATAAAACCCATAGTATTTCATAGCGATGCAATTTCAGTTTCAATTCGACAAAGCCAGGGAGCGAGGGATGCAGTAAAGAAGGAATACTTCATCGCATAGCAGATACTCGCCTCCCAAAAGAAAATCCTTTATTTTCCATAGAAACGTTACTCGGTTTAGAAGGAGAAGACATAAAACCCATAGTATTTCATAGCGATGCAATTTCAGTTTTAATTCGACAAAGCGAGGGAGCGAGGGATGCAGTAAAGAAGGAATACTTCATCGCATAGCAGATACTCGCCTCCCAAAAGAAAATCCTGTCGTTTCCATAGAAACGTTACTCGGTTTAGAAGGAGAAGTCATAGAACGCATAGTATCTCATAGCGGCGCAATTTCCGTGTTAATTCGTCAATGTGAAGGAGCGAGGGATGCAGTAAAGAAGGAGTAGTCCATCGGAAGGGAGACACTCGCCTCCCAAAAGAAAATCCTGTATTTTCCATAGAAACGTTACTCGGTTTAGAAGGAGAAGACATAAAACCGATAGTATTTCATAGCGATGCAATTTCAGTTTTAATTCGACAAAGCGAGGGAGCGAGGGATGCAGTAAAGAAGGAATACTTCATCGCATAGCAGATACTCGCCTCCCAAAAGAAAATCCTGTATTTTCCATAGAAACGTTACTCGGTTTAGAAGGAGAAGGCATAAAACCCATAGTATTTCATAGCGATGGAATTTCAGTTTTAATTTGACAAAGCGAGGGAGCGAGGGATGCAGTAAAGAAGGAATACTTCATCGCATAGCAGATACTCGCCTCCAAAAAGAAAATCCTGTATTTCCCATAGAAACGTTACTCGGTTTAGAAGGAGAAGACATAAAAACCATAGTATTTCATAGCGATGCAATTTCAGTTTTAATTCGACAAAGCGAGGGAGCGAGGGATGCAGTAAAGAAGGAATACTTCATCGCATAGCAGATACTCGCCTCCCAAAAGAAAATCCTGTCGTTTCCATAGAAACGTTACTCGGTTTAGAAGGAGAAGTCATAGAACGCATAGTATCTCATAGCGGCGCAATTTCCGTGTTAATTCGTCAATGTGAAGGAGCGAGGGATGCAGTAAAGAAGGAGTAGTCCATCGGAAGGGAGACACTCGTCTCCCAAAAGAAAATCCTGTATTTTCCATAGAAACGTTACTCGGTTTAGAAGGAGAAGTCATAAAACCCATAGTATTTCATAGCGATGCAATTTCAGTTTTAATTCGACAAAGCGGGGGAGCGAGGGATGCAGTAAAGAAGGAATACTTCATCGCACAGCAGATACTCGCCTCCCAAAAGAAAATCCTGTCGTTTCCATAGAAACGTTACTCGATTTAGAAGGAGAAGTCATAGAACGCATAGTATCTCATAGCGGCGCAATTTCCGTGTTAATTCGTCAATGTGAAGGAGCGAGGGATGCAGTAAAGAAGGAGTAGTCCATCGGAAGGGAGACACTCGCCTCCCAAAAGAAAATCCTGTATTTTCCATAGAAACGTTACTCGGTTTAGAAGGAGAAGACATAAAACCCATAGTATTTCATAGCGATGCAATTTCAGTTTTAATTCGACAAAGCGAGGGAGCGAGGGATGCAGTAAAGAAGGAATACTTCATCGCATAGCAGATACTCGCCTCCCAAAAGAAAATCCTGTCGTTTCCATAGAAACGTTACTCGATTTAGAAGGAGAAGTCATAGAACGCATAGTATCTCATATCGGCGCAATTTCCGTGTTAATTCGTCAATGTGAAGGAGCGAGGGATGCAGTAAAGAAGGAGTAGTCCATCGGAAGGGAGACACTCGCCTCCCAAAAGAAAATCCTGTATTTTCCATAGAAACGTTACTCGGTTTAGAAGGAGAAGACATAAAACCCATAGTATTTCATAGCGATGCAATTTCAGTTTTAATTCGACAAAGCGAGGGAGCGAGGGATGCAGTAAAGAAGAAATACTTCATCGCATAGCAGATACTCGCCTCCCAAAAGAAAATCCTGTATTTTCCATAGAAACGTTACTCGGTTTAGAAGGAGAAGACATAAAATCCATAGTATTTCATAGCGATGCAATTTCAGTTTTAATTCGACAAAGCGAGGGAGCGAGGGATGCAGTAAAGAAGGAATACTTCATCGCATAGCAGATACTCGCCACCCAAAAGAAAATCCTGTCGTTTCCATAGAACTGTTACTCGATTTAGAAGGAGAAGTCATAGAACGCATAGTATCTCATAGCGGCGCAATTTCCGTGTTAATTCGTGAATGTGAAGGAGCGAGGGATGCAGTAAAGAAGGAGTAGTCCATCGGAAGGGAGACACTCGCCTCCCAAAAGAAAATCATGTATTTTCCATAGAAACGTTACTCGGTTTAGAAGAAGAAGACATAAAACCCATAGTATTTCATAGCGATGCAATTTCAGTTTTAATTCGACAAAGCGAGGGAGCGAGGGATGCAGTAAAGAAGGAATACTTCATCGCATAGCAGATACTCGCCTCCCAAAAGAAAATCCTGTCGTTTCCATAGAAACGTTACTCGATTTAGAAGGAGAAGTCATAGAACGCATAGTATCTCATAGCGGCGCAATTTCCGTGTTAATTCGTCAATGTGAAGGAGCGAGGGATGCAGTAAAGAAGGAGTAGTCCATCGGAAGGGAGACACTCGCCTCCCAAAAGAAAATCCTGTATTTTCCATAGAAACGTTACTCGGTTTAGAAGGAGAAGACATAAAACCCATAGTATTTCATAGCGATGCAATTTCAGTTTTAATTCGACAAAGCGAGGGAGCGAGGGATGCAGTAAAGAAGGAATACTTCATCGCATAGCAGATACTCGCCTCCCAAAAGAAAATCCTGTCGTTTCCATAGAAACGTTACTCGATTTAGAAGGAGAAGTCATAGAACGCATAGTATCTCATAGCGGCGCAATTTCCGTGTTAATTCGTCAATGTGAATGAGCGAGGGATGCAGTAAAGGAGGCGTAGTCCATCGGAAGGGAGACACTCGCCTCCCAAAAGAAAATCCTGTATTTTCCATAGAAACGTTACTGGGTTTAGAAGGAGGAGACATAAAACCCATGGTATTTCATAGCGATGCAATTTCAGTTTTAATTCGACAAAGCGAGGGAGCGAGGGATGCAGTAAAGAAGGAATACTTCATCGCATAGCAGATACTCGCCTCCCAAAAGAAAATCCTGTCGTTTCCATAGAAACGTTACTCGATTTAGAAGGAGAAGTCATAGAACGCATAGTATCTCATAGCGGCGCAATTTCCGGGTTAATTCGTCAATGTGAAGGAGCGAGGGATGCAGTAAAGAAGGAGTAGTCCATCGGAAGGGAGACACTCGCCTCCCAAAAGAAAATCCTGTATTTTCCATAGAAACGTTACTCGGTTTAGAAGGAGAAGACATAAAACCCATAGTATTTCATAGCGAAGCAATTTCAGTTTTAATCCGACAAAGCGAGGGAGCGAGGGATGCAGTAAAGAAGGAATACTTCATCGCATAGGAGATACTCGCCTCCCAAAAGAATATCCTGTCGTTTCCATAGAAACGTTACTCGATTTAGAAGGAGAAGTCATAGAACGCATAGTATCTCATAGCGGCGCAATTTCCGTGTTAATTCGTCAATGTGAAGGAGCGAGGGATGCAGTAAAGAAGGAGTAGTCCATCGGAAGGGAGACACTCGCCTCCCAAAAGAAAATCCTGTATTTTCCATAGAAACGTTACTCAGTTTAGAAGGAGAAGACATAAAACCCATAGTATTTCATAGCGATGCAATTTCAGTTTTAATTCGACAAAGCGAGGGAGCGAGGGATGCAGTAAAGAAGGAAAACTTCATCGCATAGCAGATACTCGCCTCCCAAAAGAAAATCCTGTATTTTCCATAGAAACGTTACTCGGTTTAGAAGGAGAAGACATAAAACCCATAGTATTTCATAGCGATGCAATTTCAGTTTTAATTCGACAAAGCGAGGGAGCGAGGGATGCAGCAAAGAAGGAATACTTCATCGCATAGCAGATACTCGCCTCCCAAAAGAAAATCCTGTCGTTTCCATAGAAACGTTACTCGATTTAGAAGGAGAAGTCATAGAACGCATAGTATCTCATAGCGGCGCAATTTCCGTGTTAATTCGTCAATGTGAAGGAGCGAGGGATGCAGTAAAGAGGGAGTAGTCCATCGGAAGGGAGACACTCGCCTCCCAAAAGAAAATCCTGTATTTTCCATAGAAATGTTACTCGGTTTATAAGGAGAAGACATAAAACCCATAGTATTTCATAGCGATGCAATTTCAGTTTTAATTCGACAAAGCGAGGGAGCGAGGGATGCAGTAAAGAAGGAATACTTCATCGCATAGCAGATACTCGCCTCCCAAAAGAAAATCCTGTCGTTTCCATAGAAACGTTACTCGATTTAGAAGGAGAAGTCATAGAACGCATAGTATCTCATAGCGGCGCAATTTCCGTGTTAATTCGTCAATGTGAAGGAGCGAGGAATGCAGTAAAGAAGGAGTAGTCCATCGGAAGGGAGACACTCGCCTCCCAAAAGAAAATCCTGTATTTTCCATAGAAACGTTACTCGGTTTAGAAGGAGAAGACATAAAACCCATAGTATTTCATAGCGATGCAATTTCAGTTTTAATTAGACAAAGCGAGGGAGCGAGGGATGCAGCAAAGAAGGAATACTTCATCGCATAGCAGATACTCGCCTCCCAAAAGAAAATCCTGTATTTTCAATAGAAACGTTACTCGGTTTAGAAGGCGAAGACATAAAACCCATAGTATTTCATAGCGATGCAATTTCAGTTTTAATTCGACAAAGCGAGGGAGCAAGGGATGCAGTAAAGAAGGAATACTTCATCGCATAGCAGATACTCGCCTCCCAAAAGAAAATCCTGTATTTTCCATAGAAACGTTACTCGATTTAGAAGGAGAAGTCATAGAACGCATAGTATCTCATAGCGGCGCAATTTCCGTGTTAACTCGTCAATGTGAAGGAGCGAGGGATGCAGTAAAGAAGGAGTAGTCCATCGGAAGGGAGACACTCGCCTCCCAAAAGAAAATCCTGTATTTTCCATAGAAACGTTACTCGGTTTAGAAGGAGAAGACATAAAACCCATAGTATTTCATAGCGATGATATTTCAGTTTTAATTCGACAAAGCGAGGGAGCGAGGGATGCAGTAAAGAAGGAATACTTCATCCCATAGCAGATACTCGCCTCCCAAAAGAAAATCCTGTATTTTCCATAGAAACGTTACTCGGTTTAGAAGGAGAAGACATAAAACCCATAGTATTTCATAGCGATGCAATTTCAGTTTTAATTCGACAAAGCGAGGGAGCGAGGGATGCAGTAAAGAAGGAATACTTCATCGCATAGCAGATATCGCCTCCCAAAAGAAAATCCTGTCGTTTCCATAGAAACGTTACTCGATTTAGAAATAGAAGTCATAGAACGCATAGTATCTCATAGCGGCGCCATTTCCGTGTTAATTCGTCAATGTGAAGGAGCGAGGGATGCAGTAAAGAAGGAGTAATCCATCCTAAGGGAGACACTCGTCTCCCAAAAGAAAATCCTGTATTTTCCATAGAAACGTTACTCGGTTTAGAAGCAGAAGACATAAAACCCATAGTATTTCATAGCGATGCAATTTTAGTTTTAATTCGACAAAGCGAGGGAGCGAGGGATGCAGTAAAGAAGGAATACTTCATCGCATAGCAGATACTCGCCTCCCAAAAGAAAATCCTGTCGTTTCCATAGAAACGTTACTCGATTTAGAAGGAGAAGTCATAGAACGCATAGTATCTCATAGGGGCGCAATTTCGGTGTTAATTCGTCAATGTGAAGGAGCGAGGGATGCAGTAAAGAAGGAGTAGTCCATCGGAAGGGAGACACTCGCCTCCCAAAAGAAAATCCTGTATTTTCCATAGAAACGTTACTCGGTTTAGAAGGAGAAGACATAAAACCCATAGTATTTCATAGCGATGCAATTTCAGTTTTAATTCGACAAAGCGAGGGAGCGAGGGATGCAGTAAAGAAGGAATACTTCATCGCATAGCAGATACTCGCCTCCCAAAAGAAAATCCTGTCGTTTCCATAGAAACGTTACTCGATTTAGAAGGAGAAGTCATAGAACGCATAGTATCTCATAGCGGCGCAATTTCCGTGTTAATTCGTCAATGTGAAGGAGCGAGGGATGCAGTAAAGAAGGAGTAATCCATCGGAAGGGAGACACTCGCCTCCCAAAAGAAAATCCTGTATCTTCCATAGAAACGATACTCGGTTTAGAAGGAGAAGACATAAAACCCATAGTATTTCATAGCGATGCAATTTCAGTTTTAATTCGACAAAGCGAGGGAGCGAGGGATGCAGTAAAGAAGGAATACTTCATCGCATAGCAGATACTCGCCTCCCAAATGAAAATCCTGTCGTTTCCATAGAAACGTTACTCGATTTAGAAGGAGAAGCCATAGAACGCATTGTATCTCATAGCGGCGCAATTTCCGTGTTAATTCGTCAATGTGAAGGAGCGAGGGATGCAGTAAAGAAGGAGTAGTCCATCGGAAGGGAGACACTCGCCTCCCAAAAGAAAATCCTGTATCTTCCATAGAAACGTTACTCGGTTTAGAAGGAGAAGACATAAAACCCATAGTATTTCATAGCGATGCAATTTCAGTTTTAATTCGACAAAGCGAGGGAGCGAGGGATGCAGTAAAGAAGGAATACTTCATCGCATAGCAGATACTCGCCTCCCAAAAGAAAATCCTGTCGTTTCCATAGAAACGTTACTCGATTTAGAAGGAGAAGTCATAGAACGCATAGTATCTCATAGCGGCGCAATTTCCGTGTTAATTCGTCAACGTGAAGGAGCGAGGGACGCAGTAAAGAAGGAGTAGTCCATCGGAAGGGAGACACCCGCCCTCCCAAAAGAAAATCCTATATTTTCCATAGAAACGTTACTCGGTTTAGAAGGAGAAGACATAAAACACATAGTATTTCATAGCGATGCAATTTCAGTTTTAATTCGACAAAGCGAGGGAGCGAGGGATGCAGTAAAGAAGGAATACTTCATCGCATAGCAGATACTCGCCTCCCAAAAGAAAATCCTGTCGTTTCCATAGAAACGTTACTCGATTTAGAAGGAGAAGTCATAGAACGCATAGTATCTCATAGCGGCGTAATTTCCGTGTTAATTCGTCAATGTGAAGGAGCGAGGGATGCAGTAAAGAAGGAGTAGTCCATCGGAAGGGAGACACTCGCCTCCCAAAAGAAAATCCTGTATTTTCCATAGAAACGTTACTCGGTTTAGAAGGAGAAGGCATAAAACCCATAGTATTTCATAGCGATGCAATTTCAGTTTTAATTCGACAAAGCGAGGGAGCGAGGGATGCAGTAAAGAAGGAATACTTCATCGCATAGCAGATACTCGCCTCCCAAAAGAAAATCCTGTCGTTTCCATGGAAACGTTACTCGATTTAGAAAGAGAAGTCATAGAACGCATAGTATCTCATAGCAGCGCAATTTCCGTGTTAATTCGTCAATGTGAAGGAGCGAGGGATGCAGTAAGGAAGGAGTAGTCCATCGGAAGGGAGACACTCGCCTCCCAAAAGAAAATCCTGTATTTTCCATAGAAACGTTACTCGGTTTAGAAGGAGAAGACATAAAACCCATAGTATTTCATAGCGATGCAATTTCAGTTTTAATTCGAGAAAGCGGGGGAGCGAGGGATGCAGTAAAGAAGGAATACTTCATCGCATAGCAGATACTCGCCTCCCAAAAGAAAATCCTGTCGTTTCCATGGAAACGTTACTCGATTTAGAAGGAGAAGTCATAGAACGCATAGTATCTCATAGCGGCGCAATTTCCGTGTTAATTCGTCAATGTGAAGGAGCGAGGGATGCAGTAAGGAAGGAGTAGTCCATCGGAAGGGAGACACCCGCCTCCCAAAAGAAAATCCTGTATTTTCCATAGAAACGTTACTCGGTTTAGAAGGAGAAGACATAAAACACATAGTATTTCATAGCGATGCAATTTCAGTTTTAATTCGACAAAGCGAGGGAGCGAGGGATGCAGTAAAGAAGGAATACTTCATCGCATAGCAGATACTCGCCTCCCAAAAGAAAATCCTGTCGTTTCCATAGAAACGTTCCTCGATTTAGAAGGGGAAGTCATAGAACGCATAGTATCTCATAGCGGCGTAATTTCCGTGTTAATTCGTCAATGTGAAGGAGCGAGGGATGCAGTAAAGAAGGAGTAGTCCATCGGAAGGGAGACACTCGCCTCCCAAAAGAAAATCCTGTATTTTCCATAGAAACGTTACTCGGTTTAGAAGGAGAAGGCATAAAACCCATAGTATTTCATAGCGATGCAATTTCAGTTTTAATTCGACAAAGCGAGGGAGCGAGGGATGCAGTAAAGAAGGAATACTTCATCGCATAGCAGATACTCGCCTCCCAAAAGAAAATCCTGTCGTTTCCATGGAAACGTTACTCGATTTAGAAGGAGAAGTCATAGAACGCATAGTATCTCATAGCGGCGCAATTTCCGTGTTAATTCGTCAATGTGAAGGAGCGAGGGATGCAGTAAAGAAGGAGTAGTCCATCGGAAGGGAGACACTCGCCTCCCAAAAGAAAATCCTGTATTTTCCATAGAAACGTTACTCGGTTTAGAAGGAGAAGGCATAAAACCCATAGTATTTCGTAGCGATGCAATTTCAGTTTTAATTCGACAAAGCGAGGGAGCAAGGGATGCAGTAAAGAAGGAATGCTTTATCGCATAGCAGATACTCGCCTCCCAAAAGAAAATCCTGTCGTTTCCATAGAAACGTTACTCGATTTAGAAGGAGAAGTCATAGAACGCATAGTATCTCATAGCGGCGCAATTTCCGTGTTAATTCGTCAATGTGAAGGAGCGAGGGATGCAGTAAAGAAGGAGTAGTCCATCGGAAGGGAGACACTCGCCTCCCAAAAGAAAATCCTGTATTTTCCATAGAAACGTTACTCGGTTTAGAAGGAGAAGGCATAAAACCCATAGTATTTCATAGCGATGCAATTTCAGTTTTAATTCGACAAAGCGAGGGAGCGAGGGATGCAGTAAAGAAGGAATACTTCATCGCATAGCAGATACTCGCCTCCCAAAAGAAAATCCTGTCGTTCCCATTGAAACGTTACTCGATTTAGAAGGAGAAGTCATAGAACGCATAGTATCTCATAGCGGCGCAATTTCCGTGTTAATTCGTCAATGTGAAGGAGCGAGGGATGCAGTAAAGAAGGAGTAGTCCATCGGAAGGGAGACACTCGCCTCCCAAAAGAAAGGCCTGTATTTTCCATAGAAACGTTACTCGGTTTAGAAGGAGAAGACATAAAACACATAGTATTTCATAGCGATGCAATTTCAGTTTTAATTCGACAAAGCGAGGGAGCGAGGGATGCAGTAAAGAAGGAATACTTCATCGCATAGCAGATACTCGCCTCCCAAAAGAAAATCCTGTCGTTTCCATAGAAACGTTACTCGATTTAGAAGGAGAAGTCATAGAACGCATAGTATCTCATAGCGGCGTAATTTCCGTGTTAATTCGTCAATGTGAAGGAGCGAGGGATGCAGTAAAGAAGGAGTAGTCCATCGGAAGGGAGACACTCGCCTCCCAAAAGAAAATCCTGTATTTTCCATAGAAACGTTACTCGGTTTAGAAGGAGAAGGCATAAAACCCATAGTATTTCATAGCGATGCAATTTCAGTTTTAATTCGACAAAGCGAGGGAGCGAGGGATGCAGTAAAGAAGGAATACTTCATCGCATAGCAGATACTCGCCTCCCAAAAGAAAATCCTGTCGTTTCCATGGAAACGTTACTCGATTTAGAAAGAGAAGTCATAGAACGCATAGTATCTCATAGCGGCGCAATTTCCGTGTTAATTCGTCAATGTGAAGGAGCGAGGGATGCAGTAAGGAAGGAGTAGTCCATCGGAAGGGAGACACCCGCCTCCCAAAAGAAAATCCTGTATTTTCCATAGAAACGTTACTCGGTTTAGAAGGAGAAGACATAAAACACATAGTATTTCATAGCGATGCAATTTCAGTTTTAATTCGACAAAGCGAGGGAGCGAGGGATGCAGTAAAGAAGGAATACTTCATCGCATAGCAGATACTCGCCTCCCAAAAGAAAATCCTGTCGTTTCCATAGAAACGTTCCTCGATTTAGAAGGGGAAGTCATAGAACGCATAGTATCTCATAGCGGCGTAATTTCCGTGTTAATTCGTCAATGTGAAGGAGCGAGGGATGCAGTAAAGAAGGAGTAGTCCATCGGAAGGGAGACACTCGCCTCCCAAAAGAAAATCCTGTATTTTCCATAGAAACGTTACTCGGTTTAGAAGGAGAAGGCATAAAACCCATAGTATTTCATAGCGATGCAATTTCAGTTTTAATTCGACAAAGCGAGGGAGCGAGGGATGCAGTAAAGAAGGAATACTTCATCGCATAGCAGATACTCGCCTCCCAAAAGAAAATCCTGTCGTTTCCATGGAAACGTTACTCGATTTAGAAGGAGAAGTCATAGAACGCATAGTATCTCATAGCGGCGCAATTTCCGTGTTAATTCGTCAATGTGAAGGAGCGAGGGATGCAGTAAAGAAGGAGTAGTCCATCGGAAGGGAGACACTCGCCTCCCAAAAGAAAATCCTGTATTTTCCATAGAAACGTTACTCGGTTTAGAAGGAGAAGGCATAAAACCCATAGTATTTCGTAGCGATGCAATTTCAGTTTTAATTCGACAAAGCGAGGGAGCAAGGGATGCAGTAAAGAAGGAATGCTTTATCGCATAGCAGATACTCGCCTCCCAAAAGAAAATCCTGTCGTTTCCATAGAAACGTTACTCGATTTAGAAGGAGAAGTCATAGAACGCATAGTATCTCATAGCGGCGCAATTTCCGTGTTAATTCGTCAATGTGAAGGAGCGAGGGATGCAGTAAAGAAGGAGTAGTCCATCGGAAGGGAGACACTCGCCTCCCAAAAGAAAATCCTGTATTTTCCATAGAAACGTTACTCGGTTTAGAAGGAGAAGGCATAAAACCCATAGTATTTCATAGCGATGCAATTTCAGTTTTAATTCGACAAAGCGAGGGAGTGAGGGATGCAGTAAAGAAGGAATACTTCATCGCATAGCAGATACTCGCCTCCCAAAAGAAAATCCTGTCGTTCCCATTGAAACGTTACTCGATTTAGAAGGAGAAGTCATAGAACGCATAGTATCTCATAGCGGCGCAATTTCCGTGTTAATTCGTCAATGTGAAGGAGCGAGGGATGCAGTAAAGAAGGAGTAGTCCATCGGAAGGGAGACACTCGCCTCCCAAAAGAAAGGCCTGTATTTTCCATAGAAACGTTACTCGGTTTAGAAGGAGAAGACATAAAACCCATAGTATTTCATAGCGATGCAATTTCAGTTTTAATTCGACAAAGCGAGGGAACGAGGGATGCAGTAAAGAAGGAATAGTGCATCGGAAGGTGACACTCGCCTCCCAAAATAAAATCCTGTATTATCCATAGAAACGTTACTCGGTTTAGAAGGAGAAGACATAAAACCCATAGTATTTCATAGCGATGCAATTTCAGTTTTAATTCGACAAAGCGAGGGAGCGAGGGATGCAGTAAAGAAGGAATACTTCATCGCATAGCAGATACTCGCCTCCCAAAAGAAAATCCTGTCGTTTCCATGGAAACGTTACTCGATTTAGAAAGAGAAGTCATAGAACGCATAGTATCTCATAGCGGCGCAATTTCCGTGTTAATTCGTCAATGTGAAGGAGCGAGGGATGCAGTAAAGAAGGAGTAGTCCATCGGAAGGGAGACACTCGCCTCCCAAAAGAAAATCCTGTATTTTCCATAGAAACGTTACTCGGTTTAGAAGGAGAAGACATAAAACACATAGTATTTCATAGCGATGCAATTTCAGTTTTAATTCGACAAAGCGAGGGAGCGAGGGATGCAGTAAAGAAGGAATACTTCATCGCATAGCAGATACTCGCCTCCCAAAAGAAAATCCTGTCGTTTCCATGGAAACGTTACTCGATTTAGAAGGAGAAGTCATAGAACGCATAGTATCTCATAGCGGCGCAATTTCCGTGTTAATTCGTCAATGTGAAGGAGCGAGGGATGCAGTAAAGAAGGAGTAGTCCATCGGAAGGGAGACACTCGCCTCCCAAAAGAAAATCCTGTATTTTCCATAGAAACGTTACTCGGTTTAGAAGGAGAAGGCATAAAACCCATAGTATTTCGTAGCGATGCAATTTCAGTTTTAATTCGACAAAGCGAGGGAGCAAGGGATGCAGTAAAGAAGGAATGCTTTATCGCATAGCAGATACTCGCCTCCCAAAAGAAAATCCTGTCGTTTCCATAGAAACGTTACTCGATTTAGAAGGAGAAGTCATAGAACGCATAGTATCTCATAGCGGCGCAATTTCCGTGTTAATTCGTCAATGTGAAGGAGCGAGGGATGCAGTAAAGAAGGAGTAGTCCATCGGAAGGGAGACACTCGCCTCCCAAAAGAAAATCCTGTATTTTCCATAGAAACGTTACTCGGTTTAGAAGGAGAAGGCATAAAACCCATAGTATTTCATAGCGATGCAATTTCAGTTTTAATTCGACAAAGCGAGGGAGCGAGGGATGCAGTAAAGAAGGAATACTTCATCGCATAGCAGATACTCGCCTCCCAAAAGAAAATCCTGTCGTTCCCATTGAAACGTTACTCGATTTAGAAGGAGAAGTCATAGAACGCATAGTATCTCATAGCGGCGCAATTTCCGTGTTAATTCGTCAATGTGAAGGAGCGAGGGATGCAGTAAAGAAGGAGTAGTCCATCGGAAGGGAGACACTCGCCTCCCAAAAGAAAGGCCTGTATTTTCCATAGAAACGTTACTCGGTTTAGAAGGAGAAGACATAAAACCCATAGTATTTCATAGCGATGCAATTTCAGTTTTAATTCGACAAAGCGAGGGAACGAGGGATGCAGTAAAGAAGGAATAGTGCATCGGAAGGTGACACTCGCCTCCCAAAAGAAAATCCTGTATTATCCATAGAAACGTTACTCGGTTTAGAAGGAGAAGACATAAAACCCATAGTATTTCATAGCGATGCAATTTCAGTTTTAATTCGACAAAGCGAGGGAGCGAGGGATGCAGTAAAGAAGGAATACTTCATCGCATAGCAGATACTCGCCTCCCAAAAGAAAATCCTGTCGTTTCCATAGAAACGTTACTCGATTTAGAAGGAGAAGTCATAGAACGCATAGTATCTCATAGCGGCGCAATTTCCGTGTTAATTCGTCAATGTGAAGGAGCGAGGGATGCAGTAAAGAAGGAGTAGTCCATCGGAAGGGAGACACTCGTCTCCCAAAAGAAAATCCTGTATTTTCCATAGAAACGTTACTCGGTTTAGAAGGAGAAGACATAAAACCCTTAGTATTTCATAGCGATGCAATTTCAGTTTTAATTCGACAAAGCGAGGGAGCGAGGGATGCAGTAAAGAAGGAATACTTCATCGCATAGCAGATACTCGCCTCCCAAAAAAAAATCCTGTCGTTTCCATAGAAACGTTACTCGATTTAGAAGGAGAAGACATAGAACGCATAGTATCTCATAGCGGCGCAATTTCCGTGTTAATTCGTCAATGTGAAGGAGCGAGGGATGCAGTAAAGAAGGAGTAGTCCATCCGAAGGGAGACACTCGCCTCCCAAAAGAAAATCCTGTATTTTCCATAGAAACGTTACTCGGTTTAGAAGGAGAAGACATAAAACCCATAGTATTTCATAGCGATGCAATTTCAGTTTTAATTCGACAAAGCGAGGGAACGAGGGATGCAGTAAAGAAGGAATGGTGCATCGGAAGGTGACACTCGCCTCCCAAAAGAAAATCCTGTATTATCCATAGAAACGTTACTCGGTTTAGAAGGAGAAGACATAAAACCCATAGTATTTCATAGCGATGCAATTTCAGTTTTAATTCGACAAAGCGAGGGAGCGAGGGATGCAGTAAAGAAGGAATACTTCATCGCATAGCAGATACTCGCCTCCCAAAAGAAAATCCTGTCGTTTCCATAGAAACGTTACTCGATTTAGAAGGAGAAGTCATAGAACGCATAGTATCTCATAGCGGCGCAATTTCCGTGTTAATTCGTCAATGTGAAGGAGCGAGGGATGCAGTAAAGAAGGAGTAGTCCATCGGAAGGGAGACACTCGTCTCCGAAAAGAAAATCCTGTATTTTCCATAGAAACGTTACTCGGTTTAGAAGGAGAAGACATAAAACCCTTAGTATTTCATAGCGATGCAATTTCAGTTTTAATTCGACAAAGCGAGGGAGCGAGGGATGCAGTAAAGAAGGAATACTTCATCGCATAGCAGATACTCGCCTCCCAAAAAAAAATCCTGTCGTTTCCATAGAAACGTTACTCGATTTAGAAGGAGAAGTCATAGAACGCATAGTATCTCATAGCGGCGCAATTTCTGTGTTAATTCGTCAATGTGAAGGAGCGAGGGATGCAGTAAAGAAGGAGTAGTCCATCGGAAGGGAGACACTCGCCTCCCAAAAGAAAATCCTGTATTTTCCATAGAAACGTTACTCGGTTTAGAAGGAGAAGACATAAAACCCATAGTATTTCATAGCGATGCAATTTCAGTTTTAATTCGACAAAGCGAGGGAGCGAGGGATGCAGTAAAGAAGGAATACTTCATCGCATAGCAGATACTCGCCTCCCAAAAGAAAATCCTGTCGTTTCCATAGAAACGTTACTCGATTTAGAAGGAGAAGTCATAGAACGCATAGTATCTCATAGCGGCGCAATTTCCGTGTTAATTCGTCAATGTGAAGGAGCGAGGGATGCAGTAAAGAAGGAGTAGTCCATCGGAAGGGAGACACTCGCCTCCCAAAAGAAAATCCTGTATTTTCCATACAAACGTTACTCGGTTTAGAAGGAGAAGACATAAAACCCATAGTATTTCATAGCGATGCAATTTCAGTTTTAATTCGACAAAGCGAGGGAGCGAGGGATGCAGTAAAGAAGGAATACTTCATCGCATAGCAGATACTCGCCTCCCAAAAGAAAATCCTGTATTTTCCATAGAAACGTTACTCGGTTTAGAAGGAGAAGGCATAAAACCCATAGTATTTCATAGCGATGCAATTTCAGTTTTAATTTGACAAAGCGAGGGAGCGAGGGATGCAGTAAAGAAGGAATACTTCATCGCATAGCAGATACTCGCCTCCCAAAAGAAAATCCTGTATTTTCCATAGAAACGTTACTCGGTTTAGAAGGAGAAGACATAAAACCTATAGTATTTCATAGCGATGCAATTTCAGTTTTAATTCGACAAAGCGAGGGAGCGAGGGATGCAGTAAAGAAGGAATACTTAATCGCATAGCAGATACTGGCCTCCCAAAAGGAAATCCTGTATTTTCCATAGAAACGTTACTCGGTTTAGAAGGAGAAGACATAAAACCCATAGTATTTCGTAGCGATGCAATTTCAGTTTTAATTCGACAAAGCGAGGGAGCGAGGGATGCAGTAAAGAAGGAATACATCATCGCATAGCGGATACTCGCCTCCCAAAAGAAAATCCCGTCGTTTCCATAGAAACGTTACTCGGTTTAGAAGGAGAAGTCATAGAACGCATAGTATCTCATTGCGGCGCAATTTCCGTGTTAATTCGTCAATGTGAACGAGCGAGGGATGCAGTAAAGAAGGTGTAGTCCATCGGAAGGGAGACACTCGTCTCCCAAAAGAAAATCCTGTATTTTCCATAGAAACGTTACTCGGTTTAGAAAGAGAAGACATAAAACCCATAGTATTTCATAGCGATGCAATTTCAGTTTTAATTAGACAAAGCGAGGGAGCGAGGGATGCAGTAAAGAAGGAATACTTCATCGCATCGCAGATACTCGCCTCCCAAGAGAAAATCCTGTATTTTCCATAGAAACGTTACTCGGTTTAGAAGGAGAAGACATAAAACCCATAGTATTTCATAGCGATGCAATTTCAGTTTTAATTCGACAAAGCGAGGGAGCGAGGGATGCAGTAAAGAAGGAATACTTCATTGCATAGCAGATACTCGCCTCCCAAAAGAAAATCGTGTCGTTTCCATAGAAACGTTACTCGGTTTAGAAGGAGAAGTCATAGAACGCATAGTATCTCATAGCGGCGCAATTTCCGTGTTAATTCGTCAATGTGAAGGAGCGAGGGATGCAGTAAAGAAGGAGTAGTCCATCGGAAGGGAGACACTCGCCTCCCAAAAGAAAATCCTGTATTTTCCATAGAAACGTTACTCGGTTTAGAAGGAGAAGACATAAAACCCATAGTTTTTCATAGCGATGCAATTTCAGTTTTAATTCGACAAAGCGAGAGAGCGAGGGAAGCAGTAAAGAAGGAATACTTCATCGCATAGCAGATACTCGCCTCCCAAAAGAAAATCCTGTCGTTTCCATAGAAACGTTACTCGATTTAGAAGGAGAAGTCATAGAACGCATAGTATCTCATAGCGGCGCAATTTCCGTGTTAATTCGTCAATGTGAAGGAGCGAGGGATGCAGTAATGAAGGAGTAGTCCATCGGAAGGGAGACACTCGCCTCCCAAAAGAAAATCCTGTATTTTCCATAGAAACGTTACTCGGTTTAGAAGGAGAAGACATAAAAACCCATAGTATTTCATAGCGATGCAATTTCAGTTTTAATTCGACAAAGCGAGGGAGCGAGGGATGCAGTAAAGAAGGAATACTTCATCGCATAGCAGATACTCGCCTCCCAAAAGAAAATCCTGTCGTATCCATAGAAACGTTACTCGATTTAGAAGGAGAAGTCATAAAACGCATAGTATCTCATAGCGGCGCAATTTCCGTGTTAATTCGTCAATGTGAAGGAGCGAGGGATGCAGTAAAGAAGGAGTAGTCCATCGGAAGGGAGACACTCGCCTCCCAAAAGAAAATCCTGTATTTTCCATAGAAACGTTACTCGGTTTATAAGGAGAAGACATAAAACCCATAGTATTTCATAGCGATGCTATTTCAGTTTTAATTCGACAAAGCGAGGGAGCGAGGGATGCAGTAAAGAAGGAATACTTCATCGCATAGCAGATACTCGCCTCCCAAAAGAAAATCCTGTCGTTTCCATAGAAACGTTACTCGATTTAGAAGGAGAAGTCATAGAACGCACAGTATCTCATAGCGGCGCAATTTCCGTGTTAATTCGTCAATGTGAAGGAGCGAGGGATGCAGTAAAGAAGGAGTAGTCCATCGGAAGGGAGACACTCGCCTCCCAAAAGAAAATCCTGTATTTTCCATAGAAACGTTACTCGGTTTATAAGGAGAAGACATAAAACCCATAGTATTTCATAGCGATGCAATTTCAGTTTTAATTCGACAAAGCGAGGGAGCGAGGGATGCAGTAAAGAAGGAATACTTCATCGCATAGCAGATACTCGCCTCCCAAAAGAAAATCCTGTCGTTTCCATAGAAACGTTACTCGATTTAGAAGGAGAAGTCATAGAACGCATAGCATCTCATAGCGGCGCAATTTCCGTGTTAATTCGTCAATGTGAAGGAGCGAGGGATGCAGTTAAGAAGGAGTAGTCCATCGGAAGGGAGATACTCGCCTCCCAAAAGAAAATCCTGTATTTTCCATAGAAACGTTACTCGGTTTATAAGGAGAAGACATAAAACCCATAGTATTTCATAGCGATGCAATTTCAGTTTTAATTCGACAAAGCGAGGGAGCAAGGGATGCCGTAAAGAAGGAATACTTCATCGCATAGCAGATACTCGCCTCCCAAAAGAAAATCCTGTCGTTTCCATAGAAACGTTACTCGATTTAGAAGGAGAAGTCAAAGAACGCATAGTATCTCATAGCGGCGCAATTTCCGTGTTAATTCGTCAATGTGAAGGAGCGAGGGATGCAGTTAAGAAGGAGTAGTCCATCGGAAGGGAGACACTCGCCTCCCAAAAGAAAATACTGTATTTTCCATATAAACGTTACTCGGTTTAGATGGAGTAGACATAAAACCCATAGTATTTCATAGCGATGCAATTTCAGTTTTAATTCGACAAAGCGAGGGAGCGAGGGATGCAGTAAAGAAGGAATACTTCATTGCATAGCAGATACTCGCCTCCTAAAAGAAAATCCTGTCGTTTCCATAGAAACGTTAATCGGTTTAGAAGGAGAAGTCATAGAACGCATAGTATCTCATAGCGGCGCAATTTCCGTGTTAATTCGTCAATGTGAAGGAGCGAGAGATGCAGTAAAGAAGGAGTAGTCCATCGGAAGGGAGGCACTCGCCTCCCAAAAGAAAATCCTGTATTTTCCATAGAAACGTAACTCGGTTTAGAAGGAGAAGACATAAAACCCATAGTATTTCATAGCGATGCAATTTCAGTTTTAATTCGACAAAGCGAGGGAGCGAGGGATGCAGTAAAGAAGGAATACTTCTTCGCATAGCAGATACTCGCCTCCCAAAAGAAAATCCTGTCGTTTCCATAGAAACGTTACTCGATTTAGAAGGAGAAGTCATAGAACGCATAGTATCTCATAGCGGCGCAATTTCCGTGTTAATTCGTCAATGTGAAGGAGCGAGGGATGCAGTAAAGAAGGAGTAGTCCATCGGAAGGGAGACACTCGTCTCCCAAAAGAAAATCCTGTATTTTCCATAGAAACGTTACTCGGTTTAGAAGGAGAAGACATAAAACCCATAGTATTTCATAGCGATGCAATTTCAGTTTTAATTCGACAAAGCGAGGGAGCGAGGGATGCAGTAAAGAAGGAATAGTGAATCGGAAGGTGACACTCGCCTCCCAAAAGAAAATCCTGTATTTTCCATAGAAACGTTACTCGGTTTAGAAGGAGAAGACATAAAACCCATAGTATTTCATAGCGATGCAATTTCAGTTTTAATTCGACAAAGCGAGGGAGCGAGGGATGCAGCAAAGAAGGAATAGTGCATCGGAAGGTGACACTCGCCTCCCAAAAGAAAATCCTGTATTTTCCATAGAAACGTTACTCGGTTTAGAAGGAGAAGACATAAAACCCATAATATTTCATAGCGATGCAATTTCAGTTTTAATTCGACAAAGCGAGGAGCGAGAGATGCAGTAAAGAAGGAATAGTGCATCGGAAGGTGACACTCGCCTCCCAAAAGAAAATCCTGTATTTTCCATAGAAACGTTACGCGGTTTAGAAGGAGAAGACATAAAACCCATAGTATTTCATAGCGATGCAATTTCAGTTTTAATTCGACAAAGCGAGGGAGCGAGGGATGCAGTAAAGAAGGAATAGTGCATCGGAAGGTGACACTCGCCACCCAAAAGAAAATCCTGTATTTTCCATAGAAACGTTACTCGGTTTAGAAGGAGAAGACATAAAACCCATAGTATTTCATAGCGATGAAATTTCAGTTTTAATTCGACAAAGCGAGGGAGCGAGGGATGCAGTAAAGAAGGAATAGTGCATCGGAAGGTGACACTCGCCACCCAAAAGAAAATCCTGTATTTTCCATAGAAACGTTACTCGGTTTAGAAGGAGAAGACATAAAACCCATAGTATTTCATAGCGATGCAATTTCAGTTTTAATTCGACAAAGCGAGGGAGCGAGGGATGCAGTAAAGAAGGAATAGTGAATCGGAAGGTGACACTCGCCTCCCAAAAGAAAATCCTGTATTTTCCATAGAAACGTTACTCGGTTTAGAAGGAGAAGACATAAAACCCATAGTATTTCATAGCGATGCAATTTTTAGTTTTAATTCGACAAAGCGAGGGAGCGAGGGATGCAGCAAAGAAGGAATAGTGCATCGGAAGGTGACACTCGCCTCCCAAAAGAAAATCCTGTATTTTCCATAGAAACGTTACTCGGTTTAGAAGGAGAAGACATAAAACCCATAGTATTTCATAGCGATGCAATTTTTAGTTTTAATTCGACAAAGCGAGGGAGCGAGGGATGCAGTAAAGAAGGAATAGTGAATCGGAAGGTGACACTCGCCTCCCAAAAGAAAATCCTGTATTTTCCATAGAAACGTTACTCGGTTTAGAAGGAGAAGACATAAAACCCATAGTATTTCATAGCGATGCAATTTTTAGTTTTAATTCGACAAAGCGAGGGAGCGAGGGATGCAGCAAAGAAGGAATAGTGCATCGGAAGGTGACACTCGCCACCCAAAAGAAAATCCTGTATTTTCCATAGAAACGTTACTCGGTTTAGAAGGAGAAGGCATAAAACCCATAGTATTTCATAGCGATGCAATTTCAGTTTTAATTCGACAAAGCGAGGAGCGAGGGATGCAGTAAAGAAGGAATAGTGCATCGGAAGGTGATACTCGCCTCCCAAAAGAAAATCCTGTATTTTCCATAGAAACGTTACTCGGTTTAGAAGGAGAAGACATAAAACCCATAGTATTTATTAGCGATGCAATTTCAGTTTTAATTCGACAAAGCGAGGGAGCGAGGGATGCAGTAAAGAAGGAATACTTCATCGTATAGCAGATACTCGCCTCCCAAAAGAAAATCCTGTCGTTTCCATAGAAACGTTACTCGATTTAGAAGGAGAAGTCATAGAACGCATAGTATTTCATAGCGGCGCAATTTCCGTGTTAATTCGTCAATGTGAAGGAGCGAGGGATGCAGTAAAGAAGGAGTAGTCCATCGGAAGGGAGACACTCGTCTCCCAAAAGAAAATCCTGTATTTTCCATAGAAACGTTACTCGGTTTAGAAGGAGAAGACATAAAACCCATAGTATTTCATAGCGATGCAATTTCAGTTTTAATTCGACAAAGCGAGGGAGCGAGGGATGCAGTAAAGAAGGAATAGTGCATCGGAAAGTGACACTCGCCACCCAAAAGAAAATCCTGTATTTTCCATAGAAACGTTACTCGGTTTAGAAGGAGAAGACATAAAACCCATAGTATTTCATAGCGATGCAATTTCAGTTTTAATTCGACAAAGCGAGGGAGCGAGGGATGCAGTAAAGAAGGAATAGTGCATCGGAAGGTGACACTCGCCTCCCAAAAGAAAATCCTGTATTTTCCATAGAAACGTTACTCGGTTTAGAAGGAGAAGACATAAAACCCATAGTATTTCATAGCGATGCAATTTCAGTTTTAATTCGACAAAGCGAGGGAGCGAGGGATGCAGTAAAGAAGGAATACTTCATCGCATAGCAGATACTCGCCTCCCAAAAGAAAATCCTGTCGTTTCGATAGAAACGTTACTCGATTTAGAAGGAGAAGTCATAGAACGCATAGTATTTCATAGCGGCGCAATTTCCGTGTTAATTCGTAAATGTGAAGGAGCGAGGGATGCAGTAAAGAAGGAGTAGTCCATCGGAAGGGAGACACTCGTCTCCCAAAAGAAAATCCTGTATTATCCATAGAAACGTTACTCGGTTTAGAAGGAGAAGACATAAAACCCATAGTATTTCATAGCGATGCAAATTCAGTTTTAATTCGACAAAGCGAGAGAGCGAGGGATGCAGTAAAGAAGGAATAGTTCATCGGAAGGTGACACTCGCCTCCCAAAAGAAAATCCTGTATTTTCCATAGAAACGTTACTCGGTTTAGAAGGAGAAGACATAAAACCCATTGTATTTCATAGCGATGCAATTTCAGTTTTAATTCGACAAAGCGAGGGAGCGAGGGATGCAGTAAAGAAGGAATACTTCATCGC
Organism: Schistocerca piceifrons; assembly: GCF_021461385.2. Classification (NCBI taxonomy): domain Eukaryota; kingdom Metazoa; phylum Arthropoda; class Insecta; order Orthoptera; family Acrididae; genus Schistocerca; species Schistocerca piceifrons. Next base: position 43,860,607 of record NC_060140.1, on the reverse strand, counting down.
ATAGCAGATACTCGCCTCCCAAAAGAAAATCCTCTCGTTTCCATAGAAACGTTACTCGATTTAGAAGGAGAAGTCATAGAACGCATAGTATTTCATAGCGGCGCAATTTCCGTGTTAATTCGTAAATGTGAAGGAGCGAGGGATGCAGTAAAGAAGGAGTAGTCCATCGGAAGGGAGACACTCGTCTCCCAAAAGAAAATCCTGTATTATCCATAGAAACGTTACTCGGTTTAGAAGGAGAAGACATAAAACCCATAGTATTTCATAGCGATGCAATTTCAGTTTTAATTCGACAAAGCGAGGGAGCGAGGGATGCAGTAAAGAAGGAATAGTGCATCGGAAGGTGACACTCGCCTCCCAAAAGAAAATCCTGTATTTTCCATAGAAACGTTACTCGGTTTAGAAGGAGAAGACATAAAACCCATAGTATTTCATAGCGATGCAATTTCAGTTTTAATTCGACAAAGCGAGGGAGCGAGGGATGCAGTAAAGAAGGAATACTTCATCGCATAGCAGATACTCGCCTCCCAAAAGAAAATCCTGTCGTTTCCATAGAAACGTTACTCGATTTAGAAGGAGAAGTCATAGAACGCATAGTATTTCATAGCGGCGCAATTTCCGTGTTAATTCGTAAATGTGAAGGAGCGAGGGATGCAGTAAAGAAAGAGTAGTCCATCGGAAGGGAGACACTCGTCTCCCAAAAGAAAATCCTGTATTTTCCATAGAAACGTTACTCGGTTTAGAAGGAGAAGACATAAAACCCATAGTATTTCATAGCGATGCAATTTCAGTTTTAATTCGACAAAGCGAGGGAGCGAGGGATGCAGTAAAGAAGGAATACTTCATCGCATAGCAGATACTCGCCTCCCAAAAGAAAATCCTGTCGTGTCCATAGAAACGTTTAGAAGGAGAAGTCATAGAACGCATAGTATTTCATAGCGGCGCAATTTCCGTGTTAATTCGTAAATGTGAAGGAGCGAGGGATGCAGTAAAGAAGGAGTAGTCCATCGGAAGGGAGACACTCGTCTCCCAAAAGAAAATCCTGTATTTTCCATAGAAACGTTACTCGGTTTAGAAGGAGAAGATACTCGCCTCCCAAAAGAAAATCCTGTCGTTTCCATAGTATTTCATAGCGATGCAATTTCAGTTTTAATTCGACAAAGCGAGGGAGCGAGGGATGCAGTAAAGAAGGAATACTTCATCGCATAGCAGATACTCGCCTCCCAAAAGAAAATCCTGTCGTTTCCATAGAAACGTTACTCGATTTAGAAGGAGAAGTCATAGAACGCATAGTATTTCATAGCGGCGCAATTTCCGTGTTAATTCGTAAATGTGAAGGAGCGAGGGATGCAGTAAAGAAGGAGTAGTCCATCGGAAGGGAGACACTCGTCTCCCAATAGAAAATCCTGTATTTTCCATAGAAACGTTACTCGGTTTAGAAGGAGAAGACATAAAACCCATAGTATTTCATAGCGATGCAATTTCAGTTTTAATTCGACAAAGCGAGGGAGCGAGGGATGCAGTAAAGAAGGAATACTTCATCGCATAGCAGATACTCGCCTCCCAAAAGAAAATCCTGTCGATTCCATAGAAACGTTACTCGATTTAGAAGGAGAAGTCATAGAACTTATAGTATTTCATAGCGGCGCAATTTCCGTGTTAATTCGTAAATGTGAAGGAGCGAGGGATGCAGTAAAGAAGGAGTAGTCCATCGGAAGGTAGACACTCGTCTCCCAAAAGAAAATCCTGTATTTTCCATAGAAACGTTACTCGGTTTAGAAGGAGAAGACATAAAATCCATAGTATTCCATAGCGATGCAATTTCAGTTTTAATTCGACAAAGCGAGGGAGCGAGGGATGCAGTAAAGAAGGAATACTTCATCGCATAGCTGATACTCGCCTCCCAAAAGAAAATCCTGTCGTTTCCATAGAAACGTTACTCGATTTAGAAGGAGAAGTCATAGAACGCATAGTATTTCATAGCGGCGCAATTTCCGTGTTAATTCGTAAATGTGAAGGAGCGAGGGATGCAGTAAAGAAGGAGTAGTCCATCGGAAGGGAGACACTCGTCTCCCAAAAGTAAATCCTGTATTTTCCATAGAAACGTTAATCGGTTTAGAAGGAGAAGACATAAAACCCATAGTATTTCATAGCGATGCAATTTCAGTTTTAATTCGACAAAGCGAGGGAGCGAGGGATGCAGTAAAGAAGGAATAGTGCATCGGAAGGTGACACTCGCCTCCCAAAAGAAAATCCTGTATTTTCCATAGCAACGTTTCTCGGTTTAGAAGGAGAAGACATAAAACCCATAGTATTTCATAGCGATGCAATTTCAGTTTTAATTCGACAAAGCGAGGGAGCGAGGGATGCAGTAAAGAAGGAATTCTTCATCGCATAGCAGATACTCGCCTCCCAAAAGAAAATCCTGTCGTTTCCATAGAAACGTTACTCGATTTAGAAGAAGAAGTCATAGAACGCATAGTATTTCATAGCGGCGCAATTTCCGTGTTAATTCGTAAATGTGAAGGAGCGAGGGATGCAGTAAAGAATGAGTAGTCCATCGGAAAGGAGACACTCGTCTCCCAAAAGAAAATCCTGTATTTTCGATAGAAACGTTACTCGGTTTAGAAGGAGAAGACATAAAACCCATAGTATTTCATAGCGATGTAATTTCAGTTTTAATTCGACAAAGCGAGGGAGCGAGGAATGCAGTAAAGAAGGAATACTTCATCGCATAGCAGATACTCGCCTCCCAAAAGAAAATTCTGTCGTTTCCATAGAAACGTTACTCGATTTAGAAGGAGAAGTCATAGAACGCATAGTATTTCATAGCGGCGCAATTTCCGTGTTAATTCGTAAATGTGAAGGAGCGAGGGATGCAGTAAAGAAGGAGTAGTCCATCGGAAGGGAGACACTCGTCTCCCAAAAGAAAATCCTGTATTTTCCATAGAAACGTTACTCGGTTTAGAAGGAGAAGACATAAAACCCATAGTATTTCATAGCGATGCAATTTCAGTTTTAATTCGAGAAAGCGGGGGAGCGAGGGATGCAGTAAAGAAGGAATACTTCATCGCATAGCAGATACTCGCCTCCCAAAAGAAAATCCTGTCGTTTCCGTAGAAACGTTACTCGATTTAGAAGGAGAAGTCATAGAACGCATAGTATATCATAGCGGCACAATTTCCGTGTTAATTCGTAAATGTGAAGGAGCGAGGGATGCAGTAAAGAAGGAGTAGTCCATCGGAAGGTAGACACTCGTCTCCCAAAAGAAAATCCTGTATTTTCCATAGAAACGTTACTCGGTTTAGAAGGAGAAGACATAAAATCCATAGTATTTCATAGCGATGCAATTTCAGTTTTAATTCGACAAAGCGAGGGAGCGAGGGATGCAGTAAAGAAGGAATACTTCATCGCATAGCTGATACTCGCCTCCCAAAAGAAAATCCTGTCGTTTCCATAGAAACGTTACTCGATTTAGAAGGAGAAGTCATAGAACGCATAGTATTTCATAGCGGCGCAATTTCCGTGTTAATTCGTAAATGTGAAGGAGCGAGGGATGCAGTAAAGAAGGAGTAGTCCATCGGAAGGGAGACACTCGTCTCCCAATAGAAAATCCTGTATTTTCCATAGAAACGTTAATCGGTTTAGAAGGAGAAGACATAAAACCCATAGTATTTCATAGCGATGCAATTTCAGTTTTAATTCGACAAAGCGAGGGAGCGAGGGATGCAGTAAAGAAGGAATAGTGCATCGGAAGGTGACACTCGCCTCCCAAAAGAAAATCCTGTATTTTCCATAGCAACGTTTCTCGGTTTAGAAGGAGAAGACATAAAACCCATAGTATTTCATAGCGATGCAATTTCAGTTTTAATTCGACAAAGCGAGGGAGCGAGGGATGCAGTAAAGAAGGAATTCTTCATCGCATAGCAGATACTCGCCTCCCAAAAGAAAATCCTGTCGTTTCCATAGAAACGTTACTCGATTTAGAAGAAGAAGTCATAGAACGCATAGTATTTCATAGCGGCGCAATTTCCGTGTTAATTCGTAAATGTGAAGGAGCGAGGGATGCAGTAAAGAAGGAGTAGTCTATCGGAAGGGAGACATTCGTCTCCCAAAAGAAAATCCTGTATTTTCCATAGAAACGTTACTCGGTTTGGAAGGAGAAGACATAAAACCCATAGTATATCATAGCGATGCAATTTCAGTTTTAATTCGACAAAGCGAGGGAGCGAGGGATGCAGTAAAGAAGGAATACTTCATCGCATAGCAGATACTCGCCTCCCAAAAGAAAATCCTGTCGTTTCCATAGAAACGTTTTTCGATTTAGAAGGAGAAGTCATAGAACGCATAGTATTTCATAGCGGCGCAAATTCCGTGTTCATTCGTAAATGTGAAGGAGCGAGGGATGCAGTAAAGAAGGAGTAGTCCATCGGAAGGGAGACACTCGTCTCCCAAAAGAAAATCCTGTATTTTCCATAGAAACGTTACTCGGTTTAGAAGGAGAAGAGATAAAACCCATAGTATTTCATAGCGATGCAATTTCAGTTTTAATTCGACAAAGCGAGGGAGCGAGGGATGCAGTAAAGAAGGAATACTTCATCGCATAGCTGATACTCGCCTCCCAAAAGAAAATCCTGTCGTTTCCATAGAAACGTTACTCGATTTAGAAGGAGAAGTCATAGAACGCATAGTATTTCATAGTGGCGCAATTTCCGTGTTAATTCGTAAATGTGAAGGAGCGAGGGATGCAGTATAGAAGGAGTAGTCCATCGGAAGGGAGACACTCGTCTCCCAAAAGAAAATCCTGTATTTTCCATAGAAACGTTACTCGGTTTAGAAGGAGAAGACATAAAACCCATAGTATTTCATAGCGATGCAATTTCAGTTTTAATTCGACAAAGCGAGGGAGCGAGGGATGCAGTAAAGAAGGAATAGTGCATCGGAAGGTGACACTCGCCTCCCAAAAGAAAATCCTGTATTTTCCATAGCAACGTTTCTCGGTTTAGAAGGAGAAGCCATAAAACCCATAGTATTTCATAGCGATGCAATTTCAGTTTTAATTCGACAAAGCGAGGGAGCGAGGGATGCAGTAAAGAAGGAATACTTCATCGCATAGCAGATACTCGCCTCCCAGAAGAAAATCCTGTCGTTTCCATAGAAACGTTACTCGATTTAGAAGGAGAAGTCATAGAACGCATAGTATTTCATAGCGGCGCAATTTCCGTGTTAATTCGTAAATGTGAAGGAGCGAGGGATGCAGTAAAGAAGGAGTAGTCCATCGGAAGGGAGACATTCGTCTCCCAAAAGAAAATCCTGTATTTTCCATAGAAACGTTACTCGGTTTAGAAGGAGAAGACATAAAACCCATAGTATATCATAGCGATGCAATTTCAGTTTTAATTCGACAAAGCGAGGGAGCGAGGGATGCAGTAAAGAAGGAATACTTCATCGCATAGCAGATACTCGCCTCCCAAAAGAAAATCCTGTCGTTTCCATAGAAACGTTACTCGATTTAGAAGGAGAAGTCATAGAACGCATAGTATTTCATAGCGGCGCAATTTCCGTGTTAATTCGTAAATGTGAAGGAGCGAGGGATGCAGTAAAGAAGGAGTAGTCCATCGGAAGGGAGACACTCGTCTCCCAAAAGAAAATCCTGTATTTTCCATAGAAACGTTACTCGGTTTAGAAGGAGAAGACATAAAACCCATAGTATTTCATAGCGATGCAATTTCAGTTTTAATTCGACAAAGCGAGGGAGCGAGGGATGCAGTAAAGAAGGAATACTTCATCGCATAGCAGATACTCGCCTCCCAAAAGAAAATCCTGTCGTTTGCATAGAAACGTTACTCGATTTAGAAGGAGAAGTCATAGAACGCATAGTATTTCATAGCGGCGCAATTTCCGTGTTAATTCGTAAATGTGAAGGAGCGAGGGATGCAGTAAAGAAGGAGTAGTCCATCGGAAGGGAGACACTCGTCTCCCAAAAGAAAATCCTGTATTTTCCATAGAAACGTTACTCGGTTTAGAAGGAGAAGACATAAAACCCATAGTATTTCATAGCGATGCAATTTCAGTTTTAATTCGAGAAAGCGGGGGAGCGAGGGATGCAGTAAAGAAGGAATACTTCATCGCATAGCAGATACTCGCCTCCCAAAAGAAAATCCTGTCGTTTCCGTAGAAACGTTACTCGATTTAGAAGGAGAAGTCATAGAACGCATAGTATATCATAGCGGCACAATTTCCGTGTTAATTCGTAAATGTGAAGGAGCGAGGGATGCAGTAAAGAAGGAGTAGTCCATCGGAAGGTAGACACTCGTCTCCCAAAAGAAAATCCTGTATTTTCCATAGAAACGTTACTCGGTTTAGAAGGAGAAGACATAAAATCCATAGTATTCCATAGCGATGCAATTTCAGTTTTAATTCGACAAAGCGAGGGAGCGAGGGATGCAGTAAAGAAGGAATACTTCATCGCATAGCTGATACTCGCCTCCCAAAAGAAAATCCTGTCGTTTCCATAGAAACGTTACTCGATTTAGAAGGAGAAGTCATAGAACGCATAGTATTTCATAGCGGCGCAATTTCCGTGTTAATTCGTAAATGTGAAGGAGCGAGGGATGCAGTAAAGAAGGAGTAGTCCATCGGAAGGGAGACACTCGTCTCCCAAAAGTAAATCCTGTATTTTCCATAGAAACGTTAATCGGTTTAGAAGGAGAAGACATAAAACCCATAGTATTTCATAGCGATGCAATTTCAGTTTTAATTCGACAAAGCGAGGGAGCGAGGGATGCAGTAAAGAAGGAATAGTGCATCGGAAGGTGACACTCGCCTCCCAAAAGAAAATCCTGTATTTTCCATAGCAACGTTTCTCGGTTTAGAAGGAGAAGACATAAAACCCATAGTATTTCATAGCGATGCAATTTCAGTTTTAATTCGACAAAGCGAGGGAGCGAGGGATGCAGTAAAGAAGGAATTCTTCATCGCATAGCAGATACTCGCCTCCCAAAAGAAAATCCTGTCGTTTCCATAGAAACGTTACTCGATTTAGAAGAAGAAGTCATAGAACGCATAGTATTTCATAGCGGCGCAACTTCCGTGTTAATTCGTAAATGTGAAGGAGCGAGGGATGCAGTAAAGAATGAGTAGTCCATCGGAAAGGAGACACTCGTCTCCCAAAAGAAAATCCTGTATTTTCGATAGAAACGTTACTCGGTTTAGAAGGAGAAGACATAAAACCCATAGTATTTCATAGCGATGTAATTTCAGTTTTAATTCGACAAAGCGAGGGAGCGAGGAATGCAGTAAAGAAGGAATACTTCATCGCATAGCAGATACTCGCCTCCCAAAAGAAAATTCTGTCGTTTCCATAGAAACGTTACTCGATTTAGAAGGAGAAGTCATAGAACGCATAGTATTTCATAGCGGCGCAATTTCCGTGTTAATTCGTAAATGTGAAGGAGCGAGGGATGCAGTAAAGAAGGAGTAGTCCATCGGAAGGGAGACACTCGTCTCCCAAAAGAAAATCCTGTATTTTCCATAGAAACGTTACTCGGTTTAGAAGGAGAAGACATAAAACCCATAGTATTTCATAGCGATGCAATTTCAGTTTTAATTCGAGAAAGCGGGGGAGCGAGGGATGCAGTAAAGAAGGAATACTTCATCGCATAGCAGATACTCGCCTCCCAAAAGAAAATCCTGTCGTTTCCGTAGAAACGTTACTCGATTTAGAAGGAGAAGTCATAGAACGCATAGTATATCATAGCGGCACAATTTCCGTGTTAATTCGTAAATGTGAAGGAGCGAGGGATGCAGTAAAGAAGGAGTAGTCCATCGGAAGGTAGACACTCGTCTCCCAAAAGAAAATCCTGTATTTTCCATAGAAACGTTACTCGGTTTAGAAGGAGAAGACATAAAATCCATAGTATTTCATAGCGATGCAATTTCAGTTTTAATTCGACAAAGCGAGGGAGCGAGGGATGCAGTAAAGAAGGAATACTTCATCGCATAGCTGATACTCGCCTCCCAAAAGAAAATCCTGTCGTTTCCATAGAAACGTTACTCGATTTAGAAGGAGAAGTCATAGAACGCTTAGTATTTCATAGCGGCGCAATTTCCGTGTTAATTCGTAAATGTGAAGGAGCGAGGGATGCAGTAAAGAAGGAGTAGTCCATCGGAAGGGAGACACTCGTCTCCCAAAAGAAAATCCTGTATTTTCCATAGAAACGTTAATCGGTTTAGAAGGAGAAGACATAAAACCCATAGTATTTCATAGCGATGCAATTTCAGTTTTAATTCGACAAAGCGAGGGAGCGAGGGATGCAGTAAAGAAGGAATAGTGCATCGGAAGGTGACACTCGCCTCCCAAAAGAAAATCCTGTATTTTCCATAGCAACGTTTCTCGGTTTAGAAGGAGAAGACATAAAACCCATAGTATTTCATAGCGATGCAATTTCAGTTTTAATTCGACAAAGCGAGGGAGCGAGGGATGCAGTAAAGAAGGAATTCTTCATCGCATAGCAGATACTCGCCTCCCAAAAGAAAATCCTGTCGTTTCCATAGAAACGTTACTCGATTTAGAAGAAGAAGTCATAGAACGCATAGTATTTCATAGCGGCGCAATTTCCGTGTTAATTCGTAAATGTGAAGGAGCGAGGGATGCAGTAAAGAAGGAGTAGTCTATCGGAAGGGAGACATTCGTCTCCCAAAAGAAAATCCTGTATTTTCCATAGAAACGTTACTCGGTTTGGAAGGAGAAGACATAAAACCCATAGTATATCATAGCGATGCAATTTCAGTTTTAATTCGACAAAGCGAGGGAGCGAGGGATGCAGTAAAGAAGGAATACTTCATCGCATAGCAGATACTCGCCTCCCAAAAGAAAATCCTGTCGTTTCCATAGAAACGTTTTTCGATTTAGAAGGAGAAGTCATAGAACGCATAGTATTTCATAGCGGCGCAAATTCCGTGTTCATTCGTAAATGTGAAGGAGCGAGGGATGCAGTAAAGAAGGAGTAGTCCATCGGAAGGGAGACACTCGTCTCCCAAAAGAAAATCCTGTATTTTCCATAGAAACGTTACTCGGTTTAGAAGGAGAAGAGATAAAACCCATAGTATTTCATAGCGATGCAATTTCAGTTTTAATTCGACAAAGCGAGGGAGCGAGGGATGCAGTAAAGAAGGAATACTTCATCGCATAGCAGATACTCGCCTCCCAGAAGAAAATCCTGTCGTTTCCATAGAAACGTTACTCGATTTAGAAGGAGAAGTCATAGAACGCATAGTATTTCATAGCGGCGCAATTTCCGTGTTAATTCGTAAATGTGAAGGAGCGAGGGATGCAGTAAAGAAGGAGTAGTCCATCGGAAGGGAGACATTCGTCTCCCAAAAGAAAATCCTGTATTTTCCATAGAAACGTTACTCGGTTTAGAAGGAGAAGACATAAAACCCATAGTATATCATAGCGATGCAATTTCAGTTTTAATTCGACAAAGCGAGGGAGCGAGGGATGCAGTAAAGAAGGAATACTTCATCGCATAGCAGATACTCGCCTCCCAAAAGAAAATCCTGTCGTTTCCATAGAAACGTTACTCGATTTAGAAGGAGAAGTCATAGAACGCATAGTATTTCATAGCGGCGCAATTTCCGTGTTAATTCGTAAATGTGAAGGAGAGAGGGATGCAGTAAAGAAGGAGTAGTCCATCGGAAGGGAGACACTCGTCTCCCAAAAGAAAATCCTGTATTTTCCATAGAAACGTTATTCGGTTTAGAAGGAGAAGACGTAAAGTCCATAGTATTTCATAGCGATGCAATTTCAGTTTTAATTCGACAAAGCGAGGGAGCGAGGGATGCAGTAAAGAAGGAATACTTCATCGCATAGCAGATACTCGCCTCCCAAAAGAAAATCCTGTCGTTTCCATAGAAACGTTTCTCGATTTAGAAGGAGAAGTCATAGAACGCATAGTATTTCATAGCGGCGCAATTTCCGTGTTCATTCGTAAATGTGAAGGAGCGAGGGATGCAGTAAAGAAGGAGTAGTCCATCGGAAGGGAGACACTCGTCTCCCAAAAGAAAATCCTGTATTTTCCATAGAAACGTTACTCGGTTTGGAAGGAGAAGAGATAAAACCCATAGTATTTCATAGCGATGCAATTTCAGTTTTAATTCGACAAAGCGAGGGAGCGAGGGATGCAGTAAAGAAGGAATAGTGCATTGGAAGGTGACACTCGCCTCCCAAAAGAAAATCCTGTATTATCCATAGAAACGTTACTCGGTTTAGAAGGAGAAGACATAAAACCCATAGTATTTCATAGCAATGCAATTTCAGTTTTAATTCGACAAAGCGAGGGAGCGAGGGATGCAGTAAAGAAGGAATAGTGCATTGGAAGGTGACACTCGCCTCCCAAACGAGAATCCTGTATTATCCATAGAAACGTTACTCGGTTTAGAAGGAGAAGACATAAAACCCATAGTATTTCATAGCGATGCAATTTCAGTTTTAATTCGGCAAAGCGAGGGAGCGAGGGATGCAGTAAAGAAGGAATACTTCATCGCATAGCAGATACTAGCCTCCCAAAAGAAAATCCTGTCGTTTGCAGAGAAACGTTACTCGATTTAGAAGGAGAAGTCATAGAACGCATAGTATCTCATAGCGGCGCAATTTCCGTGTTAATTCGTCAATGTGAAGGAGCGAGGGATGCAGTAAAGAAGGAGTAGTCCATCGGAAGGGAGACACTCGTCTCCCAAAAGAAAATCCTGTATTTTCCATAGAAACGTTACTCGGTTTAGAAGGAGAAGCCATAAAACCCATAGTATTTCATAGCGATGCAATTTCAGTTTTAATTCGACAAAGCGAGGGAGCGAGGGATGCAGTAAAGAAGGAATAGTGCATTGGAAGGTGACACTCGCCTCCCAAAAGAAAATCCTGTATTATCCATAGAAACGTTACTTGGTTTAGAAGGAGAAGACATAAAACCCATAGTATTTCATAGCGATGCAATTTCAGTTTTAATTCGACAAAGCGAGGGAGCGAGGGATGCAGTAAAGAAGGAATAGTGCATTGGAAGGTGACACTCGCCTCCCAAAAGAAAATCCTGTATTATCCATAGAAACGTTACTCGGTTTAGAAGGAGAAGACATAAAACCCATAGTATTTCATAGCGATGCAATTTCAGTTTTAATTCGACAAAGCGAGGGAGCGAGGGATGCAGTAAAGAAGGAATAGTGCATTGGAAGGTGACACTCGCCTCCCAAAAGAAAATCCTGTATTATCCATAGAAACGTTACTCGGTTTAGAAGGAGAAGACATAAAACCCATAGTATTTCATAGCGATGAAATTTCAGTTTTAATTCGACAAAGCGAGGGAGCGAGGGATGCAGTAAAGAAGGAATACTTCATCGCATAGCAGATATTCGCCTCCCAAAAGAAAATCCTGTCGTTTCCATAGAAACGTTACTCGATTTAGAAGGAGAAGTCATAGAACGCATAGTATCTCATAGCGGCGCAATTTCCGTGTTAATTCGTAAATGTGAAGGAGCGAGGGATGCAGTAAAGAAGGAGTAGTCCATCGGAAGGGAGACACTCGTCTCCCAAAAGAAAATCCTGTATTTTCCATAGAAACGTTACTCGGTTAAGAAGGAGAAGACATAAAACCCATAGTAATTCATAGCGATGCAATTTCAGTTTTAATTCGACAAAGCGAGGGAGCGAGGGATGCAGTAAAGAAGGAATAGTGCATCGGAAGGTGACATTAGCCTCCCAAAAGAAAATCCTGTATTATCCATAGAAACGTTACTCGGTTTAGAAGGAGAAGACATAAAACCCATAGTATTTCATAGCGATGCAATTTCAGTTTTAATTCGACAAAGCGAGGGAGCGAGGGATGCAGTAAAGAAGGAATACTTCATCGCATAGCAGATACTCGCCTCCCAAAGAAAATCCTGTCGTTTCCATAGAAACGTTACTCGATTTAGAAGGAGCAGTCATAGAACGCATAGTATCTCATAGCGGCGCAATTTCCGTGTTAATTCGTAAATGTGAAGGTGCGAGGGATGCAGTAAAGAAGGAGTAGTCCATCGGAAGGGAGACACTCGCCTCCCAAAAGAAAATCCTGTATTTTCCATAGAAACGTTACTCGGTTTAGAAGGAGAAGACATAAAACCCATAGTATTTCATAGCGATGCAATTTCAGTTTTAATTCGACTAAGCGAGGGAGCGAGGGTTGCAGTAAAGAAGGAATAGTGCATCGGAAGGTGACACTCGCCTCCCAAAAGAAAATCCTGTATTTTCCATAGAAACGTTACTCGGTTTAGAAGGAGAAGAGATAAAACCCATAGTATTTCATAGCGATGCAATTTCAGTTTTAATTCGACAAAGCGAGGGAGCGAGGGATGCAGTAAAGAAGGAATACTTCATCGCATAGCTGATACTCGCCTCCCAAAAGAAAATCCTGTCGTTTCCATAGAAACGTTACTCGATTTAGAAGGAGAAGTCATAGAACGCATAGTATTTCATAGTGGCGCAATTTCCGTGTTAATTCGTAAATGTGAAGGAGCGAGGGATGCAGTAAAGAAGGAGTAGTCCATCGGAAGGGAGACACTCGTCTCCCAAAAGAAAATCCTGTATTTTCCATAGAAACGTTACTCGGTTTAGAAGGAGAAGACATAAAACCCATAGTATTTCATAGCGATGCAATTTCAGTTTTAATTCGACAAAGCGAGGGAGCGAGGGATGCAGTAAAGAAGGAATAGTGCATCGGAAGGTGACACTCGCCTCCCAAAAGAAAATCCTGTATTTTCCATAGCAACGTTTCTCGGTTTAGAAGGAGAAGACATAAAACCCATAGTATTTCATAGCGATGCAATTTCAGTTTTAATTCGACAAAGCGAGGGAGCGAGGGATGCAGTAAAGAAGGAATACTTCATCGCATAGCAGATACTCGCCTCCCAGAAGAAAATCCTGTCGTTTCCATAGAAACGTTACTCGATTTAGAAGGAGAAGTCATAGAACGCATAGTATTTCATGGCGGCGCAATTTCCGTGTTAATTCGTAAATGTGAAGGAGCGAGGGATGCAGTAAAGAAGGAGTAGTCCATCGGAAGGGAGACATTCGTCTCCCAAAAGAAAATCCTGTATTTTCCATAGAAACGTTACTCGGTTTAGAAGGAGAAGACATAAAACCCATAGTATATCATAGCGATGCAATTTCAGTTTTAATTCGACAAAGCGAGGGAGCGAGGGATGCAGTAAAGAAGGAATACTTCATCGCATAGCAGATACTCGCCTCCCAAAAGAAAATCCTGTCGTTTCCATAGAAACGTTACTCGATTTAGAAGGAGAAGTCATAGAACGCATAGTATTTCATAGCGGCGCAATTTCCGTGTTAATTCGTAAATGTGAAGGAGAGAGGGATGCAGTAAAGAAGAAGTAGTCCATCGGAAGGGAGACACTCGTCTCCCAAAAGAAAATCCTGTATTTTCCATAGAAACGTTATTCGGTTTAGAAGGAGAAGACGTAAAATCCATAGTATTTCATAGCGATACAATTTCAGTTTTAATTCGACAAAGCGAGGGAGCGAGGGATGCAGTAAAGAAGGAATACTTCATCGCATAGCAGATACTCGCCTCCCAAAAGAAAATCCTGTCGTTTCCATAGAAACGTTTCTCGATTTAGAAGGAGAAGTCATAGAACGCATAGTATTTCATAGCGGCGCAATTTCCGTGTTCATTCGTAAATGTGAAGGAGCGAGGGATGCAGTAAAGAAGGAGTAGTCCATCGGAAGGGAGACACTCGTCTCCCAAAAGAAAATCCTGTATTTTCCATAGAAACGTTACTCGGTTTAGAAGGAGAACAGATAAAACCCATAGTATTTCATAGCGATGCAATTTCAGTTTTAATTCGACAAAGCGAGGGAGCGAGGGATGCAGTAAAGAAGGAATAGTGCATCGGAAGGTGACACTCGCCTCCCAAAAGAAAATCCTGTATTTTCCATAGCAACGTTTCTCGGTTTAGAAGGAGAAGACATAAAACCCATAGTATTTCATAGCGATGCAATTTCAGTTTTAATTCGACAAAGCGAGGGAGCGAGGGATGCAGTATAGAAGGAATACTTCATCGCATAGCACATACTCGCCTCCCAAAAGAAAATCCTGTCGTTTCCATAGAAACGTTACTCGATTTAGAAGGAGAAGTCATAGAACGCATAGTATCTCATAGCGGCGCAATTTCCGTGTTAATTCGTAAATGTGAAGGAGCGAGGGATGCAGTAAAAAAGGAGTAGTCCATCGGAAGGGAGACACTCGTCTCCCAAAAGAAAATCCTGTATTTTCCATAGAAACGTTACTCGGTTTAGAAGGAGAAGACATAAAACCCATAGTATTTCATAGCGATGCAATTTCAGTTTTAATTCGACAAAGCGAGGGCGCGAGGGATGCAGTAAAGAAGGAATAGTGCATTGGAAGGTGACACTCGCCTCCCAAAAGAAAATCCTGTATTATCCATAGAAACGTTACTCGGTTTAGAAAGAGAAGACATAAAACCCATAGTATTTCATAGCGATGCAATTTCAGTTTTAATTCGACAAAGCGAGGGAGCGAGGGAGGCAGTAAAGAACGAATAGTGCATTGGAAGGTGACACTCGCCTCCCAAAAGAAAATCCTGTATTATCCATAGAAACGTTACTCGGTTTAGAAGGAGAAGACATAAAACCCATAGTATTTCATAGCGATGCAATTTCAGTTTTAATTCGACAAAGCGAGGGAGCGAGGGATGCAGTAAAGAAGGAATAGTGCATTGGAAGGTGACACTCGCCTCCCAAACGAAAATCCTGTATTATCCATAGAAACGTTACTCGGTTTAGAAGGAGAAGACATAAAACCCATAGTATTTCATAGCGATGCAATTTCAGTTTTAATTCGGCAAAGCGAGGGAGCGAGGGATGCAGTAAAGAAGGAATACTTCATCGCATAGCAGATACTAGCCTCCCAAAAGAAAATCCTGTCGTTTGCAGAGAAACGTTACTCGATTTAGAAGGAGAAGTCATAGAACGCATAGTATCTCATAGCGGCGCAATTTCCGTGTTAATTCGTCAATGTGAAGGAGCGAGGGATGCAGTAAAGAAGGAGTAGTCCATCGGAAGGGAGACACTCGTCTCCCAAAAGAAAATCCTGTATTTTCCATAGAAACGTTACTCGGTTTAGAAGGAGAAGACATAAAACCCATAGTATTTCATAGCGATGCAATTTCAGTTTTAATTCGACAAAGCGAGGGAGCGAGGGATGCAGTAAAGAAGGAATAGTGCATTGGAAGGTGACACTCGCCTCCCAAAAGAAAATCCTGTATTATCCATAGAAACGTTACTTGGTTTAGAAGGAGAAGACATAAAACCCATAGTATTTCATAGCGATGCAATTTCAGTTTTAATTCGACAAAGCGAGGGAGCGAGGGATGCAGTAAAGAAGGAATAGTGCATTGGAAGGTGACACTCGCCTCCCAAAAGAAAATCCTGTATTATCCATAGAAACGTTACTCGGTTTAGAAGGAGAAGACATAAAACCAATAGTAATTCATAGCGATGCAATTTCAGTTTTAATTCGACAAAGCGAGGGAGCGAGGGATGCAGTAAAGAAGGAATAGTGCATTGGAAGGTGACACTCGCCTCCCAAAAGAAAATCCTGTATTATCCATAGAAACGTTACTCGGTTTAGAAGGAGAAGACATAAAACCCATAGTATTTCATAGCGATGAAATTTCAGTTTTAATTCGACAAAGCGAGGGAGCGAGGGATGCAGTAAAGAAGGAATACTTCATCGCATAGCAGATACTCGCCTCCCAAAAGAAAATCCTGTCGTTTCCATAGAAACGTTACTCGATTTAGAAGGAGAAGTCATAGAACGCATAGTATCTCATAGCGGCGCAATTTCCGTGTTAATTCGTAAATGTGAAGGAGCGAGGGATGCAGTAAAGAAGGAGTAGTCCATCGGAAGGGAGACACTCGTCTCCCAAAAGAAAATCCTGTATTTTCCATAGAAACGTTACTCGGTTTAGAAGGAGAAGACATAAAACCCATAGTAATTCATAGCGATGCAATTTCAGTTTTAATTCGACAAAGCGAGGGAGCGAGGGATGCAGTAAAGAAGGAATAGTGCATCGGAAGGTGACATTAGCCTCCCAAAAGAAAATCCTGTATTATCCATAGAAACGTTACTCGGTTTAGAAGGAGAAGACATAAAACCCATAGTATTTCATAGCGATGCAATTTCAGTTTTAATTCGACAAAGCGAGGGAGCGAGGGATGCAGTAAAGAAGGAATACTTCATCGCATAGCAGATACTCGCCTCCCAAAGAAAATCCTGTCGTTTCCATAGAAACGTTACTCGATTTAGAAGGAGCAGTCATAGAACGCATAGTATCTCATAGCGGCGCAATTTCCGTGTTAATTCGTAAATGTGAAGGTGCGAGGGATGCAGTAAAGAAGGAGTAGTCCATCGGAAGGGAGACACTCGCCTCCCAAAAGAAAATCCTGTATTTTCCATACAAACGTTACTCGGTTTAGAAGGAGAAGACATAAAACCCATAGTATTTCATAGCGATGCAATTTCAGTTTTAATTCGACTAAGCGAGGGAGTGAGGGTTGCAGTAAAGAAGGAATAGTGCATCGGAAGGTGACACTCGCCTCCCAAAAGAAAATCCTGTATTTTCCATAGAAACGTTACTCGGTTTAGAAGGAGAAGACATAAAACCCATAGTATTTCATAGCGATGCAATTTCAGTTTTAATTCGACAAAGCGAGGGAGCGAGGGATGCAGTAAAGAAGGAATACTTCATCGCATAGCAGATACTCGCCTTCCAAAAGAAAATCCTGTCGTTTCCATAGAAACATTACTCGATTTAGAAGGAGAAGTCATAGAACTCATAGTATTTCATAGCGTCGCAATTTCCGTGTTAATTCGTAAATGTGAAGGAGCGAGGGATGCAGTAAAGAAGGAGTAGACCATCGGAATGGAGACACTCGTCTCCCAAAAGAAAATCCTGTATTTTCCATAGAAACGTTAATCGGTTTAGAAGGAGAAGACATAAAACCCATAGTATTTCATAGCGATGCAATTTCAGTTTTAATTCGACAAAGCGAGGGAGCGAGGGATGCAGTAAAGAAGGAATACTTCATCGCATAGCAGATACTCGCCTCCCAAAAGAATATCCTGTCGTTTCCATTGAAACGTTACTCGATTTAGAAGGAGAAGTCATAGAACGCATAGTATCTCATAGCGGCGCAATTTCCGTGTTAATTCGTAAATGTGAAGGAGCGAGGGATGCAGTAAAGAAGGAGTAGTCCATCGGAAGGGAGACACTCGTCTCCCAAAAGAAAATCCTGTATTGTCCATAGAAACGTTACTCGGTTTAGAAGGAGAAGACATAAAACCCATAGTATTTCATAGCGATGCAATTTCAGTTTTAATTCGACAAAGCGAGGGAGCGAGGGATGCAGTAAAGAAGGAATACTTCATCGCATAGCAGATACTCGCCTCCCAAAAGAAAATCCTGTCGTTACCATAGAAACGTTACTCGATTTAGAAGGAGAAGTCATAGAACGCATAGTATCTCATAGCGACGCAATTTCCGTGTTAATTCGTAAATGTGAAGGAGCGAGGGATGCAGTAAAGAAGGAGTAGTCCATCGGAAGGGAGACACTCGTCTCCCAAAAGAAAATCCTGTATTTTCCATAGAAACGTTACTCGGTTTAGAAGGAGAAGACATAAAACCCATAGTATTTCATAGCGATGCAATTTCAGTTTTAATTCGACAAAGCGAGGGATGCAGTAAAGAAGGAATACTTCATCGCATACCAGATACTCGCCTCCCAAAAGAAAATCCTGTCGTTTCCATAGAAACGTTACTCGATTTAGAAGGAGAAGTCATAGAACGCATAGTATCTCATAGCGGCGCAATTTCCGTGTTAATTCGTAAATGTGAAGGAGCGAGGGATGCAGTAAAGAAGGAGTAGTCCATCGGAAGGGAGACACTCGTCTCCCAAAAGAAAATCCTGTATTTTCCATAGAAACGTTACTCGGTTTAGAAGGAGAAGACATAAAACCCATAGTATTTCATAGCGATGCAATTTCAGTTTTAATTCGACAAAGCGAGGGAGCGAGGGATGCAGTAAAGAAGGAATACTTCATCGCATAGCAGATACTCGCCTCCCAAAAGAAAATCCTGTCGTTTCCATAGAAACGTTACTCGATTTAGAAGGAGAAGTCATAGAACGCATAGTATTTCATAGCGGCGCAATTTCCGTGTTAATTCGTAAATGTGAAGGAGCGAGGGATGCAGTAAAGAAGGAGTAGTCCATCGGAAGGGAGACACTCGTCTCCCAAAAGAAAATCCTTTATTATCCATAGAAACGTTACTCGCTTTAGAAGGAGAAGACATAAAACCCATAGTATTTCATAGCGATGCAATTTCAGTTTTAATTCGACAAAGCGAGGGAGCGAGGGATGCAGTAAAGAAGGAATACTTCATCGCATAGCAGATACTCGCCTCCCAAAAGAAAATCCTGTCGTTTCCATAGAAACGTTACTCGATTTAGAAGGAGAAGTCATAGAACGCATAGTATTTCATAGCGGCGCAATTTCCGTGTTAATTCGTAAATGTGAAGGAGCGAGGGATGCAGTAAAGAAGGAGTAGTCCATCGGAAGGGAGACACTCGTCTCCCAAAAGAAAATCCTGTATTTTCCATAGAAACGTTACTCGGTTTAGAAGGAGAAGACATACAACCCATAGTATTTCATAGCGATGCAATTTCAGATTTAATTCGACAAAGCGAGGGAGCGAGGGATGCAGTAAAGAAGGAATAGTGCATCGGAAGGTGACACTCGCCTCCCAAAAGAAAATCCTGTATTATCCATCGAAACGTTACTCGGTTTAGAAGGAGAAGACAGAAAACCCATAGTATTTCATAGCGATGCAATTTCAGTTTTAATTCGACTAAGCGAGGGAGCGAGGGTTGCAGTAAAGAAGGAATAGTGCATCGGAAGGTGACACTCGCCTCCCAAAAGAAAATCCTGTATTTTCCATAGAAACGTTACTCGGTTTAGAAGGAGAAGACATAAAACCCATAGTATTTCATAGCGATGCAATTTCAGTTTTAATTCGACAAAGCGAGGGAGCGAGGGATGCAGTAAAGAAGGAATACTTCATCGCATAGCAGATACTCGCCTCCCAAAAGAAAATCCTGTCGTTTCCATAGAAACATTACTCGATTTAGAAGGAGAAGTCATAGAACGCATAGTATTTCATAGCGGCGCAATTTCCGTGTTAATTCGTAAATGTGAAGGAGCGAGGGATGCAGTAAAGAAGGAGTAGACCATCGGAATGGAGACACTTGTCTCCCAAAAGAAAATCCTGTATTTTCCATAGAAACGTTAATCGGTTTAGAAGGAGAAGACATAAAACCCATAGTATTTCATAGCGATGCAATTTCAGTTTTAATTCGACAAAGCGAGGGAGCGAGGGATGCAGTAAAGAAGGAATACTTCATCGCATAGCAGATACTCGCCTCCCAAAAGAAAATCCTGTCGTTTCCATTGAAACGTTACTCGATTTAGAAGGAGAAGTCATAGAACGCATAGTATCTCATAGCGGCGCAATTTCCGTGTTAATTCGTAAATGTGAAGGAGCGAGGGATGCAGTAAAGAAGGAGTAGTCCATCGGAAGGGAGACACTCGTCTCCCAAAAGAAAATCCTGTATTGTCCATAGAAACGTTACTCGGTTTAGAAGGAGAAGACATAAAACCCATAGTATTTCATAGCGATGCAATTTCAGTTTTAATTCGACAAAGCGAGGGAGCGAGGGATGCAGTAAAGAAGGAATACTTCATCGCATAGCAGATACTCGCCTCCCAAAAGAAAATCCTGTCGTTTCCATAGAAACATTACTCGATTTAGAAGGAGAAGTCATAGAACGCATAGTATCTCATAGCGACGCAATTTCCGTGTTAATTCGTAAATGTGAAGGAGCGAGGGATGCAGTAAAGAAGGAGTAGTCCATCGGAAGGGAGACACTCGTCTCCCAAAAGAAAATCCTGTATTTTCCATAGAAACGTTACTCGGTTTAGAAGGAGAAGACATAAAACCCATAGTATTTCATAGCGATGCAATTTCAGTTTTAATTCGACAAAGCGAGGGATGCAGTAAAGAAGGAATACTTCATCGCATACCAGATACTCGCCTCCCAAAAGAAAATCCTGTCGTTTCCATAGAAACGTTACTCGATTTAGAAGGAGAAGTCATAGAACGCATAGTATCTCATAGCGGCGCAATTTCCGTGTTAATTCGTAAATGTGAAGGAGCGAGGGATGCAGTAAAGAAGGAGTAGTCCATCGGAAGGGAGACACTCGTCTCCCAAAAGAAAATCCTGTATTTTCCATAGAAACGTTACTCGGTTTAGAAGGAGAAGACATAAAACCCATAGTATTTCATAGCGATGCAATTTCAGTTTTAATTCGACAAAGCGAGGGAGCGAGGGATGCAGTAAAGAAGGAATACTTCATCGCATAGCAGATACTCGCCTCCCAAAAGAAAATCCTGTCGTTTCCATAGAAACGTTACTCGATTTAGAAGGAGAAGTCATAGAACGCATAGTATTTCATAGCGGCGCAATTTCCGTGTTAATTCGTAAATGTGAAGGAGCGAGGGATGCAGTAAAGAAGGAGTAGTCCATCGGAAGGGAGACACTCGTCTCCCAAAAGAAAATCCTTTATTATCCATAGAAACGTTACTCGGTTTAGAAGGAGAAGACATAAAACCCATAGTATTTCATAGCGATGCAATTTCAGTTTTAATTCGACAAAGCGAGGGAGCGAGGGATGCAGTAAAGAAGGAATACTTCATCGCATAGCAGATACTCGCCTCCCAAAAGAAAATCCTGTCGTTTCCATAGTAACGTTACTCGATTTAGAAGGAGAAGTCATAGAACGCATAGTATTTCATAGCGGCGCAATTTCCGTGTTAATTCGTAAATGTGAAGGAGCGAGGGATGCAGTAAAGAAGGAGTAGTCCATCGGAAGGGAGACACTCGTCTCCCAAAAGAAAATCCTGTATTTTCCATAGAAACGTTACTCGGTTTAGAAGGAGAAGACATACAACCCATAGTATTTCATAGCGATGCAATTTCAGATTTAATTCGACAAAGCGAGGGAGCGAGGGATGCAGTAAAGAAGGAATACTTCATCGCATAGCAGGTACTCGCCTCCCAAAAGAAAATCCTGTCGTTTCCATTGAAACGTTACTCGATTTAGAAGGAGAAGTCATAGAACGCATAGTATCTCATAGCGGCGCAATTTCCGTGTTAATTCGTAAATGTGAAGGAGCGAGGGATGCAGTAAAGAAGGAGTAGTCCATCGGAAGGGAGACACTCGTCTCCCAAAAGAAAATCCTGTATTGTCCATAGAAACGTTACTCGGTTTAGAAGGAGAAGACATAAAACCCATAGTATTTCATAGCGATGCAATTTCAGTTTTAATTCGACAAAGCGAGGGAGCGAGGGATGCAGTAAAGAAGGAATACTTCATCGCATAGCAGATACTCGCCTCCCAAAAGAAAATCCTGTCGTTTCCATAGAAACGTTACTCGATTTAGAAGGAGAAGTCATAGAACGCATAGTATCTCATAGCGACGCAATTTCCGTGTTAATTCGTAAATGTGAAGGAGCGAGGGATGCAGTAAAGAAGGAGTAGTCCATCGGAAGGGAGACACTCGTCTCCCAAAAGAAAATCCTGTATTTTCCATAGAAACGTTACTCGGTTTAGAAGGAGAAGACATAAAACCCATAGTATTTCATAGCGATGCAATTTCAGTTTTAATTCGACAAAGCGAGGGATGCAGTAAAGAAGGAATACTTCATCGCATACCAGATACTCGCCTCCCAAAAGAAAATCCTGTCGTTTCCATAGAAACGTTACTCGATTTAGAAGGAGAAGTCATAGAACGCATAGTATCTCATAGCGGCGCAATTTCCGTGTTAATTCGTAAATGTGAAGGAGCGAGGGATGCAGTAAAGAAGGAGTAGTCCATCGGAAGGGAGACACTCGTCTCCCAAAAGAAAATCCTGTATTTTCCATAGAAACGTTACTCGGTTTAGAAGGAGAAGACATAAAACCCATAGTATTTCATAGCGATGCAATTTCAGTTTTAATTCGACAAAGCGAGGGAGCGAGGGATGCAGTAAAGAAGGAATACTTCATCGCATAGCAGATACTCGCCTCCCAAAAGAAAATCCTGTCGTTTCCATAGAAACGTTACTCGATTTAGAAGGAGAAGTCATAGAACGCATAGTATTTCATAGCGGCGCAATTTCCGTGTTAATTCGTAAATGTGAAGGAGCGAGGGATGCAGTAAAGAAGGAGTAGTCCATCGGAAGGGAGACACTCGTCTCCCAAAAGAAAATCCTTTATTATCCATAGAAACGTTACTCGGTTTAGAAGGAGAAGACATAAAACCCATAGTATTTCATAGCGATGCAATTTCAGTTTTAATTCGACAAAGCGAGGGAGCGAGGGATGCAGTAAAGAAGGAATACTTCATCGCATAGCAGATACTCGCCTCCCAAAAGAAAATCCTGTCGTTTCCATAGAAACGTTACTCGATTTAGAAGGAGAAGTCATAGAACGCATAGTATTTCATAGCGGCGCAATTTCCGTGTTAATTCGTAAATGTGAAGGAGCGAGGGATGCAGTAAAGAAGGAGTAGTCCATCGGAAGGGAGACACTCGTCTCCCAAAAGAAAATCCTGTATTTTCCATAGAAACGTTACTCGGTTTAGAAGGAGAAGACATACAACCCATAGTATTTCATAGCGATGCAATTTCAGATTTAATTCGACAAAGCGAGGGAGCGAGGGATGCAGTAAAGAAGGAATAGTGCATCGGAAGGTGACACTCGCCTCCCAAAAGAAAATCCTGTATTATCCATAGAAACGTTACTCGGTTTAGAAGGAGAAGACATAAAACCCATAGTATTTCATAGCGATGCAATTTCAGTTTTAATTCGACTAAGCGAGGGAGCGAGGGTTGCAGTAAAGAAGGAATAGTGCATCGGAAGGTGACACTCGCCTCCCAAAAGAAAATCCTGTATTTTCCATAGAAACGTTACTCGGTTTAGAAGGAGAAGACATAAAACACATAGTATTTCATAGCGATGCAATTTCAGTTTTAATTCGACAAAGGGAGGGAGCGAGGGATGCAGTAAAGAAGGAATACTTCATCGCATAGCAGATACTCGCCTCCCAAAAGAAAATCCTGTCGTTTCCATTGAAACGTTACTCGATTTAGAAGGAGAAGTCATAGAACGCATAGTATCTCATAGCGGCGCAATTTCCGTGTTAATTCGTAAATGTGAAGGAGCGAGGGATGCAGTAAAGAAGGAGTAGTCCATCGGAAGGGAGACACTCGTCTCCCAAAAGAAAATCCTGTATTGTCCATAGAAACGTTACTCGGTTTAGAAGGAGAAGACATAAAACCCATAGTATTTCATAGCGATGCAATTTCAGTTTTAATTCGACAAAGCGAGGGAGCGAGGGATGCAGTAAAGAAGGAATACTTCATCGCATAGCAGATACTCGCCTCCCAAAAGAAAATCCTGTCGTTTCCATAGAAACGTTACTCGATTTAGAAGGAGAAGTCATAGAACGCATAGTATCTCATAGCGACGCAATTTCCGTGTTAATTCGTAAATGTGAAGGAGCGAGGGATGCAGTAAAGAAGGAGTAGTCCATCGGAAGGGAGACACTCGTCTCCCAAAAGAAAATCCTGTATTTTCCATAGAAACGTTACTCGGTTTAGAAGGAGAAGACATAAAACCCATAGTATTTCATAGCGATGCAATTTCAGTTTTAATTCGACAAAGCGAGGGATGCAGTAAAGAAGGAATACTTCATCGCATACCAGATACTCGCCTCCCAAAAGAAAATCCTGTCGTTTCCATAGAAACGTTACTCGATTTAGAAGGAGAAGTCATAGAACGCATAGTATCTCATAGCGGCGCAATTTCCGTGTTAATTCGTAAATGTGAAGGAGCGAGGGATGCAGTAAAGAAGGAGTAGTCCATCGGAAGGGAGACACTCGTCTCCCAAAAGAAAATCCTGTATTTTCCATAGAAACGTTACTCGGTTTAGAAGGAGAAGACATAAAACCCATAGTATTTCATAGCGATGCAATTTCAGTTTTAATTCGACAAAGCGAGGGAGCGAGGGATGCAGTAAAGAAGGAATACTTCATCGCATAGCAGATACTCGCCTCCCAAAAGAAAATCCTGTCGTTTCCATAGAAACGTTACTCGATTTAGAAGGAGAAGTCATAGAACGCATAGTATTTCATAGCGGCGCAATTTTCGTGTTAATTCGTAAATGTGAAGGAGCGAGGGATGCAGTAAAGAAGGAGTAGTCCATCGGAAGGGAGACACTCGTCTCCCAAAAGAAAATCCTTTATTATCCATAGAAACGTTACTCGGTTTAGAAGGAGAAGACATAAAACCCATAGTATTTCATAGCGATGCAATTTCAGTTTTAATTCGACAAAGCGAGGGAGCGAGGGATGCAGTAAAGAAGGAATACTTCATCGCATAGCAGATACTCGCCTCCCAAAAGAAAATCCTGTCGTTTCCATAGAAACGTTACTCGATTTAGAAGGAGAAGTCATAGAACGCATAGTATTTCATAGCGGCGCAATTTCCGTGTTAATTCGTAAATGTGAAGGAGCGAGGGATGCAGTAAAGAAGGAGTAGTCCATCGGAAGGGAGACACTCGTCTCCCAAAAGAAAATCCTGTATTTTCCATAGAAACGTTACTCGGTTTAGAAGGAGAAGACATACAACCCATAGTATTTCATAGCGATGCAATTTCAGATTTAATTCGACAAAGCGAGGGAGCGAGGGATGCAGTAAAGAAGGAATAGTGCATCGGAAGGTGACACTCGCCTCCCAAAAGAAAATCCTGTATTATCCATAGAAACGTTACTCGGTTTAGAAGGAGAAGACATAAAACCCATAGTATTTCATAGCGATGCAATTTCAGTTTTAATTCGACAAAGCGAGGGAGCGAGGGACGCAGTAAAGAAGGAATAGTGCATCGGAAGGTGACACTCGCCTCCCAAAAGAAAATCCTGTATTATCCATAGAAACGTTACTCGGTTTAGAAGGAGAAGACATAAAACCCATAGTATTTCATAGCGATGCAATTTCAGTTTTAATTCGACAAAGCGAGGGAGCGAGGGATGCAGTAAAGAAGGAATAGTGCATCGGACGGTGACGCTCGCCTCCCAAAAGAAAATCCTGTATTATCCATAGAAACGTTACTCGGTTTAGAAGGAGAAGACATAAAACCCATAGTATTTGATAGCGATGCAATTTCAGTTTTAATTCGACAAAGCGAGGGAGCGAGGGATGCAGTAAAGAAGGAATACTTCATCGCATAGCAGATACTCGCCTCCCAAAAGAAAATCCTGTCGTTTCCATAGAAACGTTACTCGATTTAGAAGGAGAAGTCATAGAACGCATAGTATCTCATAGCGGCGCAATTTCCGTGTTAATTCGTAAATGTGAAGGAGCGAGGGATGCAGTAAAGAAGGAGTAGTCCATCGGAAGGGAGACACTCGTCTCCCAAAAGAAAATCCTGTATTTTCCATAGAAACGTTACTCGGTTTAGAAGGAGAAGACATAAAACACATAGTATTTCATAGCGATGCAAATTCAGTTTTAATTCGACAAAGCGAGGGAGCGAGGGATGCAGTAAAGAAGGAATACTTCATCGCATAGCAGATACTCGCCTCCCAAAAGAAAATCCTGCCGTTTCCATAGAAACGTTACTCGATTTAGAAGGAGAAGTCATAGAACGCATAGTACCTCATAGCGGCGCAATATCCGTGTTAATTCGTAAATGTGAAGGAGCGAGGGATGCAGTAAAGAAGGAGTAGTCCATCGGAAGGGAGACACTCGTCTCCCAAAAGAAAATCCTGTATTATCTACAGAAACGTTACTCGGTTTAGAAGGAGAAGACATAAAACACATAGTATTTCATAGCGATGCAATTTCAGTTTTAATTCGACAAAGCGAGGGAGCGAGGGATGCAGTAAAGTAGGAATACTTCATCGCATAGCAGATACTCGCTCCCAAAAGAAAATCCTGTCGTTTCCATAGAAACGTTACTCGATTTAGAAGGATAAGTCATAGAACATATAGTATCTCATAGCGGCGCAATTTCCGTGTTACTTCGTAAATGTGAAGGAGCGAGGGATGCAGTAAAGAAGGAGTAGTCCATCGGAAGGGAGACACTCGTCTCCCAAAAGAAAAGCCTGTATTTTCCACAGAAACGTTACTCGGTTTAGAGGGAGAAGACATAAAACACATAGTATTTCATAGCGATGCAATTTCAGTTTTAATTCGACAAAGCGAGGGAGCGAGGGATGCAGTAAAGAAGGAATACTTCATCGCATAGCAGATACTCGCCTCCCAAAAGAAAATCCTGTCGTTTCCATAGAAACGTTACTCGATTTAGAAGGAGAAGTCATAGAACGCATAGTATCTCATAGCGGCGCAATTTCCGTGTTAATTCGTAAATGTGAAGGAGCGAGGGATGCAGTAAAGAAGGAGTAGTCCATTGGAAGGGAGACACTCGTCTCCCAAAAGAAAATCCTGTATTTTCCATAGAAACGTTACTCGGTTTAGAAGGAGAAGACATAAAACCCATAGTATTTCATAGCGATGCAATTTCAGTTTTAATTCGACAAAGCGAGGGAGCGAGGGATGCAGTAAAGAAGGAATACTTCATCGCATAGCAGATACTCGCCTCCCAAAAGAAAATCCTGTCGTTTCCATAGAAACGTTACTCGATTTAGAAGGAGAAGTCATAGAACGCATAGTATTTTCATAGCGGCGCAATTTCCGTGTTAATTCGTAAATGTGAAGGAGCGAGGGATGCAGTAAAGAAGGAGTAGTCCATCGGAAGGGAGACACTCGTCTCCCAAAAGAAAATCCTTTATTATCCATAGAAACGTTACTCGGTTTAGAAGGAGAAGACATAAAACCCATAGTATTTCATAGCGATGCAATTTCAGTTTTAATTCGACAAAGCGAGGGAGCGAGGGATGCAGTAAGGAAGGAATACTTCATCGCATAGCAGATACTCGCCTCCCAAAAGAAAATCCTGTCGTTTCCATAGAAACGTTACTCGATTTAGAAGGAGAAGTCATAGAACGCATAGTATTTCATAGCGGCGCAATTTCCGTGTTAATTCGTAAATGTGAAGGAGCGAGGGATGCAGTAAAGAAGGCGTAGTCCATCGGAAGGGAGACACTCGTCTCCCAAAAGAAAATCCTGTATTTTCCATAGAAACGTTACTCGGTTTAGAAGGAGAAGACATAAAACCCATAGTATTTCATAGCGATGCAATTTCAGATTTAATTCGACAAAGCGAGGGAGCGAGGGATGCAGTAAGGAAGGAATAGTGCATCGGAAGGTGACACTCGCCTCCCAAAAGAAAATCCTGTATTATCCATAGAAACGTTACTCGGTTTAGAAGGAGAAGACATAAAACCCATAGTATTTCATAGCGATGCAATTTCAGTTTTAATTCGACAAAGCGAGGGAGCGAGGGACGCAGTAAAGAAGGAATAGTGCATCGGAAGGTGACACTCGCCTCCCAAAAGAAAATCCTGTATTATCCATAGAACCGTTACTCGGTTTAGAAGGAGAAGACATAAAACCCATAGTATTTCATAGCGATGCAATTTCAGTTTTAATTCGACAAAGCGAGGGAGCGAGGGATGCAGTAAAGAAGGAATAGTGCATCGGACGGTGACGCTCGCCTCCCAAAAGAAAATCCTGTATTATCCATAGAAACGTTACTCGGTTTAGAAGGAGAAGACATAAAACCCATAGTATTTCATAGCGATGCAATTTCAGTTTTAATTCGACAAAGCGAGGGAGCGAGGGATGCAGTAAAGAAGGAATACTTCATCGCATAGCAGATACTCGCCTCCCTAAAGAAAATCCTGTCGTTTCCATAGAAACGTTACTCGATTTAGAAGGAGAAGTCATAGAACGCATAGTATCTCATAGCGGCGCAATTTCCGTGTTAATTCGTAAATGTGAAGGAGCGAGGGATGCAGTAAAGAAGGAGTAGTCCATCGGAAGGGAGACACTCGTCTCCCAAAAGAAAATCCTGTATTTTCCATAGAAACGTTACTCGGTTTAGAAGGAGAAGACATAAAACCCATAGTATTTCATAGCGATGCAAATTCAGTTTTAATTCGACAAAGCGAGGGAGCGAGGGATGCAGTAAAGAAGGAATACTTCATCGCATAGCAGATACTCGCCTCCCAAAAGAAAATCCTGCCGTTTCCATAGAAACGTTACTCGATTTAGAAGGAGAAGTCATAGAACGCATAGTATCTCATAGCGGCGCAATTTCCGTGTTAATTCGTAAATGTGAAGGAGCGAGGGATGCAGTAAAGAAGGAGTAGTCCATCGGAAGGGAGCCACTCGTCTCCCAAAAGAAAATCCTGTATTATCTATAGAAACGTTACTCGGTTTAGAAGGAGAAGACATAAAACACATAGTATTTCATAGCGATGCAATTTCAGTTTTAATTCGACAAAGCGAGGGAGCGAGGGATGCAGTAAAGGAGGAATACTTCATCGCATAGCAGATACTCGCCTCCCAAAAGAAAATCCTGTCGTTTCCATAGAAACGTTACTCGATTTAGAAGGAGAAGTCATAGAACGCATAGTATCTCATAGCGGCGCAATTTCCGTGTTAATTCGTAAATGTGAAGGAGCGAGGGATGCAGTAAAGAAGGAGTAGTCCAACGTAAGGGAGACACTCGTCTCCCAAAAGAAAATCCTGTATTATCCATAGAAACGTTACTCGGTTTAGAAGGAGAAGACATAAAACCCATAGTATTTCATAGCGATGCAATTTCAGTTTTAATTCGACAAAGCGAGGGAGCGAGGGATGCAGTAAAGAAGGAATACTTCATCGCATAGCAGATACTCGCCTCCCAAAAGAAAATCCTGTCGTTTCCATAGAAACGTTACTCGATTTAGAAGGCGAAGTCATAGAACGCATAGTATCTCATAGCGGCGCAATTTCCGTGTTAATTCGTAAATGTGAAGGAGCGAGGGATGCAGTAAAGAAGGAGTAGTCCATCGGAAGGGAGACACTCGTCTCCCAAAAGAAAATCCTGTATTTTCCATAGAAACGTTACTCGGTTTAGAAGGAGAAGACATAAAACCCATAGTATTTCATAGCGATGCAATTTCAGTTTTAATTCGACAAAGCGAGGGAGCGAGGGATGCAGTAAAGAAGGAATACTTCATCGCATAGCAGATACTCGCCTCCCAAAAGAAAATCCTGTCGTTTCCATAGAAACGTTACTCGATTTAGAAGGAGAAGTCATAGAACGCATAGTATCTCATAGCGGCGCAATTTCCGTGTTAATTCGTAAATGTGAAGGAGCGAGGGATGCAGTAAAGAAGGAGTAGTCCATCGGAAGGGAGACACTCGTCTCCCAAAGGAAAATCCTGTATTTTCCATAGAAACGTTACTCGGTTTAGAAGGAGAAGACATAAAACCCATAGTATTTCATAGCGATGCAATTTCAGTTTTAATTCGACAAAGCGAGGGAGCGAGGGATGCAGTAAAGAAGGAATAGTGCATCGGAAGGTGACACTCGCCTTCCAAAAGAAATTCCTGTATTATCCATAGAAACGTTACTCGGTTTAAAAGGAGAAGACATAAAACCCATAGTATTTCATAGCGATGCAATTTCAGTTTTAATTCGACAAAGCGAGGGAGCGAGGGATGCAGTAAAGAAGGAATAGTGCATCGGAAGGTGACACTCGCCTCCCAAAAGAAAATCCTGTATTATCCATAGAAACGTTACTCGGTTTAGAAGGAAAAGACATAAAACCCATAGTATTTCATAGCGGTGCAATTTCAGTTTTAATTCGACAAAGCGAGGGAGCGAGGGATGCAGTAAAGAAGGAATACTTCATCGCATAGCAGATACTCGCCTCCCAAAAGAAAATCCTGTCGTTTCCATAGAAACGTTACTCGATTTAGAAGGAGAAGTCATAGAACGCATAGTATCTCATAGCGGCGCAATTTCCGTGTTAATTCGTAAATGTGAAGGAGCGAGGGATGCAGTAAAGAAGGAGTAGTCCATCGGAAGGGAGACACTCGTCTCCCAAAAGAAAATCCTGTATTATCCATAGAAACGTTACTCGGTTTAGAAGGAGAAGACATAAAACCCATAGTATTTCATAGCGATGCAATTTCAGTTTTAATTCGACAAAGCGAGGGAGCGAGGGAGCGAGGGATGCAGTAAAGAAGGAATACTTCATCGCATAGCAGATACTCGCCTCCCAAAAGAAAATCCTGTCGTTTCCATAGAAACGTTACTCGATTTAGAAGGAGAAGTCATAGAACGCATAGTATCTCATAGCGGCGCAATTTCCGTGTTAATTCGTAAATGTGAAGGAGCGAGGGATGCAGTAAAGAAGGAGTAGTCCATCGGAAGGGAGACACTCGTCTCCCAAAAGAAAATCCTGTACTTTCCATAGAAACGTTTCTCGGTTTAGAAGGAGAAGACATAAAACCCATAGTATTTCACAGCGATGCAATTTCAGTTTTAATTCGACAAAGCGAGGGAGCGAGGGATGCAGTAAAGAAGGAATAGTGCATCGGAAGGTGACACTCGCCTCCCAGAAGAAAATCCTGTATTATCCATAGAAACGTTACTCGGTTTAGAAGGAGAAGACATAAAACCCATAGTATTTCATAGCGATGCAATTTCAGTTTTAATTCGACAAAGCGAGGGAGCGAGGGATGCAGTAGAGAAGGAATACTTCATCGCATAGCAGATACTCGCCTCCCAAAAGAAAATCATGTCGTTTCCATAGAAACGTTACTCGATTTCGAAGGAGAAGTAATAGAACGCATAGTATCTCATAGCGGCGCAATTTCCGCGTTAATTCGTAAATGTGAAGGAGCGAGGGATGCAGTAAAGAAGGAGTAGTCCATCGGAAAGGAGACACTCGTCTCCCAAAAGAAAATCCTGTATTTTCCATAGAAACGTTACTCGGTTTAGAAGGAGAAGACATAAAACCCATAGTATATCATAGCGATGCAATTTCAGTTTTAATTCGACAAAGCGAGGGAGCGAGGGATGCAGTAAAGAATTAATACTTCATCGCATAGCAGATACTCGCCTCCCAAAAGAAAATCCTGTCGTTTCCATAGAAACGTTACTCGATTTAGAAGGAGAAGTCATAGAACGCATAGTATCTCATAGCGGCGCAATTTCCGTGTTAATTCGTAAATGTGAAGGAGCGAGGGATGCAGTAAAGAAGGAGTAGTCCATCGGAAGGGAGACACTCGTCTCCCAAAAGAAAATCCTGTATTATCCACAGAAACGTTACTCGGTTTAGAAGGAGAAGACATAAAACCCATAGTATTTCATAGCGATGCAATTTCAGTTTTAATTCGACAAAGCGAGGGAGCGGGGGAGCGAGGGATGCAGTAAAGAAGGAATACTTCATCGCATAGCAGATACTCGCCTCCCAAAAGAAAATCCTGTCGTTTCCATAGAAACGTTACTCGATTTAGAAGGAGAAGTCATAGAACGCATAGTATCTCATAGCGGCGCAATTTCCGTGTTAATTCGTAAATGTGAAGGAGCGAGGGATGCAGTAAAGAAGGAGTAGTCCATCGGAAGGGAGACGCTCGTCTCCCAAAAGAAAATCCTGTATTTTCCATAGAAACGTTACTCGGTTTAGAAGGAGAAGACATAAAACCCATAGTATTTCATAGCGATGCAATTTCAGTTTTAATTCGACAAAGCGAGGGAGCGAGGGATGCAGTAAAGAAGGAATACATCATCGCATAGCAGATACTCGCCTTCCAAAAGAAATTCCTGTCTTTTCCATAGAAACGTTACTCGATTTAAAAGGAGAAGTCATAGAACGCATAGCATCTCATAGCGGCGCAATTTCCGTGTTAATTCGTAAATGTGAAGGAGCGAGGGATGCAGTAAAGAAGGAGTAGTCCATCGGAAGGGAGACACTCGTCTCCCAAAAGAAAATCCTGTATTTTCCATAGAAACGTTACTCGGTTTAGAAGGAGAAGACATAAAACCCATAGTATTTCATAGCGATGCAATTTCAGTTTTAATTCGACAAAGCGAGGATTCGAGGGATGCAGTAAAGAAGGAATACTTCATCGCATAGCAGATACCAACCTACCAAAAGAAAACCCTGTCGTTTCCATAGAAACGTTACTCGATTTAGAAGGAGAAGTCATAGAACGCATAGTATCTCATAGCGGCGCAATTTCCGTGTTAATTCGTAAATATGAAGGAGCGAGGGATGCAGTAAAGAAGGAGTAGTCCATCGGAAGGGAGACACTCGTCTCCCAAAAGAAAATCCTGTATTTTCCATAGAAACGTTACTCGGTTTAGAAGGAGAAGACATAAAACCCATAGTATTTCATAGCGATGCAATTTCAGTTTTAATTCGACAAAGCGAGGGAGCGAGGGATGCAGTAAAGAAGGAATACTTCATCGCATAGCAGATACTCGCCTCCCAAAAGAAAATCCTGTCGTTTCCATAGAAACGTTACTCGATTTAGAAGGAGAAGTCATAGAACGCATAGTATCTCATAGCGGCGCAATTTCCGTGTTAATTCGTAAATGTGAAGGAGCGAGGGATGCAGTAAAGAAGGAGTAGTCCATCGGAAGGGAGACACTCGTCTCCCAAAAGAAAATCCTGTATTTTCCATAGAAACGTTACTCGGTTTAGAAGGAGAAGACATAAAACCCATAGTATTTCATAGCGATGCAATTTCAGTTTTAATTCGACAAAGCGAGGGAGCGAGGGATGCAGTAGAGAAGGAATACTTCATCGCATAGCAGATACTCGCCTCCCAAAAGAAAATCCTGTCGTTTCCATAGAAACGTTACTCGATTTCGAAGGATAAGTAATAGAACGCATAGTATCTCATAGCGGCGCAATTTCCGCGTTAATTCGT
Organism: Schistocerca piceifrons; assembly: GCF_021461385.2. NCBI lineage: Eukaryota > Metazoa > Arthropoda > Insecta > Orthoptera > Acrididae > Schistocerca > Schistocerca piceifrons. Next base: position 43,827,542 of record NC_060140.1, on the reverse strand, counting down.
AAATGTGAAGGAGCGAGGGATGCAGTAAAGAAGGAGTAGTCCATCGGAAAGGAGACACTCGTCTCCCAAAAGAAAATCCTGTATTTTCCATAGAAACGTTACTCGGTTTAGAAGGAGAAGACATAAAACCCATAGTATATCATAGCGATGCAATTTCAGTTTTAATTCGACAAAGCGAGGGAGCGAGGGATGCAGTAAAGAATTAATACTTCATCGCATAGCAGATACTCGCCTCCCAAAAGAAAATCCTGTCGTTTCCATAGAAACGTTACTCGATTTAGAAGGAGAAGTCATAGAACGCATAGTATCTCATAGCGGCGCAATTTCCGTGTTAATTCGTAAATGTGAAGGAGCGAGGGATGCAGTAAAGAAGGAGTAGTCCATCGGAAGGGAGACACTCGTCTCCCAAAAGAAAATCCTGTATTATCCATAGAAACGTTACTCGGTTTAGAAGGAGAAGACATAAAACCCATAGTATTTCATAGCGATGCAATTTCAGTTTTAATTCGACAAAGCGAGGGAGCGAGGGAGCGAGGGATGCAGTAAAGAAGGAATACTTCATCGCATAGCAGATACTCGCCTCCCAAAAGAAAATCCTGTCGTTTCCATAGAAACGTTACTCGATTTAGAAGGAGAAGTCATAGAACGCATAGTATCTCATAGCGGCGCAATTTCCGTGTTAATTCGTAAATGTGAAGGAGCGAGGGATGCAGTAAAGAAGGAGTAGTCCATCGGAAGGGAGACGCTCGTCTCCCAAAAGAAAATCCTGTATTTTCCATAGAAACGTTACTCGGTTTAGAAGGAGAAGACATAAAACCCATAGTATTTCATAGCGATGCAATTTCAGTTTTAATTCGACAAAGCGAGGGAGCGAGGGATGCAGTAAAGAAGGAATACTTCATCGCATAGCAGATACTCGCCTTCCAAAAGAAATTCCTGTCTTTTCCATAGAAACGTTACTCGATTTAAAAGGAGAAGTCATAGAACGCATAGCATCTCATAGCGGCGCAATTTCCGTGTTAATTCGTAAATGTGAAGGAGCGAGGGATGCAGTAAAGAAGGAGTAGTCCATCGGAAGGGAGACACTCGTCTCCCAAAAGAAAATCCTGTATTTTCCATAGAAACGTTACTCGGTTTAGAAGGAGAAGACATAAAACCCATAGTATTTCATAGCGATGCAATTTCAGTTTTAATTCGACAAAGCGAGGAACCGAGGGATGCAGTAAAGAAGGAATACTTCATCGCATAGCAGATACTCACCTACCAAAAGAAAACCCTGTCGTTTCCATAGAAACGTTACTCGATTTAGAAGGAGAAGTCATAGAACGCATAGTATCTCATAGCGGCGCAATTTCCGTGTTAATTCGTAAATATGAAGGAGCGAGGGATGCAGTAAAGAAGGAGTAGTCCATCGGAAGGGAGACACTCGTCTCCCAAAAGAAAATCCTGTATTTTCCATAGAAACGTTACTCGGTTTAGAAGGAGAAGACATAAAACCCATAGTATTTCATAGCGATGCAATTTCAGTTTTAATTCGACAAAGCGAGGGAGCGAGGGATGCAGTAAAGAAGGAATACTTCATCGCATAGCAGATACTCGCCTCCCAAAAGAAAATCCTGTCGTTTCCATAGAAACGTTACTCGATTTAGAAGGAGAAGTCATAGAACGCATAGTATCTCATAGCGGCGCAATTTCCGTGTTAATTCGTAAATGTGAAGGAGCGAGGGATGCAGTATTGAAGGAGTAGTCCATCGGAAGGGAGACACTCGTCTCCCAAAAGAAAATCCTGTATTTTCCATAGAAACGTTACTCGGTTTAGAAGGAGAAGACATAAAACCCATAGTACTTCATAGCGATGCAATTTCAGTTTTAATTCGACAAAGCGAGGGAGCGAGGGATGCAGTAAAGAAGGAATACTTCATCGCATAGCAGATACTCGCCTCCCAAAAGAAAATCCTGTCGTTTCCATAGAAACGTTACTCGATTTAAAAGGAGAAGTCATAGAACGCATAGTATCTCATAGCGGCGCAATTTCCGTGTTAATTCGTAAATGTGAAGGAGAGAGGGATGCAGTAAAGAAGGAGTAGTCCATCGGAAGGGAGACACTCGTCTCCCAAAAGAAAATCCTGTATTTTCCATAGAAACGTTACTCGGTTTAGAAGGAGAAGACATAAAACCCATAGTATTTCATAGCGATGCAATTTCAGTTTTAATTCGACAAAGCGAGGGAGCGAGGGATGCAGTAAAGAAGGAATAGTGCATCGGAAGGTGACACTCGCCTCCCAAAAGAAAATCCTGTATTATCCATAGAATCGTTACTCGGTTTAGAAGGAGAAGACATAAAACCCATAGTATTTCATAGCGATGCAATTTCAGTTTTAATTCGACAAAGCGAGGGAGCTAGGGATGCAGTAGAGAAGGAATACTTAATCGCATAGCAGATACTCGCCTCCCAAAAGAAAATCCTGTCGTTTCCATAGAAACGTTACTCGATTTAGAAGGAGAAGTCATAGAACGCATAGTATCTCGTAACGGCGCAATTTCCGTGTTAATTCGTAAATGTGAAGGAGCGAGGGATGCAGTAAAGAAGGAGTAGTCCATCGGAAGGGAGACACTCGTCTCCCAAAAGAAAATCCTGTATTTTCCATAGAAACGTTACTCGGTTTAGAAGGAGAAGACATAAAACCCATAGTATTTCATAGCGATGCAATTTCAGTTTTAATTCGACAAAGCGAGGGAGCGAGGGATGCAGTAAAGAAGGAATACTTCATCGCATAGCAGATACTCGCCTCACAAAAGAAAATCCTGTCGTTTCCATAGAAACGTTACTCGATTTAGAAGGAGAAGTCATAGAACGCATAGTATCTCATAGCGGCGCAATTTCCGTGTTAATTCGTAAATGTGAAGGAGCGAGCGATGCAGTAAAGAAGGAGTAGTCCATCGGAAGGGAGACACTCGTCTCCCAAAAGAAAATCCTGTATTATCCATAGAAACGTTTCTCGGTTTAGAAGGAGAAGACATAAAACCCATAGTATTTCATAGCGATGCAATTTCAGTTTTAATTCGACAAAGCGAGGGAGCGAGGGATGCAGTAGAGAAGGAATACTTCATCGCAATGCAGATACTCGCCTCCCAAAAGAAAATCCTGTCGTTTCCATAGAAACGTTACTCGATTTAGAAGGAGAAGTCATAGAACGCATAGTATCTCATAGCGGCGCATTTTCCGCGTTAATTCGTAAATGTGAAGGAGCGAGGGATGCAGTAAAGAAGGAGTAGTCCATCGGAAAGGATACACTCGTCTCCCAAAAGAAAATCCTGTATTTTCCATAGAAACGTTACTCGATTTAGAAGGAGAAGACATAAAACCCATAGTATATCATAGCGATACAATTTCAGTTTTAATTCGACAAAGCGAGGGAGCGAGGGATGCAGTAAAGAAGGAATACTTCATCGCATAGCAGATACTCGCCTCCCAAAAGAAAATCCTGTATTATCCATAGAAACGTTACTCGGTTTAGAAGGAGAAGACATAAAACCCATAGTATTTCATAGCGATGCAATTTCAGTTTTAATTCGACAAAGCGAGGGAGCGAGGGAGCGAGGGATGCAGTAAAGAAGGAATACTTCATCGCATAGCAGATACTCGCCACCCAAAAGAAAATCCTGTCGTTTCCATAGAAACGTTACTCGATTTAGAAGGAGAAGTCATAGAACGCATAGTATCTCATAGCGGCGCAATTTCCGTGTTAATTCGTAAATGTGAAGGAGCGAGGGATGCAGTAAAGAAGGAGTAGTCCATCGGAAGGGAGACGCTCGTCTCCCAAAAGAAAATCCTGTATTTTCCATAGAAACGTTACTCGGTTTAGAAGGAGAAGACATAAAACCCATAGTATTTCATAGCGATGCAGTTTCAGTTTTAATTCGACAAAGCGTGGGAGGGAGGGATGCAGTAAAGAAGGAATACTTCATCGCATAGCAGATACTCGCCTTCCAAAAGAAATTCCTGTCGTTTCCATAGAAACGTTACTCGATTTAAAAGGAGAAGTCATAGAACGCATAGCATCTCATAGCGGCGCAATTTCCGTGTTAATTCGTAAATGTGAAGGAGCGAGGGATGCAGTAAAGAAGGAGTAGTCCATCGGAAGGGAGACACTCGTCTCCCAAAAGAAAATCCTGTATTTTCCATAGAAACGTTACTCGGTTTAGAAGGAGAAGACATAAAACCCATAGTATTTCATAGCGATGCAATTTCAGTTTTAATTCGACAAAGCGAGGAACCGAGGGATGCAGTAAAGAAGGAATACTTCATCGCATAGCAGATACTCACCTACCAAAAGAAAACCCTGTCGTTTCCATAGAAACGTTACTCGATTTAGAAGGAGAAGTCATAGAACGCATAGTATCTCATAGCGGCGCAATTTCCGTGTTAATTCGTAAATATGAAGGAGCGAGGGATGCAGTAAAGAAGGAGTAGTCCATCGGAAGGGAGACACTCGTCTCCCAAAAGAAAATCCTGTATTTTCCATAGAAACGTTACTCGGTTTAGAAGGAGAAGACATAAAACCCATAGTATTTCATAGCGATGCAATTTCAGTTTTAATTCGACAAAGCGAGGGAGCGAGGGATGCAGTAAAGAAGGAATACTTCATCGCATAGCAGATACTCGCCTCCCAAAAGAAAATCCTGTCGTTTCCATAGAAACGTTACTCGATTTAGAAGGAGAAGTCATAGAACGCATAGTATCTCATAGCGGCGCAATTTCCGTGTTAATTCGTAAATGTGAAGGAGCGAGGGATGCAGTAAAGAAGGAGTAGTCCATCGGAAGGGAGACACTCGTCTCCCAAAAGAAAATCCTGTATTTTCCATAGAAACGTTACTCGGTTTAGAAGGAGAAGACATAAAACCCATAGTATTTCATAGCGATGCAATTTCAGTTTTAATTCGACAAAGCGAGGGAGCGAGGGATGCAGTAAAGAAGGAATACTTCATCGCATAGCAGATACTCGCCTCCCAAAAGAAAATCCTGTCGTTTCCATAGAAACGTTACTCGATTTAGAAGGAGAAGTCATAGAACGCATAGTATCTCATAGCGGCGCAATTTCCGTGTTAATTCGTAAATGTGAAGGAGCGAGGGATGCAGTAAAGAAGGAGTAGTCCATCGGAAGGGAGACACTCGTCTCCCAAAAGAAAATCCTGTATTTTCCATAGAAACGTTACTCGGTTTAGAAGGAGAAGACATAAAACCCATAGTATTTCATAGCGATGCAATTTCAGTTTTAATTCGACAAAGCGAGGGAGCGAGGGATGCAGTAAAGAAGGAATACTTCATCGCATAGCAGATACTCGCCTTCCAAAAGAAAATCCTGTCGTTTCCATAGAAACGTTACTCGATTTAGAAGGAGAAGTCATAGAACGCATAGCATCTCATAGCGGCGCAATTTCCGTGTTAATTCGTAAATGTGAAGGAGCGAGGGATGCAGTAAAGAAGGAGTAGTCCATCGGAAGGGAGACACTCGTCTCCCAAAAGAAAATCCCGTATTTTCCATAGTAACGTTACTCGGTTTAGAAGGAAAAGACATAAAACCCATAGTATTTCATAGCGATGCAATTTCAGTTTTAATTCGACAAAGCGAGGGAGCGAGGGATGCAGTAAGGAAGGAATACTTCATCGCATAGCAGATACTCACCTCCCAAAAGAAAATCCTGTCGTTTCCATAGAAACGTTACTCGATTTAGAAGGAGAAGTCATAGAACGCATAGTATCTCATAGCGGCGCAATTTCCGTGTTAATTCGTAAATGTGAAGGAGCGAGGGATGCAGTATTGAAGGAGTAGTCCATCGGAAGGGAGACACTCGTCTCCCAAAAGAAAATCCTGTATTTTCCATAGAAACGTTACTCGGTTTAGAAGGAGAAGACATAAAACCCATAGTACTTCATAGCGATGCAATTTCAGTTTTAATTCGACAAAGCGAGGGAGCGAGGGATGCAGTAAAGAAGGAATACTTCATCGCATAGCAGATACTCGCCTCCCAAAAGAAAATCCTGTCGTTTCCATAGAAACGTTACTCGATTTAAAAGGAGAAGTCATAGAACGCATAGTATCTCATAGCGGCGCAATTTCCGTGTTAATTCGTAAATGTGAAGGAGAGAGGGATGCAGTAAAGAAGGAGTAGTCCATCGGAAGGGAGACACTCGTCTCCCAAAAGAAAATCCTGTATTTTCCATAGAAACGTTACTCGGTTTAGAAGGAGAAGACATAAAACCCATAGTATTTCATAGCGATGCAATTTCAGTTTTAATTCGACAAAGCGAGGGAGCGAGGGATGCAGTAAAGAAGGAATAGTGCATCGGAAGGTGACACTCGCCTCCCAAAAGAAAATCCTGTATTATCCATAGAATCGTTACTCGGTTTAGAAGGAGAAGACATAAAACCCATAGTATTTCATAGCGATGCAATTTCAGTTTTAATTCGACAAAGCGAGGGAGCTAGGGATGCAGTAGAGAAGGAATACTTCATCGCATAGCAGATACTCGCCTCCCAAAAGAAAATCCTGTCGTTTCCATAGAAACGTTACTCGATTTAGAAGGAGAAGTCATAGAACGCATAGTATCTCGTAACGGCGCAATTTCCGTGTTAATTCGTAAATGTGAAGGAGCGAGGGATGCAGTAAAGAAGGAGTAGTCCATCGGAAGGGAGACACTCGTCTCCCAAAAGAAAATCCTGTATTTTCCATAGAAACGTTACTCGGTTTAGAAGGAGAAGACATAAAACCCATAGTATTTCATAGCGATGCAATTTCAGTTTTAATTCGACAAAGCGAGGGAGCGAGGGATGCAGTAAAGAAGGAATACTTCATCGCATAGCAGATACTCGCCTCACAAAAGAAAATCCTGTCGTTTCCATAGAAACGTTACTCGATTTAGAAGGAGAAGTCATAGAACGCATAGTATCTCATAGCGGCGCAATTTCCGTGTTAATTCGTAAATGTGAAGGAGCGAGCGATGCAGTAAAGAAGGAGTAGTCCATCGGAAGGGAGACACTCGTCTCCCAAAAGAAAATCCTGTATTATCCATAGAAACGTTTCTCGGTTTAGAAGGAGAAGACATAAAACCCATAGTATTTCATAGCGATGCAATTTCAGTTTTAATTCGACAAAGCGAGGGAGCGAGGGATGCAGTAGAGAAGGAATACTTCATCGCAATGCAGATACTCGCCTCCCAAAAGAAAATCCTGTCGTTTCCATAGAAACGTTACTCGATTTAGAAGGAGAAGTCATAGAACGCATAGTATCTCATAGCGGCGCATTTTCCGCGTTAATTCGTAAATGTGAAGGAGCGAGGGATGCAGTAAAGAAGGAGTAGTCCATCGGAAAGGATACACTCGTCTCCCAAAAGAAAATCCTGTATTTTCCATAGAAACGTTACTCGATTTAGAAGGAGAAGACATAAAACCCATAGTATATCATAGCGATGCAATTTCAGTTTTAATTCGACAAAGCGAGGGAGCGAGGGATGCAGTAAAGAAGGAATACTTCATCGCATAGCAGATACTCGCCTCCCAAAAGAAAATCCTGTATTATCCATAGAAACGTTACTCGGTTTAGAAGGAGAAGACATAAAACCCATAGTATTTCATAGCGATGCAATTTCAGTTTTAATTCGACAAAGCGAGGGAGCGAGGGAGCGAGGGATGCAGTAAAGAAGGAATACTTCATCGCATAGCAGATACTCGCCACCCAAAAGAAAATCCTGTCGTTTCCATAGAAACGTTACTCGATTTAGAAGGAGAAGTCATAGAACGCATAGTTTCTCATAGCGGCGCAATTTCCGTGTTAATTCGTAAATGTGAAGGAGCGAGGGATGCAGTAAAGAAGGAGTAGTCCATCGGAAGGGAGACGCTCGTCTCCCAAAAGAAAATCCTGTATTTTCCATAGAAACGTTACTCGGTTTAGAAGGAGAAGACATAAAACCCATAGTATTTCATAGCGATGCAGTTTCAGTTTTAATTCGACAAAGCGTGGGAGGGAGGGATGCAGTAAAGAAGGAATACTTCATCGCATAGCAGATACTCGCCTTCCAAAAGAAATTCCTGTCGTTTCCATAGAAACGTTACTCGATTTAAAAGGAGAAGTCATAGAACGCATAGCATCTCATAGCGGCGCAATTTCCGTGTTAATTCGTAAATGTGAAGGAGCGAGGGATGCAGTAAAGAAGGAGTAGTCCATCGGAAGGGAGACACTCGTCTCCCAAAAGAAAATCCTGTATTTTCCATAGAAACGTTACTCGGTTTAGAAGGAGAAGACATAAAACCCATAGTATTTCATAGCGATGCAATTTCAGTTTTAATTCGACAAAGCGAGGGAGCGAGGGATGCAGTAAAGAAGGAATACTTCATCGCATAGCAGATACTCACCTCCCAAAAGAAAACCCTGTCGTTTCCATAGAAACGTTACTCGATTTAGAAGGAGAAGTCATAGAACGCATAGTATCTCATAGCGGCGCAATTTCCGTGTTAATTCGTAAATATGAAGGAGCGAGGGATGCAGTAAAGAAGGAGTAGTCCATCGGAAGGGAGACACTCGTCTCCCAAAAGAAAATCCTGTATTTTCCATAGAAACGTTACTCGGTTTAGAAGGAGAAGACATAAAACCCATAGTATTTCATAGCGATGCAATTTCAGTTTTAATTCGACAAAGCGAGGGAGCGAGGGATGCAGTAAAGAAGGAATACTTCATCGCATAGCAGATACTCGCCTCCCAAAAGAAAATCCTGTCGTTTCCATAGAAACGTTACTAGATTTAGAAGGAGAAGTCATAGAACGCATAGTATCTCATAGCGGCGCAATTTCCGTGTTAATTCTTAAATGTGAAGGAGCGAGGGATGCAGTAAAGAAGGAGTAGTCCATCGGAAGGGAGACACTCGTCTCCCAAAAGAAAATCCTGTATTTTCCATAGAAACGTTACTCGGTTTAGAAGGAGAAGACATAAAACCCATAGTATTTCATAGCGATGCAATTTCAGTTTTAATTCGACAAAGCGAGGGAGCGAGGGATGCAGTAAAGAAGGAATAGTGCATCGGAAGGTGACACTCGCCTCCCAAAAGAAAATCCTGTATTATCCATAGAAACGTTACTCGGTTTAGAAGGAGAAGACATAAAACCCATAGTATTTCATAGCGATGCAATTTCAGTTTTAATTCGACAAAGCGAGGTAGCGGGGGATGCAGTAGAGAAGGAATACTTCATCGCATAGCAGATACTCGCCTCCCAAAAGAAAATCGTGTCGTTTCCATAGAAACGTTACTCGATTTAGAAGGAGAAGTCATAGAACGCATAGTATCTCATAGCGGCGCAATTTCCGTGTTAATTCGTAAATGTGAAGGAGCAAAGGAAGCAGTAAAGAAGGAGTAGTCCATCGGAAGGGAGACACTCGTCTCCAAAAAGAAAAGCCTGTATTTTCCATAGAAACGTTACTCGGTTTAGAAGGAGATGACATAAAACCCATAGTATTTCATAGCGATGCAATTTCAGTTTTAATTCGACAAAGCGAGGGAGCGAGGGATGCAGTAAAGAAGGAATACTTCATCGCATAGCAGATACTCGCCTCCCAAAAGAAAATCCTGTCGTTTCCATAGAAACGTTACTCGATTTAGAAGGAGAAGTCATAGAACGCATAGTATCTCATAGCGGCGCAATTTCCGTGTTAATTCGTAAATGTGAAGGAGCGAGGGATGGAGTAAAGAAGGAGTAGTCCATCGGAAGGGAGACACTCGTCTCCCAAAAGAAAATCCTGTATTATCCATAGAAACTTTACTCGGTTTAGAATGAGAAGACATAAAACCCATAGTATTTCATAGCGATGCAATTTCAGTTTTAATTCGACAAAGCGAGGGAGCGAGGGATGCAGTAAAGAAGGAATACTTCATCGCATAGCAGATACTCGCCTCCCAAAAGAAAATCCTGTCGTTTCCGTAGAAACGTTACTCGATTTAGAAGGAGAAGTCATAGAACGCATAGTATCTCATTGCGGCGCAATTTCCGTGTTAATTCGTAAATGTGAAGGAGCGAGGGATGCAGTAAAGAAGGAGTAGTCCATCGGAAGGGAGACACTCGTCTCCCAAAAGAAAATCCTGTATTTTCCATAGAAACGTTACTCGGTTTAGAAGGAGAAGACATAAAACCCATAGTATTTCATTGCGATGCAATTTCAGTTTTAATTCGACAAAGCGAGGGAGCGAGGGATGCAGTAAAGAAGGAATACTTCATCGCATAGCAGATACTCGCCTTCCAAAAGAAAATCCTGTCGTTTCCATAGAAACGTTACTCGATTTAGAAGGAGAAGTCATAGAACGCATAGCATCTCATAGCGGCGCAATTTCCGTGTTAATTCGTAAATGTGAAGGAGCGAGGGATGCAGTAAAGAAGGAGTAGTCCATCGGAAGGGAGACACTCGTCTCCCAAAAGAAAATCCCGTATTTTCCATAGTAACGTTACTCGGTTTAGAAGGAGAAGGCATAAAACCCATAGTATTTCATAGCGATGCAATTTCAGTTTTAATTCGACAAAGCGAGGGAGCGAGGGATGCAGTAAAGAAGGAATACTTCATCGCATAGCAGATACTCACCTCCCAAAAGAAAATCCTGTCGTTTCCATAGAAACGTTACTCGATTTAGAAGGAGAAGTCATAGAACGCATAGTATCTCATAGCGGCGCAATTTCCGTGTTAATTCGTAAATGTGAAGGAGCGAGGGATGCAGTAAAGAAGGAGTAGTCCATCGGAAGGGAGACACTCGTCTCCCAAAACAAAATCCTGTATTTTCCATAGAAACGTTACTCGGTTTAGAAGGAGAAGACATAAAACCCATAGTACTTCATAGCGATGCAATTTCAGTTTTAATTCGACAAAGCGAGGGAGCGAGGGATGCAGTAAAGAAGGAATACTTCATCGCATAGCAGATACTCGCCTCCCAAAAGAAAATCCTGTCGTTTCCATAGAAACGTTACTCGATTTAAAAGGAGAAGTCATAGAACGCATAGTATCTCATAGCGGCGCAATTTCCGTGTTAATTCGTAAATGTGAAGGAGCGAGGGATGCAGTAAAGAAGGAGTAGTCCATCGGAAGGGAGACACTCGTCTCCCAAAAGAAAATCCTGTATTTTCCATAGAAACGTTACTCGGTTTAGAAGGAGAAGACATAAAACCCATAGTATTTCATAGCGATGCAATTTCAGTTTTAATTCGACAAAGCGAGGGAGCGAGGGATGCAGTAAAGAATGAATACTTCATCGCATAGCAGATACTCGGTTCACAAAAGAAAATCCTGTCGTTTCCATAGTAACGTTACTCGATTTAGAAGGAGAAGTCATAGAACGCATAGTATCTCATAGCGGCGCAATTTCCGTGTTAATTCGTAAATGTGAAGGAGCGAGCGATGCAGTAAAGAAGGAGTAGTCCATCGGAAGGGAGACACTCGTCTCCCAAAAGAAAATCCTGTATTTTCCACAGAAACGTTACTCGGTTATGAAGGAGAAGACATAAAACCCATAGTATTTCATAGCAATGCAATTTCAGTTTTAATTCGACAAAGCGAGGGAGCGAGGGTTGCAGTAAAGAAGGAATACTTCATCGCATAGCAGATACTCGCCTCCCAAAAGAAAATCCTGTCGTTTCCATAGAAACGTTACTCGATTTAGAATTAGAAGTCATAGAACGCATAGTATCTCATAGCGGCGCAATTTCCGTGTTAATTCGTAAATGTGAAGGAGCGAGGGATGCAGTAAAGAAGGAGTAGTCCATCGGAAGGGAGACACTCGTCTCCCAAAAGAAAATCCTGTATTTTCCATAGAAACGTTACTCGGTTTAGAAGGAGAAGACATAAAACCCATAGTATTTCATAGCGATGCAATTTCAGTTTTAATTCGACAAAGCGAGGGAGCGAGGGATGCAGTAAAGAAGGAATAGTGCATCGGAAGGGAGACACTCGCCTCCCAAAAGAAAATCCTGTCGTTTCCATAGAAACGTTACTCGGTTTAGAAGGAGAAGACATAAAACCCATAGTAATTCATAGCGATGCAATTTCAGTTTTAATTCGACAAAGCGAGGGAGCGAGGGATGCAGTAAAGAAGGAATAGTGCATCGGAAGGGAGACACTCGCCTCCCAAAACAAAATCCTGTCGTTTCCATAGAAACGTTACTCGATTTAGAAGGAGAAGTCATAGAACGCATAGTATCTCATAGCGGCGCAATTTCCGTGTTAATTCGTAAATGTGAAGGAGCGAGGGATGCAGTAAAGAAGGAGTAGTCCATCGGAAGGGAGACACTCGTCTCCCAAAAGAAATTCCTGTATTTTCCATAGAAACGTTACTCGGTTTAGAAGGAGAAGACATAAAACCCATAGTATTTCATAGCGATGCAATTTCAGTTTTAATTCGACAAAGCGAGGGAGCGAGGGATGCAGTAAAGAAGGAATACTTCATCGCATAGCAGATACTCGCCTCACAAAGGAAAATCCTGTCGTTTCAATAGAAACGTTACTCGATTTTGAAGGAGAAGTCATAGAACGCATAGTATCTCATAGCGGCGCAATTTCCGTGTTAATTCGTAAATGTGAAGGAGCGAGGGATGCAGTAAAGAAGGAGTAGTCCATCGGAAGGGAGACACTCGTCTCCCAAAAGAAAATCCTGTATTTTCCACAGAAACGTTACTCGGTTATGAAGGAGAAGACATAAAACCCATAGTATTTCATAGCAATGCAATTTCAGTTTTAATTCGACAAAGCGAGGGAGCGAGGGATGCAGTAAAGAAGGAATAGTGCATCGGAAGGGAGACACTCGCCTCCCAAAACAAAATCCTGTATTTTCCATAGAAACGTTACTCGGTTTAGAAGGAGAAGTCATAGAACGCATAGTATCTCATAGCTGCGCAATTTCCGTGTTAATTCGTAAATGTGAAGGAGCGAGGGATGCAGTAAAGAAGGAGTAGTCCATCGGAAGGGAGACACTCGTCTCCCAAAAGAAAATCCTGTATTTTCTATAGAAACGTTACTCGGTTTAGAAGGAGAAGACATAAAACCCGTAGTATTTCATAGCGATGCAATTTCAGTTTTAATTCGACAAAGCGAGGGAGCGAGGGATGCAGTAAAGAAGGAATACTTCATCGCATAGCAGATACTCGCCTCCCAAAAGAAAATCCTGTCGTTTCCATAGAAACGTTACTCGATTTAGAAGGAGAAGTCATAGAACGCATAGTATCTCATAGCGGCGCAATTTCCGTGTTAATTCGTAAATGTGAAGGAGCGAGGGATGCAGTAAAGAAGGAGTAGTCCATCGGAAGGGAGACACTCGTCTCCCAAAAGAAAATCCTGTATTATCCATAGAAACGTTACTCGGTTTAGAAGGAGAAGACATAAAACCCATAGTATTTCATAGCGATGCAATTTCAGTTTTAATTCGACAAAGCGAGGGAGCGAGGGATGCAGTAAAGAAGGAATACTTCATCGCATAGCAGATACTCGCCTCCCAAAAGAAAATCCTGTCGTTTCCGTAGAAACGTTACTCGATTTAGAAGGAGAAGTCATAGAACGCATAGTATCTCATTGCGGCGCAATTTCCGTGTTAATTCGTAAATGTGAAGGAGCGAGGGATGCAGTAAAGAAGGAGTAGTCCATCGGAAGGGAGACACTCGTCTCCCAAAAGAAAATCCTGTATTTTCCATAGAAACGTTACTCGGTTTAGAAGGAGAAGACATAAAACCCATAGTATTTCATAGCGATGCAATTTCAGTTTTAATTCGACAAAGCGAGGGAGCGAGGGATGCAGTAAAGAAGGAATACTTCATCGCATAGCAGATACTCACCTCCCAAAAGAAAATCCTGTCGTTTCCATAGAAACGTTACTCGATTTAGAAGGAGAAGTCATAGAACGCATAGTATCTCATAGCGGCGCAATTTCCGTGTTAATTCGTAAATGTGAAGGAGCGAGGGATGCAGTAAAGAAGGAGTAGTCCATCGGAAGGGAGACACTCGTCTCCCAAAAGAAAATCCTGTATTTTCCATAGAAACGTTACTCGGTTTAGAAGGAGAAGACATAAAACCCATAGTACTTCATAGCGATGCAATTTCAGTTTTAATTCGACAAAGCGAGGGAGCGAGGGATGCAGTAAAGAAGGAATACTTCATCGCATAGCAGATACTCGCCTCCCAAAAGAAAATCCTGTCGTTTCCATAGAAACGTTACTCGATTTAGAAGGAGAAGTCATAGAACGCATAGTATCTCATAGCGGCGCAATTTCCGTGTTAATTCGTAAATGTGAAGGAGCGAGGGATGCAGTAAAGAAGGAGTAGTCCATCGGAAGGGAGACACTCGTCTCCCAAAAGAAAATCCTGTATTTTCCATAGAAACGTTACTCGGTTTAGAAGGAGAAGACATAAAACCCATAGTACTTCATAGCGATGCAATTTCAGTTTTAATTCGACAAAGCGAGGGAGCGAGGGATGCAGTAAAGAAGGAATACTTCATCGCATAGCAGATACTCCCCTCCCAAAAGAAAATCCTGTCGTTTCCATAGAAACGTTACTCGATTTAGAAGGAGAAGTCATAGAACGCATAATATTACATAGCGGCGCAATTTCAGTTTTAATTCGACAAAGCGAGGGAGCGAGGGATGCAGTAAAGAAGGTATAGTGCATCGGAAGGTGACACTCGCCTCCCAAAAGAAAATCCTGTATTATCCATAGAAACGTTACTCGGTTTAGAAGGAGAAGACATAAAACCCATAGTAATTCATAGCGATGCAATTTCCGTTTTAATTCGACAAAGCGAGGGAGCGAGGGATGCAGTAAAGAAGGAATAGTGCATCGGAAGGTGACACTCGCCTCCCAAAAGAAAATGCTGTATTATCCATAGAAACGTTACTCGGTTTAGAAGGAGAAGACATAAAACCCATAGTATTTCATAGCGATGCAATTTCAGTTTTAATTAGACAAAGCGAGGGAGCGAGGGATGCAGTAAAGAAGGAATACTTCATCGCATAGCAGATACTCCCCTCCCAAAAGAAAATCCTGTCGTTTCCATAGAAACGTTACTCGATTTAGAAGGAGAAGTCATAGAACGCATAATATTACATAGCGGCGCAATTTCAGTTTTAATTCGACAAAGCGAGGGAGCGAGGGATGCAGTAAAGAAGGAATAGTGCATCGGAAGGTGACACTCGCCTCCCAAAAGAAAATCCTGTATTTTCCATAGAAACGTTACTCGGTTTAGAAGGAGAAGACATAAAACACATAGTATTTCATAGCGATGCAATTTCAGTTTTAATTCGACAAAGCGAGGGAGCGAGGGATGCAGTAAAGAAGGAATAGTGCATCGGAAGGTGACACTCGCCTCCCAAAAGAAAATCCTGTATTATCCATAGAAACGTTACTCGGTTTAGAAGGAGAAGACATAAAACCCATAGTATTTCATAGCGATGCAATTTCAGTTTTAATTCGACAAAGCGAGGGAGCGAGGGAAGCAGTAAAGAAGGAATACTTCATCGCATAGCAGATACTCCCCTCCCAAAAGAAAATCCTGTCGTTTCCATAGGAACGTTACTCGATTTAGAAGGAGAAGTCATAGAACGCATAATATTACATAGCGGCGCAATTTCAGTTTTAATTCGACAAAGCGAGGGAGCGAGGGATGCAGTAAAGAAGGTATAGTGCATCGGAAGGTGACACTCGCCTCCCAAAAGAAAATCCTGTATTATCCATAGAAACGTTACTCGGTTTAGAAGGAGAAGACATAAAACCCATAGTAATTCATAGCGATGCAATTTCCGTTTTAATTCGACAAAGCGAGGGAGCGAGGGATGCAGTAAAAAAGGAATAGTGCATCGGAAGGTGACACTCGCCTCCCAAAAGAAAATCCTGTATTATCCATAGAAACGTTACTCGGTTTAGAAGGAGAAGACGTAAAAACCATAGTAATTCATAGCGATGCAATTTCAGTTTTAATTCGACAAAGCGAGGGAGCGAGGGATGCAGTAAAGAAGGAATAGTGCATCGCATAGGAGATACTCCCCTCCCAAAAGAAAATCCTGTCGTTTCCATAGAAACGTTACTCGATTTAGAAGGAGAAGTCATAGAACGCATAGTATTTCATAGCGGCGCAATTTCCGTGTTAATTCGCCAATGTGAGGGAGCGAGGGATGCAGTAAAAGAGGAATAGTGCATCGGAAGGGAGACACTCGCCTCCCAAAAGAAAATCCTGTATTTTCCATAGAAACGTTACTCGGTTTAGAAGGAGAAGACATAAAACCCATAGTAATTCATAGCGATGCAATTTCAGTTTTAATTCGACAAAGCGAGGGAGCGAGGGATGCAGTAAACAAGGAATAGTGCATCGCATAGGAGATACTCCCCTCCCAAAAGAAAATCCTGTCGTTTCCATAGAAACGTTACTCGATTTAGAAGGAGAAGTCATAGAACGCATAGTATTTCATAGCGGCGCAATTTCCGTGTTAATTCGTCAATGTGAGGGAGCGAGGGATGCAGTAAAAGAGGAATAGTGCATCGGAAGGGAGACACTCGCCACCCAAAAGAAAATCCTGTATTTTCCATAGAAACGTTACTCGGTTTAGAAGGAGAAGACATAAAACCCATAGTAATTCATAGCGATGCAATTTCAGTTTTAATTCGACAGAGCGAGGGAGCGAGGGATGCAGTAAAGAAGGAATAGTGCATCGCATAGGAGATACTCCCCTCCCAAAAGAAAATCCTGTCGTTTCCATAGAAACGTTACTCGATTTAGAAGGAGAAGTCATAGAACGCATAGTATTTCATAGCGGCGCAATTTCCGTGTTAATTCGTCAATGTGAGGGAGCGAGGGATGCAGTAAAACAGGAATAGTGCATCGGAAGGGAGACGCTCGCCTCTCAAAAAAAATCCTGTATTTTCCATAGAAACGTTACTCGGTTTAGAAGGAGAAGACATAAAACCCATAGTAATTCATAGCGATGCAATTTCAGTTTTAATTCGACAAAGCGAGGGAGCGAGGGATGCAGTAAAGAAGGAATAGTGCATCGGAAGGGAGACACTCGCCTCCCAAAACAAAATCCTGTCGTTTCCATAGAAACGTTACTCGGTTTAGAATGAGAAGACATAAAACCCATAGCATTTCATAGCGATGCAATTTCAGTTTTAATTCGACAAAGCGAGGGAGCGAGGGATGCAGTGAAGAAGGAATACTTCATCGCATAGCAGATACTCCCCTCCCAAAAGAAAATCCTGTCGTTTCCATAGAAACGTTACTCGATTTAGAAGGAGAAGTCATAAAACGCATAATATTACATAGCGGTGCAATTTCAGTTTTAATTCGACAAAGCGAGGGAGCGAGGGATGCAGTAAAGAAGGAATAGTGCATCGGAAGGGAGACACTCGCCTCCCAAAACAAAATCCTGTCGTTTCCATAGAAACGTTACTCGAGTTAGAAGGAGAAGTCATAGAACGCATAGTATCTCATAGCGGCGCAATTTCCGTGTTAATTCGTAAATGTGAAGGAGCGAGGGATGCAGTAAAGAAGGAGTAGTCCATCGGAAGGGAGACACTCGTCTCCCAAAAGAAATTCCTGTATTTTCCATAGAAACGTTACTCGGTTTAGAAGGAGAAGACATAAAACCCATAGTATTTCATAGCGATGCAATTTCAGTTTTAATTCGACAAAGCGAGGGAGCGAGGGATGCAGTAAAGAAGGAATACTTCATCGCATAGCAGATACTCGCCTCCCAAAGGAAAATCCTGTCGTTTCAATAGAAACGTTACTCGATTTAGAAGGAGAAGTCATAGAAAGCATAGTATCTCATAGCGGCGCAATTTCCGTGTTAATTCGTAAAAGTGAAGGAGCGAGGGATGCAGTAAAGAAGGAGTAGTCCATCGGAAGGGAGACACTCGTCTCCCAAAAGAAAATCCTGTATTTTCCACAGAAACGTTACTCGGTTATGAAGGAGAAGACATAAAACCCATAGTATTTCATAGCAATGCCATTTCAGTTTGAATTCGACAAAGCGAGGGAGCGAGGGATGCAGTAAAGAAGGAATAGTGCATCGGAAGGGAGACACTCGCCTCCCAAAACAAAATCCTGTCGTTTCCATAGAAACGTTACTCGATTTAGAAGGAGAAGTCATAGAACGCATAATATTACATAGCGGCGCAATTTCCGTGTTAATTCGTCAATGTGAGGGAGCGAGGGATGCAGTAAAAGAGGAATAGTGCATCGGAAGGGAGACACTCGCCTCCCAAAAGAAAATCCTGTATTTTCCATAGAAACGTTACTCGGTTTAGAAGGAGAAGTCATAGAACGCATAGTATCTCATAGCGGCGCAATTTCCGTGTTAATTCGTAAATGTGAAGGAGCGAGGGATGCAGTAAAGAAGGAGTAGTCCATCGGAAGGGAGACACTCGTCTCCCAAAAGAAAATCCTGTATTTTCCATAGAAACGTTACTCGGTTTAGAAGGAGAAGACATAAAACCCATAGTATTTCATAGCGATAAAATTTCAGTTTTAATTCGACAAAGCGAGGGAGCGAGGGATGCAGTAAAGAAGGAATACTTCATCGCATAGCAGATACTCGCCTCACAAAAGAAAATCCTGTCGTTTCCATAGAAACGTTACTCGATTTAGAAGGAGAAGTCATAGAACGCATAGTATCTCATTGCGGCGCAATTTCCGTGTTAATTCGTAAATGTGAAGGAGCGAGGGATGCAGTAAAGAAGGAGTAGTCCATCGGAAGGGAGACACTCGTCTCCCAAAAGAAAATCCTGTATTTTCCATAGAAACGTTACTCGGTTTAGAAGGAGAAGACATAAAACCCATAGTATTTCATAGCGATGCAATTTCAGTTTTAATTCGACAAAGCGAGGGAGCGAGGGATGCAGTAAAGAAGGAATAGTTCATCGCATAGCAGATACTCGCCTTCCAAAAGAAAATCCTGTCGTTTCCATAGAAACGTTACTCGTTTTAGAAGGAGAAGTCATAGAACGCATAGCATCTCATAGCGGCGCAATTTCCGTGTTAATTCGTAAATGTGAAGGAGCGAGGGATGCAGTAAAGAAGGAGTAGTCCATCGGAAGGGAGACACTCGTCTCCCAAAAGAAAATCCTGTATTTTCCATAGTAACGTTACTCGGTTTAGAAGGAGAAGGCATAAAACCCATAGTATTTCATAGCGATGCAATTTCAGTTTTTATTCGACAAAGCGAGGGAGCGAGGGATGCAGTAAAGAAGGAATACTTCATCGCATAGCAGATACTCACCTCCCAAAAGAAAATCCTGTCGTTTCCATAGAAACGTTACTCGATTTAGAAGGAGAAGTCATAGAACGCATAGTATCTCATAGCGGCGCAATTTCCGTGTTAATTCGTAAATGTGAAGGAGCGAGGGATGCAGTAAAGAAGGAGTAGTCCATCGGAAGGGAGACACTCGTCTCCCAAAAGAAAATCCTGTATTTTCCATAGAAACGTTACTCGGTTTAGAAGGAGAAGACATAAAACCCATAGTACTTCATAGCGATGCAATTTCAGTTTTAATTCGACAAAGCGAGGGAGCGAGGGATGCAGTAAAGAAGGAATACCTCATCGCATAGCAGATACTCGCCTCCCAAAAGAAAATCCTGTCGTTTCCATAGAAACGTTACTCGATTTAGAAGGAGAAGTCATAGAACGCATAGTATCTCATAGCGGCGCAATTTCCGTGTTAATTCGTAAATGTGAAGGAGCGAGGGATGCAGTAAAGAAGGAGTAGTCCATCGGAAGGGAGACACTCGTCTCCCAAAAGAAAATCCTGTATTTTCCATAGAAACGTTACTCGGTTTAGAAGGAGAAGACATAAAACCCATAGTATATCATAGCGATGCAATTTCAGTTTTAATTCGACAAAGCGAGGGAGCGAGGGATGCAGTAAAGAAGGAATCCTTCATCGCATAGCAGATACTCCCCTCCCAAAAGAAAATCCTGTCGTTTCCATAGAAACGTTACTCGATTTAGAAGGAGAAGTCATAGAACGCATAATATTACATAGCGGCGCAATTCCAGTTTTAATTCGACAAAGCGAGGGAGCGAGGGATGCAGTAAAGAAGGAATAGTGCATCGGAAGGTCACACTCGCCTCCCAAAAGAAAATCCTGTATTTTCCATAGAAACGTTGCTCGGTTTAGAAGGAGAAGACATAAAACACATAGTATTTCATAGCGATGCAATTTCAGTTTTAATTCGACAAAGCGAGGGAGCGAGGGATGCAGTAAAGAAGGAATAGTGCATCGGAAGGTGACACTCGCCTCCCAAAAGAAAATCCTGTATTATCCATAGAAACGTTACTCGGTTTAGAAGGAGAAGACATAAAACCCATAGTATTTCATAGCGATGCAATTTCAGTTTTAATTCGACAAAGCGAGGGAGCGAGGGAAGCAGTAAAGAAGGAATACTTCATCGCATAGCAGATACTCCCCTCCCAAAAGAAAATCCTGTCGTTTCCATAGAAACGTTACTCGATTTAGAAGGAGAAGTCATAGAACGCATAATATTACATAGCGGCGCAATTTCAGTTTTAATTCGACAAAGCGAGGGAGCGAGGGATGCAGTAAAGAAGGTATAGTGCATCGGAAGGTGACACTCGCCTCCCAAAAGAAAATCCTGTATTATCCATAGAAACGTTACTCGGTTTAGAAGGAGAAGACATAAAACCCATACTAATTCATAGCGATGCAATTTCCGTTTTAATTCGACAAAGCGAGGGAGCGAGGGATGCAGTAAAGAAGGAATAGTGCATCGGAAGGTGACACTCGCCTCCCAAAAGAAAATGCTGTATTATCCATAGAAACGTTACTCGGTTTAGAAGGAGAAGACATAAAACCCATAGTATTTGATAGCGATGCAATTTCAGTTTTAATTAGACAAAGCGAGGGAGCGAGGGATGCAGTAAAGAAGGAATACTTCATCGCATAGCAGATACTCCCCTCCCAAAAGAAAATCCTGTCGTTTCCATAGAAACGTTACTCGATTTAGAAGGAGAAGTCATAGAACGCATAATATTACATAGCGGCGCAATTTCAGTATTAATTCGACAAAGCGAGGGAGCGAGGGATGCAGTAAAGAAGGAATAGTGCATCGGAAGGTGACACTCGCCTCCCAAAAGAAAATCCTGTATTTTCCATAGAAACGTTACTCGGTTTAGAAGGAGAAGACATAAAACACATAGTATTTCATAGCGATGCAATTTCAGTTTTAATTCGACAAAGCGAGGGAGCGAGGGATGCAGTAAAGAAGGAATAGTGCATCGGAAGGTGACACTCGCCTCGCAAAAGAAAATCCTGTATTATCCATAGAAACGTTACTCGGTTTAGAAGGAGAAGACATAAAACCCATAGTATTTCATAGCGATGCAATTTCAGTTTTAATTCGACAAAGCGAGGGAGCGAGGGAAGCAGTAAAGAAGGAATACTTCATCGCATAGCAGATACTTCCCTCCCAAAAGAAAATCCTGTCGTTTCCATAGAAACGTTACTCGTTTTAGAAGGAGAAGTCATAGAACGCATAATATTACATAGCGGCGCAATTTCAGTTTTAATTCGACAAAGCGAGGGAGCGAGGGATGCAGTAAAGAAGGTATAGTGCATCGGAAGGTGACACTCGCCTCCCAAAAGAAAATCCTGTTTTATCCATAGAAACGTTACTCGGTTTAGAAGGAGAAGACATAAAACCCATAGTAATTCATAGCGATGCAATTTCCGTTTTAATTCGACAAAGCGAGGGAGCGAGGGATGCAGTAAAGAAGGAATAGTGCATCGCATAGGAGATACTCGCCTCCCAAAAGAAAATCCTGTCGTTTCCATAGAAACGTTACTCGATTTAGAAGGAGAAGTCGTAGAACGCATAATATTACATAGCGGCGCAATTTCAGTTTTAATTCGACAAAGCGAGGGAGCGAGGGATGCAGTAAAGAAGGAATAGTGCATCGGAAGGTGACACTCGCCTCCCAAAAGAAAATCCTGTATTATCCATAGAAACGTTACTCGGTTTAGAAGGAGAAGACATAAAACCCATAGTATTTCATAGCGATGCAATTTCAGTTTTAATTCGACAAAGCGAGGGAGCGAGGGAAGCAGTAAAGAAGGAATACTTCATCGCATAGCAGATACTCCCCTCCCAAAAGAAAATCCTGTCGTTTCCATAGAAACGTTACTCGATTTAGAAGGAGAAGTCATAGAACGCATAATATTACATAGCGGCGCAATTTCAGTTTTAATTCGACAAAGCGAGGGAGCGAGGGATGCAGTAAAGAAGGTATAGTGCATCGGAAGGTGACACTCGCCTCCCAAAAGAAAATCCTGTATTATCCATAGAAACGTTACTCGGTTTAGAAGGAGAAGACATAAAACCCATAGTATTTCATAGCGATGCAATTTCAGTTTTAATTCGACAAAGCGAGGGAGCGAGGGATGCAGTAAAGAAGGAATAGTGCATCGCATAGGAGATACTCGCCTCCCAAAAGAAAATCCTGTCGTTTCCATGGAAACGTTACTCGATTTAGAAGGAGAAGTCATAGAACGCATAATATTACATAGCGGCGCAATTTCAGTTTTAATTCGACAAAGCGAGGGAGCGAGGGATGCAGTAAAGAAGGAATAGTGCATCGGAAGGTGACACTCGCCTCGCAAAAGAAAATCCTGTATTATCCATAGAAACGTTACTCGGTTTAGAAGGAGAAGACATAAAACCCATAGTATTTCATAGCGATGCAATTTCAGTTTTAATTCGACAAAGCGAGGGAGCGAGGGAAGCAGTAAAGAAGGAATACTTCATCGCATAGCAGATACTTCCCTCCCAAAAGAAAATCCTGTCGTTTCCATAGAAACGTTACTCGATTTAGAAGGAGAAGTCATAGAACGCATAATATTACATAGCGGCGCAATTTCAGTTTTAATTCGACAAAGCGAGGGAGCGAGGGATGCAGTAAAGAAGGTATAGTGCATCGGAAGGTGACACTCGCCTCCCAAAAGAAAATCCTGTATTATCCATAGAAACGTTACTCGGTTTAGAAGGAGAAGACATAAAACCCATAGTAATTCATAGCGATGCAATTTCCGTTTTAATTCGACAAAGCGAGGGAGCGAGGGATGCAGTAAAGAAGGAATAGTGCATCGCATAGGAGATACTCGCCTCCCAAAAGAAAATCCTGTCGTTTCCATAGAAACGTTACTCGATTTAGAAGGAGAAGTCGTAGAACGCATAATATTACATAGCGGCGAAATTTCAGTTTTAATTCGACAAAGCGAGGGAGCGAGGGATGCAGTAAAGAAGGAATAGTGCATCGGAAGGTGACACTCGCCTCCCAAAAGAAAATCATGTATTATCCATAGAAACGTTACTCGGTTTAGAAGGAGAAGACATAAAACCCATAGTATTTCATAGCGATGCAATTTCAGTTTTAATTCGACAAAGCGAGGGAGCGAGGGAAGCAGTAAAGAAGGAATACTTCATCGCATAGCAGATACTCCCCTCCCAAAAGAAAATCCTGTCGTTTCCATAGAAACGTTACTCGATTTAGAAGGAGAAGTCATAGAACGCATAATATAACATAGCGGCGCAATTTCAGTATTAATTCGACAAAGCGAGGGAGCGAGGGATGCAGTAAAGAAGGAATAGTGCATCGGAAGGTGACACTCGCCTCCCAAAAGAAAATCCTGTATTTTCCATAGAAACGTTACTCGGTTTAGAAGGAGAAGACATAAAACACATAGTATTTCATAGCGATGCAATTTCAGTTTTAATTCGACAAAGCGAGGGAGCGAGGGATGCAGTAAAGAAGGAATAGTGCATCGGAAGGTGACACTCGCCTCCCAAAAGAAAATCCTGTATTATCCATAGAAACGTTACTCGGTTTAGAAGGAGAAGACATAAAACCCATAGTAATTCATAGCGATGCAATTTCCGTTTTAATTCGACAAAGCGAGGGAGCGAGGGATGCAGTAAAGAAGGTATAGTGCATCGGAAGGTGACACTCGCCTCCCAAAAGAAAATCCTGTATTATCCATAGAAACGTTACTCGGTTTAGAAGGAGAAGACATAAAACCCATAGTAATTCATAGCGATGCAATTTCCGTTTTAATTCGACAAAGCGAGGGAGCGAGGGATGCAGTAAAGAAGGAATAGTGCATCGCATAGGAGATACTCGCCTCCCAAAAGAAAATCCTGTCGTTTCCATGGAAACGTTACTCGATTTAGAAGGAGAAGTCATAGAACGCATAATATTACATAGCGGCGCAATTTCAGTTTTAATTCGACAAAGCGAGGGAGCGAGGGATGCAGTAAAGAAGGAATAGTGCATCGGAAGGTGACACTCGCCTCGCAAAAGAAAATCCTGTATTATCCATAGAAACGTTACTCGGTTTAGAAGGAGAAGACATAAAACCCATAGTATTTCATAGCGATGCAATTTCAGTTTTAATTCGACAAAGCGAGGGAGCGAGGGAAGCAGTAAAGAAGGAATACTTCATCGCATAGCAGATACTTCCCTCCCAAAAGAAAATCCTGTCGTTTCCATAGAAACGTTACTCGATTTAGAAGGAGAAGTCATAGAACGCATAATATTACATAGCGGCGCAATTTCAGTTTTAATTCGACAAAGCGAGGGAGCGAGGGATGCAGTAAAGAAGGTATAGTGCATCGGAAGGTGACACTCGCCTCCCAAAAGAAAATCCTGTATTATCCATAGAAACGTTACTCGGTTTAGAAGGAGAAGACATAAAACCCATACTAATTCATAGCGATGCAATTTCCGTTTTAATTCGACAAAGCGAGGGAGCGAGGGATGCAGTAAAGAAGGAATAGTGCATCGGAAGGTGACACTCGCCTCCCAAAAGAAAATGCTGTATTATCCATAGAAACGTTACTCGGTTTAGAAGGAGAAGACATAAAACCCATAGTATTTGATAGCGATGCAATTTCAGTTTTAATTAGACAAAGCGAGGGAGCGAGGGATGCAGTAAAGAAGGAATACTTCATCGCATAGCAGATACTCCCCTCCCAAAAGAAAATCCTGTCGTTTCCATAGAAACGTTACTCGATTTAGAAGGAGAAGTCATAGAACGCATAATATTACATAGCGGCGCAATTTCAGTATTAATTCGACAAAGCGAGGGAGCGAGGGATGCAGTAAAGAAGGAATAGTGCATCGGAAGGTGACACTCGCCTCCCAAAAGAAAATCCTGTATTTTCCATAGAAACGTTACTCGGTTTAGAAGGAGAAGACATAAAACACATAGTATTTCATAGCGATGCAATTTCAGTTTTAATTCGACAAAGCGAGGGAGCGAGGGATGCAGTAAAGAAGGAATAGTGCATCGGAAGGTGACACTCGCCTCGCAAAAGAAAATCCTGTATTATCCATAGAAACGTTACTCGGTTTAGAAGGAGAAGACATAAAACCCATAGTATTTCATAGCGATGCAATTTCAGTTTTAATTCGACAAAGCGAGGGAGCGAGGGAAGCAGTAAAGAAGGAACACTTCATCGCATAGCAGATACTTCCCTCCCAAAAGAAAATCCTGTCGTTTCCATAGAAACGTTACTCGTTTTAGAAGGAGAAGTCATAGAACGCATAATATTACATAGCGGCGCAATTTCAGTTTTAATTCGACAAAGCGAGGGAGCGAGGGATGCAGTAAAGAAGGTATAGTGCATCGGAAGGTGACACTCGCCTCCCAAAAGAAAATCCTGTATTATCCATAGAAACGTTACTCGGTTTAGAAGGAGAAGACATAAAACCCATAGTAATTCATAGCGATGCAATTTCCGTTTTAATTCGACAAAGCGAGGGAGCGAGGGATGCAGTAAAGAAGGAATAGTGCATCGCATAGGAGATACTCGCCTCCCAAAAGAAAATCCTGTCGTTTCCATAGAAACGTTACTCGATTTAGAAGGAGAAGTCGTAGAACGCATAATATTACATAGCGGCGCAATTTCAGTTTTAATTCGACAAAGCGAGGGAGCGAGGGATGCAGTAAAGAAGGAATAGTGCATCGGAAGGTGACACTCGCCTCCCAAAAGAAAATCCTGTATTATCCATAGAAACGTTACTCGGTTTAGAAGGAGAAGACATAAAACCCATAGTATTTCATAGCGATGCAATTTCAGTTTTAATTCGACAAAGCGAGGGAGCGAGGGAAGCAGTAAAGAAGGAATACTTCATCGCATAGCAGATACTCCCCTCCCAAAAGAAAATCCTGTCGTTTCCATAGAAACGTTACTCGATTTAGAAGGAGAAGTCATAGAACGCATAATATTACATAGCGGCGCAATTTCAGTTTTAATTCGACAAAGCGAGGGAGCGAGGGATGCAGTAAAGAAGGTATAGTGCATCGGAAGGTGACACTCGCCTCCCAAAAGAAAATCCTGTATTATCCATAGAAACGTTACTCGGTTTAGAAGGAGAAGACATAAAACCCATAGTATTTCATAGCGATGCAATTTCAGTTTTAATTCGACAAAGCGAGGGAGCGAGGGATGCAGTAAAGAAGGAATAGTGCATCGCATAGGAGATACTCGCCTCCCAAAAGAAAATCCTGTCGTTTCCATGGAAACGTTACTCGATTTAGAAGGAGAAGTCATAGAACGCATAATATTACATAGCGGCGCAATTTCAGTTTTAATTCGACAAAGCGAGGGAGCGAGGGATGCAGTAAAGAAGGAATAGTGCATCGGAAGGTGACACTCGCCTCGCAAAAGAAAATCCTGTATTATCCATAGAAACGTTACTCGGTTTAGAAGGAGAAGACATAAAACCCATAGTATTTCATAGCGATGCAATTTCAGTTTTAATTCGACAAAGCGAGGGAGCGAGGGAAGCAGTAAAGAAGGAATACTTCATCGCATAGCAGATACTTCCCTCCCAAAAGAAAATCCTGTCGTTTCCATAGAAACGTTACTCGATTTAGAAGGAGAAGTCATAGAACGCATAATATTACATAGCGGCGCAATTTCAGTTTTAATTCGACAAAGCGAGGGAGCGAGGGATGCAGTAAAGAAGGTATAGTGCATCGGAAGGTGACACTCGCCTCCCAAAAGAAAATCCTGTATTATCCATAGAAACGTTACTCGGTTTAGAAGGAGAAGACATAAAACCCATAGTAATTCATAGCGATGCAATTTCCGTTTTAATTCGACAAAGCGAGGGAGCGAGGGATGCAGTAAAGAAGGAATAGTGCATCGGAAGGTGACACTCGCCTCCCAAAAGAAAATCCTGTATTATCCATAGAAACGTTACTCGGTTTAGAAGGAGAAGACATAAAACCCATAGTATTTCATAGCGATGCAATTTCAGTTTTAATTCGACAAAGCGAGGGAGCGAGGGAAGCAGTAAAGAAGGAATACTTCATCGCATAGCAGATACTCCCCTCCCAAAAGAAAATCCTGTCGTTTCCATAGAAACGTTACTCGATTTAGAAGGAGAAGTCATAACGCATAATATTACATAGCGGCGCAATTTCAGTTTTAATTCGACAAAGCGAGGGAGCGAGGGATGCAGTAAAGAAGGTATAGTGCATCGGAAGATGACACTCGCCTCCCAAAAGAAAATCCTGTATTATCCATAGAAACGTTACTCGGTTTAGAAGGAGAAGACATAAAACCCATAGTATTTCATAGCGATGCAATTTCAGTTTTAATTCGACAAAGCGAGGGAGCGAGGGATGCAGTAAAGAAGGAATAGTGCATCGCATAGGAGATACTCCCCTCCCAAAAGAAAATCCTGTCGTTTCCATAGAAACGTTACTCGATTTAGAAGGAGAAGTCATAGAACGCATAGTATTTCATACCGGCGCAATTTCCGTGTTAATTCGCCAATGTGAGGGAGCGAGGGATGCAGTAAAAGAGGAATAGTGCATCGGAAGGGAGACACTCGCCTCCCAAAAGAAAATCCTGTATTTTCCATAGAAACGTTACCCGGTTTAGAAGGAGAAGACATAAAACCCATAGTAATTCATAGCGATGCAATTTCAGTTTTAATTCGACAAAGCGAGGGAGCGAGGGATGCAGTAAAGAAGGAATAGTGCATCGCATAGGAGATACTCCCCTCCCAAAAGAAAATCCTGTCGTTTCCATAGAAACGTTACTCGATTTAGAAGGAGAAGTCATAGAACGCATAGTATTTCATAGCGGCGCAATTTCCGTGTTAATTCGTCAATGTGAGGGAGCGAGGGATGCAGTAAAAGAGGAATAGTGCATCGGAAGGGAGACACTCGCCTCCCAAAAGAAAATCCTGTATTTTCCATAGAAACGTTACTCGGTTTAGAAGGAGAAGACATAAAACCCATAGTAATTCATAGCGATGCAATTTCAGTTTTAATTCGACAAAGCGAGGGAGCGAGGGATGCAGTAAAGAAGGAATAGTGCATCGCATAGGAGATACTCCCCTCCCAAAAGAAAATCCTGTCGTTTCCACAGAAACGTTACTCGATTTAGAAGGAGAAGTCATAGAACGCATAGTATTTCATAGCGGCGCAATTTCTGTGTTAATTCGTCAATGTGAGGGAGC